>NC_090439.1:369224036-369526530 GCF_031143425.1 Pleurodeles waltl
GCTGCCTCAGGTTTAAAAAATCTCGTAAATCTGAGGCAGCATCAAAATGCAATGGGTGTTGCTGTGGCACACCCATAGCAACACCCATTGCATGCCCCTTCCACACAAAGGGCTGCGTGTGAAGGGGCTGCGTTTAGAAGGTGGTGTTAAGGCACAGAAAGTGACTTAATACCACCTTGTAAATATGTCACAGGGCATAGGGCCAGCGGAGCGTCACTAAAAGTGGCCCTCTCTTGGCGCTAGGGGCTCCTAAATATGCCCCCCTAGTGACTTATAATATTTAACCAGGAGAAGGGTGGGAGCCAGCTGAGAAGTGCCTTGTCTTACTAGGGGACAATGAGATGGTCCAGAGGACCTTCGTGCCTTAGAACACTAAGAAGCGCAGGCAGTGGTGACCATCAATGAACAGAGAGTGGAGGCTCTGAGAGACACAGGAGCCACCATGACTACTGTCAGGTGTCTCCTGGTGTCTGAAGAGCAGGTGGTCTCCAATGTGTTTCACAAAGTAGTTGATGTGGACAACTCTGAGCTCCAGTACAAGGTGGCATGGGTTACCTTTGAATGTGGGGACGTCTCAGGTTCCTTGAGGGTAGCCCAACCATGCCTGTTGATTGTCTGCTTGGTAACAACCTGGAGGATTCCCTTTTCTTGAGATGGAAAGCAGGTCACACTTGGAGATGGTGGGTGTGCCTGAGTGGGCGTGCATGACCATTCGGTATATGGCAGCCAACAAGGGTAATAAGTAAGACCTGGTGCCTGAAAGATTGGCCCAGGTGCCTGCCAGGAAGAAGAGGCACAGGGGGTGCGCAAAAGCCACCCCAGAAGTTCCCATGATCTGGGATGAGGCTGAACCTGAAGGGGACACCCTGTAACCTACAGAGGAGCAGGTGGCTGAACTGGAGGATGTACCAAAGCTGAACAATTGGCAGGATGAAGGGGGTCCCACCAGGGAGGAGTTCTGTGAGATACAGAAAACATGACCTTCTCTTATGGGTCTGGGGTGGCAGGCTGCAGACCAGGTGGCTGAGCATTGTAGGTCCTGCCAGACTTGCCAGGCAAGCGGAAAAAGGGGGGTGATGCAAGGCTCTTCTTCATCCATTCCCCGGAGTGATCACCCATTTAGAGTGGGTGGGGATCTACATTGTGGGGCGTCTAGACACCAAGACAGACACACGCAGCAGGTACATCCTTGTCTTGGTGGACCATGCCACCCAGTACTCAGAAGCTAGCCCTCTAAGGTCAGTGACAGCACCCGTGGTGGGCCGGGCATTAATTGGGATCTTTTCCTGCATGGTGTTCCCCAAGGAGGTGGTATCTGTTCTGGATGCCAACTTCATATCTACTTATATGAAGTTCCTGTGGAAGGAGGGCGTGGTGACCTACAGTTCACCTCTCCTTACCACCCCCAAAGCAATGGGTTGGTTGAAAGGTTCAACTGTATCCTGTAAGGCATGATTATGGGTCTGTCAGACTCCAAGAGGCTTAAGTGGGGCATCCTCTTGACATGCCTTCTCTTTGCATACAGGGAGGTACAGCAGAAGGGACTTGACTTCAGCCCCTTTGAGCTGCTGTATGGGTCCCTTGTACGAGGACCTTGTAGCCTGGTGATAAAGGCTGGGAGAAAGCACCCAGTAGCCCCCCAGGACATATTTAGCTATGTACTGGCATTCAGAAAGCAGACTGCCTGTTTCAGGAAACTCGCTGATGCAAACCTTGAAGCAAGCCAAGGGTATATGAAGCAGTGGCATGAATAGAATGCTAATCTGTTTGGGTTTCAGCCTGGCCAGAAAGTATGGTTCATGGCCCCAGTGGAGCTTTGTGCTCTACAGGACAAGTGGACTGGGCCTTTTTTAGATGATAGAGCCCAAGAGAAATATCACCTACCTGGTGAACCTGCAGACGCCAAGGAACCCTTTGAGGGTCCTACATGTGAACCGCCTTAAACCACATTTTGAGAGGTTTGAACTGACCATGCTCTTGATGACTGATGATAGAAGAGAGGAGGAGAGTGAAGCTCTTCCTGACCTCCTGTCTATCAAAGAACAAGTTGTGTCTGTGGAGGGTGGGATCCTCTACCCAACCCAGACCCTGAGGCAGCAGAAGGACTGTTGCCAGGTACTGGGGCATTTTTCTTCTCTGTATTCCTTGACTCAAAAAGTCACCCATTTTTGCACCCATGGTGTGGACACTGGGGGAAGTCCACCTGTGAAACATAAAGTCTACGGGGTGAATGACAACATCAAAGCCAGCATCAAGGAAGAGGTCTCCAAGATGCTAGTGTTAGGGGTGAGAGAGTTCTCCAGCAGTTGTTGGACCAGCCCAGTGGTCTTGGTCCCAAAGGCTGCTGCTCCAAGTGACATCCCTGAACTGAGATTCTGTATAGACTACTGCGGGCTCAACACTGCACTTAGACTGATGCTCACCCTATTCACAAAGCTGATGAGCTCGTAGATCGACTAGGAGCTGCCAATTTCCTCAGTACATTGGACTTAACGTTTCGATAATGGCAGATTGCCTTGACCAAAAGGGCCAAAGAGAGGTAAATGTTTTCAATGTCACAGGGCACTACCGGTTCCAGGTCATGCCCTGTGGGTTGAAAAACGCCCCTGTCACCTTTCAGAGGTTGGCCATCCACGTCTTGGCTGGGCTGGAGGATTTCAGTATTGCCTGCCCGGATGACATTACAGTGTTCAGCTCCAGCTGGAAGGATCACCTACATCACCTCTGGGAAGTGTTGATGGCCCTGCAGAAGCCAGGCCTCTCTATTAGGGCCAGTAAGTGCCAGATAGGGCAGGGGTCAGAGGTATACTTGGACCCCAAGATGGGGAGCGGCCAGGTGGCACCCCTACAACCCAAGATTGACACCATTCTGGCTTGGGAACTCCCCAAGACCCAGACAGAGATGAGAGCCTTTTTAGGTCTCACTGGTTAGTCCAGATTTGTCAAGGGCTGTGCTGCATCCTTTGCCCTACTTAACCAAAGGGGCTTGCAACTGTGAGGCAGCAAACCTTATTCCCCAGGTGTGCACAAGTGGGACTGCTTTCAAAGTGCAAATGAGTTGTTGCCCAGCTTCTGTCTTATTTGCCTTTCAGTTGGGTCATCCTCTTTGCTCGCATTGGCCACTATGAAATGTGTGGCCTACTCTTGCAGCTGGGCTTTTGCGAGCTTTTCCATGGGGGTGACCTGGGGCATATAGCTAGTTAGTGCCATCCTGCCACCCCCTCCCTTTGTTATTAGCCTTGCCTCCCTCTGTGCCCCAACTGCCAGGGGGGGATAGGAGGCACACTCCTCAGGGTCTGCAAGCCAACCACCTGCTGACATATCATGGTTGGCCCTTAAGCTCAGGGGCTCCTTAGGCTCTGCCTCTAACAACCATTCTTTGGTGACCAGGCCTGCCCTTCTTCTGACCATTGCCACTACCCAGGAAATGGATGGAGAGTTGTTACAACCAAGACCTCCAGTAATCCATTTTCTAATGCAATGTGGAGGAGGCCACAGAAAACCCCAAAACTTCCTGAGGGGAATAAAACTGAGTTTCTCGAAGGGGTAATGTGTTGCTTATGGAGAGGAAAAAACAGAAACCAATGTATAATTGTACCACGGGCTGCCTTTTCCCATTACAGAACTGTATACAGATGTGCATTGGTGGAATTCCCATGCACAGAAACTCACATGACTTACCCAGGCGCCTGGAAACGTGTGACTGCTGCAGCTTTTCAAGTCTAACCCTGGAAAGTTGTATGCACTTCCAAAAGAGCGCACGTGCACCTTCGGACAGGTAAGCATTTCTCGAGACTTTCAATTTTTTTTTTTCGATGCGGTCCGCATGAGCCTGGGTGGACATACTGAGAACCATAATTTGGTAACAGTAAACCTCTGTTATTACGTTCGCTTAAAACAGTGAAACAGGAGAAATCAAATGAAGAACACCCGGGTGTGACAGGCGCCTTTCTGGGACTAAGGGCCATATTTATACTTTTCGACGCACAACTGCGCCAACGCAGTTGTGCGTCCAAAAAGTTAACGCCAGCTAACGCCATTCTTAAGCGCCATGCGGGCGCCGTATTTATTCAATGACGTTAGCCGGCGGAGCTGCCTGGTGTGCGTGAAAAAAAATGACTTACACCAGGCAGCACCGGCGTAGGGGAAAATGGAGCTTGGGCGTAAAAAAATGGGGCAAGTCGGGCTGAGGCAAAATTTTCGCCTCAACCCGATTTGCGACATTTTTTTTAGACTCCCAACCCCCATTGAAATTACTCCTGTCTTAGCAAAGACAGGAGTCATGCCCCCTAGCCCAATGGCCATGCCCAGGGGACTTATGTCCCCTGGGCATGGTCATTGGGCATAGAGGCATGTAGGGGGGCACAAATCAGGCCCCCTATGCCACAAAAAAAAAAAAAAAATACTTACCAGCACTTACCTTAATGTCCCAGGGGTGGGTCCCTCCATCCTTGGGCGTCCTCCTGGGGTGGGCAAGGGTGGCAGGGAGTGTCCCTGGGGGCATGGGAGGGCACCTCTGGGCTCCTTCCGAGCCCACAGGTCCCTTAACGCCTGCCCTGACCAGGCGCTAAAAAACGACGCAAAAGCGGCTGGATGTCATTTTTTTCGACCCGCCCACTCCCGGGCATCATTTTTGCCCGGGAGTATAAATACGGCGCACATGCCTCGGAGTCATTTTTTAGACGGGAACGCCTACCTTGCATATCATTAACGCAAGGAAGGTGTCCACGCTAAAAAATGACGCAAACTCCATGAACTTTGGCGCTAGATGCGTCTAACGCCAAAGTATAAATATGGAGTTCGTTTTGCGTCGAATTTGCGTAAAAAAAACGACGCAAATCCGGCGCAAACAGAGTATAAATATGGCCCTAAATACCAACATGCAGACATGAGAGCCTGCAGATCTTTGAACAAATGATTCAATCACGGGAAGAAGTCTGAATTCAAGAACACAACGACAATGGCAGAGTAAAGCCGTGGCAATATCCCTGTCTGCAGCAACGAGACGACCATTTTTACAGAAACAAAATATTTTAGAATAAAAATGGGAAGGTATACTGGGATTTGCATACAATTAAGACAGTCACACTTAATTGTAGGAAGTGGCCTAAACTCTATTCCTCGGGGTCATACTGAGATTTTTAAATGCTCAATTAGACAAATTACAATTGCTACTATAAAGCATTTTATAAGTGAGAAGTCTCCATCTTCTGTTTTAAACCTAGCGACCACATGAGCCATATAGAAAGAAAAAGTTACAATGAGAAGGAATTATAGATTCACAGCTATTAAACAGCTAAACAACTGTGAATGTCTAGGACTTGTGCAGTGCTCTAAAAACGATTACACATGTTTACAGTTTCATTTACTTAAATAAAGGGTCCGATTATTTAATACTATTGGAATAAAATGGTTTGTAGAATAAATCACTGTCACGTTGGGGTTTCCTTGAACTATGTCGAATATCCTCCTATTGAAGAATAATTACGAAATACGTGTCTAGCTTGCACCACCGTTGTTTGATAAAATAAAAAATGCACAAACAGTAGCAGGTGAGTTGTTTAGCTCTCTCCAGTTAAGGCACAGATGACCTAAAAATATCGAAAGCTGCCCTAACACCTCAAAAATAATAGCGGCAGTCTTTAGGTCACTTGACATTGGCGGATTTTCATTTTCTTCTCTTAGCACGCATATGGGCCCGTATTTATACTTTTTGACGCTAAACTGCGCTAACGCAGTTTAGCGTCAAAAAGTTTAGCGCCGGCTACCGCCATTCTGAAGCGCCATGCGGGCGCCGTATTTATTGAATGGCGTTAGCCGGCGCTAGCAGACCGGCGCTGCCTGGTGTGCGTGGAAAAAAAACACGTACACCAGGCAGCGCCGGCGTTGGGAAAAATGGCGTTAGGGCGTCTTAAAATGGGGCAAGTCAGGTTGAGGCAAAAAAATCGCCTCCACCCGATTTGCGCCATTTTTAACGACGCCCAGACGCCATTTACATGACTCCTGTCTTAGTAAAGACAGGAGTCATGCCCCCTTGCCCAATGGCCATGCCCAGGGGACTTATGTCCCCTGGGCATGGTCATTGGGCATTGTGGCATGTAGGGGGGCACAAATCAGGCCCCCCTATGCCCAAAAAAAATATTTAAAAATAAATAAATTATACTTACCTGAACTTACCTGAATGTCCCTGGGATGGGTCCCTCCATCCTTGGGTGTCCTCCTGGGGTGGGCAAGGGTGGCAGGGGGGGGTCCCTGGGGGCATGGGAGGGCAGCTGTGGGCTCATTTTGAGCCCACAGGTCCCTTAACGCCTGCCCTGACCCAGGCGTTAAAAAGAGGCGCAAATGCGGGGTTTTTTGCCCCGGCCACTCCCGGGCGTGATTTTTGCCCGGGAGTATAAATACGACGCATTTGCGTCGCAGTCATTTTTTTAGACGGGAACGCCTGCCTTGCATCTCATTAACGCAAGGAAGGCATTCACGCAAAAAAATGACGCTCATTCCTCATACTTTGGCGCTAGACGCGTCTAACGCCAAAGTATAAATATGGCGTTAGTTTTGCGCCGAATTTGCGTCGAAAAAAACGACGCTAATTCGGCGCAAACGGAGTATAAATATGCCCCATGATAACTTCACGATGACCATTACTGCGCCGATAACACACAAAACCACTAATAAATGGGTAATTTAATAATTGATTTCTGTACCAACTTCTCCATATTTTGGGCTTTAAATTCTTTAAAACATTAACAACCATGAACAAATGTGCTGTATTTGCAAGTACTTAGCGTTTACTACTGCTGATAAGATTTACCTTAAATTCATTCCAGAACATTTCTTCGGCCTCTACACTTTCTCACCATATTGTAGTCTTAACTTTTCTTGCTTTACATGGAGCTACCTTAAGCCACCACGTTTACCCCCGTTCCCTTGGGTGAGAAATAATTTATCATAACAAAACCAATCACCAATTTGATTACACGCCATAATAATGGGACATTAGGGGCTTCCAGACGAAAAACAATTTGGAGATCTCTGGATATAGAGTAAATAGATGAGCCAACTTGGGTTTCAAACTTGCATTGCAAATTTATTTGGAGCAAGTTTGTTGATCGTTTCTGCAGAATGATAAAGAGCCTTGAGATTTAAAATAACATGCTTTTGATGGCTTGTCTTTCTCTATCCACATGACGAAAAATCAAGGAACCGCTGCCATCTAATGAAGATGTCCAGCAACGCTTCCCATGGGCCTTTACCATGTCTTTTAGTTGATACATTGGGGCATTTGGTAATTAATACTAATTAGGTGTTGTTCGTTTCTCAATATTCTTCTCATGTAATTTCCTGTTATCATCTCCTCAAATTCACGATCTTCTTTTTAACCTGAACAGTGATTTTTAGGGTCGAGCCTGCGTTGCATGTGCTCGCGCATGCGTATCGCAGCGAGACTCTTTAGTGTTCAGAAAAGGCCTCGGAGCCCTGTCAACGTCACATCAGTGTTTTTTATTGGTTCGTGGGCTTGGCTAATAAAATCTGCTTGCTTTCATTAGTCGAAGGCACGCATACATCATGCCTTTTCCGGTAGCTAGCCCTCCTCGAGCGCAGCGACCAAGTACAGAAAACATGCGAGGCTCGCTGTTTTCCATCGGGCTCGTGGACTTCTTTTTCTCTAATTTATGAGCGCGATCTCGCTTGGCAGAAGTCGAGTGCTTTACATAGTTAATTGCACTTTTTCGGGTTACGTATATAAATGCATTTTTGTCCGATAGGTGAAAAGTCGGGTTAGGAGTTTACAACGCTATCAGCTCTAACATGAGCAAATGAGAGACCCGTTGCATTGCAAATGCTTGTTATCTGATGTCAGCCAAATTCCATTATCTACAAGACTAGTATATCTCTCATGCCAGCCCCATTCGCATCCCTGCTTTGCTTAATCCTGCTTTCCACAGGGAAACGTTTTGGCCCCTAAACATTCTTCCTTTTGTTTTGGAGTAACGGAAATGGAAATGTAGTGAAAAAATATTCAAAAAGCCAAATTGTATGCCAATCCTGCAACAACTTCAATTTAATTTGTATCACCAAACCTACAATGTCACAGCTGTGTTTCTTTCTAAAAGCACAAAGTTTGAAAGAGGGCTGCTAATTTACCTATTTTTACCTGAGATGCTCAGTTGTAAATCTAAACTAGCACTGGCAAAACCAATAGGTCTGCGGTTGGCCGCCAGCATTCTGGCAATTCTTGCATGGCTTTCTTATGGTTTTTGTAAAACTTTATTTTTTGGGAACATGCCAGGTCCTCAGCACTCTAAAAAAACTTTTGCTATGAGCAAAAAGTTTTTGGGGTGTCAAAAACCCACATTTTGCATTGTACTTAATGCACTTAACGGAACTACTTTGTGTGATGATGTGTTCCTTGTAAAAGGGTAGAATGCCATAACTCATAGTAAAGTCAGCCAGAGGAAGAAATGGGCTGATTTATTGCTCCTTAGAGCATGCTAGATTGGGTGGAATAAAAATCTAAATGACACAAATCACAGAAGAATGCATTGTCTAGCTAAAATCCCTATAGGTAACTATATATATCTTGGCTAACGCAAGAGCTAAAAAAGTCAACCAGTCTTGCAATGGCTGCAAGCCTCTTTCCTTTGTAAAAGAAAGAAACGAAGAAACAAAGAAAGAAAATACAGAAAAGTTTCAAATGGATGCAGTCTGGTGGGATGTGAAGTAACAACAGTCAGGAAAGCAAAACACTCCAAAGGGAATTTCCAACAGCATTGGCAATTGATGAGATCTAATAAAGATGGAATGTGCCCTGTGTATGCATCAGAAGCATCCTGTTATCACATCAGGCTCTAAACACGGAGGAAATACTAAAGTAGTCATAATTTAAAACACAAACACTGGTAGTAACGGGAACAAGTCGGTGTGTGGATGTACTCCTTGTGAGAAAGAAAAATGCAGTTAACTAGTTGCTTAAATGGGATGACCCACTGCCCCCTGCTATATGCTGTAGTGAGTGGAAGAAAAATGTGAATGGCACAACAACTGACCAATAGATAATGAGAGGTTCCGCTATAGGTGGGTATAATGTACATATCTTAGTAAAATCATAAGGTTTTGGCTAACACCGGATCTACAAACTGGGATGTTCAAGAGCTCTCTGTTAGCAGCCATATTCAATTTAATCTAATTAACATCTAATTTTTTCCTGCTCAAATAAATGTGCTAAAAAAGGCTGAATCTTATTAAAAATGTATGAATTAAAGTATACATGGATGCATTGATTAAAAACTGCTGGCAAGAAATTACAGCTCAAACATATCTTAAATTACAGCTTAAACATATCTTCCCAACAGCCTTTTCAAAGAACTTAAATATTTGTATCACTGTATATCCCCTTTTAAAGTTCTACTCAAATATCAGTGAGTACCTTGTATTATATAAACACAAATGCACTTTGCAAGATTGTAATAAATTGAATTATTGGTTCGAAGGTGGTGGACTCCCCAGTCTGACAACTACCACAATCCTTGTCAGGGTGTACCACAAAAGTCTATAAATTAACCTGTGGTTAACCCCCCTGTAGCTTGGGGCAAAGTAGTCAGGCTTAACTTAGAGACAATGTTTAAAGTATTTATGCAGCACACAAACATAAATAAGTGAAAACACAACATAATGAAAATCCCAAATCAATTTAGAAAAAATAGGGTACATTTCAATCAATAAAATTATACCAAAACATCACAAATGTAATCAGTAGAACCAGGAATATTCAGTTTTCAACTTTTATGAGTAAATAGTTTGCAAAAGAAGAAAGCACTACTCTTTCTGGTCTTGTGGTCTCCTTTGTGTCACTGCCTGGAAGGAATACAGTGGGGTATCCAACCTTTATTTGTAGTAAAAAGTACTTATGTTGATGAAACTCACCCAGAGCTATGAATATTATTAGAACTGTATTATTGACCACATCAGACACGTTTACATCTTTGTTTTAAATAAATCGTTTCAGTTTTTTTAGACTGGGATTCACACAGGAGAGGTATTTATGGGTAGCTCCAGACCTACTAGTTGATCACAAGCTACTGGTTGGAGTCCTCTGGTTAAGTCAACAAACCCCAACAGCTAAGCCATTCACAGTCATGTGACAGAGGCCACCGGCAGAAGGCACAAATAGTTAGGACAAGAAAATGACAACTTTCTAAAAATGGTATTTTCAGACTTGTGACTTAGAATCTGACATTACCACTAAAGATGATTTTAAATGACAATGCATTTGGGTCTGAACAGCATACCTCTATCCGCTCCCAATAAAGCATGATAACTTATTAAAGTAATAAAGCAACCCTATATTAGTCAATGAGAGAAGTAGGATTTGCAGCAATCAAACATAACTTTAGAATTTTTGTCACTACCAAGACAATTAAAACTTAAACCTACATCTCCTACTTTTTAAATACCATGCACCCTGCCCTTGGGCAATTAGGGCCTTACTTATGGATGACATAAGTATTACAAATGAAGGTTTAGGCCTGGAAAAATGAATATTTTTATAAGTGGAAATGGCAGCTTTAAACTGAACTACAGAATGCAGTGTCAATCCAGAGGCATGTCTTAAAAGGCTACTTCAGTGGGTGGCACAATGAATGCTACAGGCCCACTATAAAGCTCTCTAACAGCATTTACAGACAGATTTATGAACCGTGGCACTGCACATATTGCAGCACCACTTTTCTAGTGCCCTTTAGCATCCCCCCAACACTATCATGGTTGTACCGTATTTAATATACGGTGCACCATGGTGGTAGTTAGCGTGATGAGCGTCATCATTTTTTACGCTAGATGGGCGCTTTGCAGGATTAATGTAAAAAATGATGACGCAAATCTTGCAAAGCACCCAGAGGCCCATTGTATTTAATAGGAGCCTCTGTTTAACACCTGCACTTAGCAGGCGTTAAAAAATGCAGATAAAAATGAAGCAAAGGAATCTCATAGATTCCTTTGTGCCATTTTTACAGCCCCCCCTAGCGCTGGAACGCCCCCTTGCATACATTATGCTTGGTGCAGGCATAATGTGGCGCAAAGGGTTACAAAGTGGCACAATGCATGCCACTTTGTAAATATGGAGCAGCGTTTTTGGCTTCATTGGGCCACATTTGCGCAAACAAAAGTGACACAATTGTGGTGCTTAATTTACAGGTCCTGGCTAAATGTAGTGCCATTTACTAGGGACTTACTAGTAATTAAATCTATCAGTCAGGTAACTGCCAACAAAAACTAGTTCAGCAACAGAAGACAAACATCTGGGGGAGACCCCGCAAAAAGAGGCAGGTCCAACAATAATGTTCATCAAAATGAAAGGAATTTGCATGTGCCAAAGGACATGATTGCATTGTTCGATGCACTCGGACGACCAGACTCTTCTTGCTGACACATGGCATGGTTTGGTGGGAGTGCTTCGGAGTAGAGAAGAAGGAAAGTTGATGCTGTACAATACAACAATGGCTGAAATAAAATTATCTTTTTGTTTTCCTTTTATGCTGTTTGATTTTTCATTCCCACCTCCTTCACATTGGCAGAGTGTGCACTCACTCAAACCGAACCTCATCATCCAGCACTGAGGATACTAAGCATGGAAGAGCCATTTTGACAAATGGAGGTCCATAGCAGCATTAATCAGAGAGGATTTTACTCCCTACAACCCAGTAATATTAGGCTAGTGCAACTGTGTAGTTCAGGAAAAAGAGCAAGATCTTTTTTTACATTGCTGAACTAGTTACTATTTACCTTTTTTGTCCACGGTTTCTCTCATTTAGAAAGCCCTGTAGGGGACGGTGGGTGGTAAACTATATGAGGGGAAAAGAAGGGCTAACAGTGCATAAGGGAGCCTTTTACCCCATTGATGTCAGGGTTCATGTGATACCACCAGCTGTGGAAGCTAGTTGACACACTTATATGGCACTAAAGTTCTCAGGCATTATTGTATGCATGAAGGTATGTAGAAACAGTTATTTACCCTGATTTTGTGTACCAATGATAATCTTTCCTAACTCTCACAATAAATTGGATTCTGGTATCATAGAATATGTAGAGAGAGTCAGGTGGTGATATACTGCAACTCTTTTATTCTTATGGTGGTTCCCAATGTGGTGCCAATATCAGAGAAGTAATATGTTGGAGTGAAAATTTGCAATTGAAGAATAAACTGGGTCATTTAGCTGCCCCCATCCTATAGATAATTGGTATTTGCAAACATTTTTCCAGGAGGCAAAAAGTTGAATATGGGGTGTGACCAAGGGCTTCATTTATGCCAGCAAGGAGACAGTTGGAGGGGCCTGGAGGTGTAAAGTCAACATAGAGGTAAAAAGGATGTACATCTTAAAACTGAATTGCACTTTGTAAAACCAAAAAATCTGAGATTAAATCTGGTTTCACCACTTGGCCAATTGTGTGATGCTTGGTAGTTGTATTTCACTTTGCCTCTTTTTTCTTCACTGTCACATATAAAAAGACCTCAAAATACATGACTTTAGGATTTGTGCTATACAAAACCTCCCCTCGTGTTTGATTCCTTTAACTATCATCATGGCCACTGGTATTATCTGATTGTATGTCTGCAGCATTTTTCGCATAATTATGGATTTGCCAAGTATTCCATCATCTCCTGCATAATCTGTATATTTTAACAACAAATTGTTTGTAGCTCAAATGATTCAATAGTTGCTAAAGAGGAATCAGCTTGTGTTGCTGCACAGTGGAAGGCTCTTTGAAAAAGTTAACTGGTCACCTTTTCTCTGTTTATTGTTATATTTGTATGATTAGATGGTACTAATGAGGTGAAACCTATGCCCAGAAAGTGTTAAGTGTAAAAATGACAAAATGATGAAGCAATACTATCACAAATGGTGGCACATTACATCTCTTTTCCTGCCACATAACATAGTCCACCCTGTTTCATAATTTGGCCCTCTCCTGCTGGACCTTACTTTAAGTATTATTGCTTTAGATCAACAAGTGAGGAATCAGCTTTGACCTGGTAGTATATGGTGATTAATAAGGTTAGTGGTCGTGATGAAAAGGTTCTAAAACCAAAGATGACCTTACACTATTTTCTTACATCATGGAAGTGTTTGGAGAGTAACGGTAACAGTCAAGATACAATTGGGACTGACAAATCACCAAAGAAATATACTATTAGGGATTGATCCAAGAAATGTGAATGTGAACTGGTTGCAGACTCACTGGAAGTAAGAGTTATGGTGGTTAGGTCCAATTGAAACTAAGCGCCTGATTTAGATCTCGGTGGATGGAATACTCTGTCACAAACTTGATGGATATCCCGTCCGCCATGTCAGGTCCTAAATCCTTAAAGAGGTTGTTAGATGAAAATAGAAACAGAGCAATTAGATTAATGGAAGGACAAATCATTTTCACAGTTGACCAATAAAATACCACAATACAAACGCACATTCAACAGAATGATTTGCTTCTCTATGCAAAGGACGGACTGTATCTGAGATTTTAAAGCACTAATGAGTACACCAGCAAATTATTTTTCAGTGTTTTCATTCAGAAAATTAAAATGAAAAAAGAGACACTTGGACTCCCATTTCAACCAATTAGAGGCCATTTTGTATAGGGTTCTCCTTGCTAGGGCAGTGTTGTACATAGGATTATTTTGGGTTTAAGAATAGTTATTAGAGTGCCAATGTCTTTACAATTATAAGAAATCATGAAAGATAGTTAGCCTTTCAAAACAAGTCTTTCATTATCCTACCTGTAAGAGTTTAATTTCCCCCCTCAAAGAAGACTACAGTTAGCTCAAAGTAAGCAGGTTAAAGTATGTCTTCTGTTCAATGCAGAAACAAATGTTAATACAGAGGTGTCATATTTAAAAACAGATGTAGAATAGTAATTAGATTGGTATAAAATATACAAAGATGTTTGTTAGCAGTTGTAATCAAGTGTGAGATGAAGATCATAACTATGGACACCATAACAGCCAGAGAAAGATAAGCAAGGATATTTTTAAGCTATTTGAACACTGTCTGGAAATTAGGGTTGGAGATTATTATATTGTTATTACCACTGGGCGAAACAGAACTGGACTTGATGGTCATGATAATCAACCTAGGGAATAGGATATTAACAAGCAACAACTGTAGTCAAAGCCCTTCAGTCTACCTTCTCAGTGTGGTCAGAGGGCTTCTCCTTCAAATTGAACATTTTATTTGAGGGTGTCACCCCCAAGTTCAGTGTTTTCGGAAGTGTTACTGCCTTGTGAATGACTTTTCAGTTGACGGTGGGAGTTCTGGAAGGTAAACACCACTACCCAATTGAAGGTTGTTGCATTATTATTCCATTCCTACACTAACCCTTCTGCAGAGCATTTTGGTCCATTTAAAATTGTGACTTTAGATGGTCAATGAAAATACCTTCTTTGGGAGTCTTAGCTCCACCCCTAGCTGACAGAGCTGTCTGATCCCTTCCCACCAAAACCTTTTATGTATATATATGGTATATATAAATTATTAATAATGGAATAAACAGTACCTTTGAATCTCAGATCTAGTGTCTTTAAATTTGAGTCATTCATAAAGCAGGAATTTATACTGAACTGAGAGTGAAGGAAAGGTGAGTCCCAGAAGCAGCTATGCGCACCCTAACATCACAGCTTGATGCTCACCCCTTGAATTCATCTGTTCTCTGCTAAACATCTTGATCTTTGTGAGACCATGGTGGAGAGTACCATGGTATGTGTTAGCTGCTCACAAGACATCTTTTGAAAAAGAGAGTTGACATGGAAGCTGAGAATCATGAACATAGAATTTGGGTGCTGGCCTCTTACCCTGTGTTTTAAATAAGGTATGGTGTTAGAACCATAGCCTGCATTGAGTCTGTGGGTCTTTTAGTTAGGCAGTTGTCTCATCTATCGTATACAGAGGGGCAATCTACCATGGTGGATGAGATATCCTATGTGCCAAATTTTAGATAGAGTATCTTGTCTGTCAAACTATAAATAAAGCCCATTGTCTCATTTCCATGTTTTTCCTCCCTTATGTGTGATGAAGAGTTTTTGTATCTAAATAGTATTAGGAAAGCAAAGATGAATGAGTGGACAAATTGGAATGGCATGTAACAGCAAGATAGGTATAATTGCTACTAGTGCCCAGACATGTGATGTCTCACAATGGTTTGCTTCTTGTAAAATGTGTTGATCCCCTGCAAGCAATCAATGTAAATGTTCTTTTTGGACACCCAGTGTCTGTAATGCATTGGGCTCCTATTCTTCTTCAGTTCTGCAGTCAGTCTGGTTGGCATCTGATTATTTAGGATTCTCTGGGCATGATTCACAAAGATAATCCTACACTTTTGTGTATGTTTATTATTTTATCTTATTTAAAAACTATGCGCAGAGTTTTATGACACCGCACTTCATATACTTATACGTGTGAAGTTCTCCACCATTATTGCAGAGTCTCTTGGTGTGGAAAACTCTGCACACATTAGTGTAGGGAGTGCAGAGTCATAAAGCTCCACACGTAGTTTGAGAGCACCAAAAGACTGTAAACTTACACATAAGTGTAAGTTTATCTTTGGGAATAAGGCAATGTGTCTCTTAGAAGGTCTGGCATATTAATTTTCTGACCTACAATATAGTCCACATCTTTTAGGAGATTTTCACTAAGACACACTATGGCCCACATTATGAGAATGGTGGTAAAAGCCACCCACCGCCACAGTGACCGCCGCCAAAAGACCGTCACTGTGGCTGCTATCCGTTCGCCAGGTTATGACCACAGCCGGACTTCCTCCACAAGAATGGCGGAAGTACGGCTGTGGCCATACTGGCAGATAGTGGTAAGGTGGTGCTGCTACCACCAGCAGTGCCACGCCAGTAGACCACCGCCAGCCACATCATGACACATGATACGGCCTGGCGGTGTTCTGCTGGCTGGCGGTAGCAGCGCCCTGTCCCCTTCCCTGCTGGAAGACCCCCTAGATGCAGCTAAGTTGGGCTCCCGACAGGGGAGATGGTGGGGGGTGTTTGTGGGGCTGTGTGCATGAATGTGTGAGTGTGAGTGTGAATGCGACTGTGTATGTAGTGTTGTTTGCGCGGGTGTATGCATGTGAGAGAATGCATGTGCAAATGGAATTGTGAATGTGTGTATGTATGTCAGAGTGAATGTGTGTACGAATGTGTGCGAGAATGAGTGTGTGCATGCGTGGTGCATGTCTGCAGTGTGTGCATGTATGGGGGACTGGGGGATCGGAAGGAGGGGGAGCATGGATGGAGAAATAGACTCATCAAAAATAGATAGCTATCTCTGGAATAGTAGTATTTCCCACACTCCCTTAGGTGTATGTTTATTGTAGGTGAAATACCTTTGATGGTTTTATATAAGTTTTATGTTTACATAAAACCATTAAATAAAAAATAAAGGGATTATTTGTTTACAGGTATACATTTGATTTACATTTTTTGAGCTCCAAGATTATTAGTCTCCCAGAAATTGAGAATATACCTTGATTGATTCATTAGTGTAAGAATCTCTTTTTGTCTGTCTTATAGCTATATAATATTCTTTCTAGTGTGGGTGGCATAGAGTTTAATCTGGTTAGATCTTGGTGTGCATCGACTGGCCTGTAAGTGTCTGCCCTGCAGTTTCATGTTAATGAGCTCTGGGTGGTTCTCTATGTCAACAACTGCTACTCTCTATTTTTATTTTCATTGCAGCAGCAAAACCTAGGGTCTTGGCAATATTGAGATGAATTACTTCCAGCACTGTTTTGGGTTCTGGCATATTTGTGGTTTCATCTACATTGACGTGTAGACTATATGCTAATTGCTGTTATTTATTGCTTTATGTGCTTTGATTATTAATCCAACAGCTTTGTAATGAAAATGTTATCTGTTTTTAATGTTCCTCAGGTGTATTTTAGGTGAGATGTCTGACCAGCTGAGTTTTTATTTTTATCTTACCTGTCTCTATAATAATATTTGTGAATATAGTCTGATAGACCGCTGTGAACGGTTACACTGGTTCTTAAGGCTCTGAAACCAAGATATTGGCCCCAGCTGCAGGAAGTGCCTGTAATGAGGAAGATCTTTAACAGTGGTATAACAGGAGGCAAAAGGGCTGTGAAATAGTAGAATGTTCTAACTTATAAAGGGAGAAACTTGAACATAAACAGGGAAATGTTCGATCAAAAGGCTGATGATAGTGATTATTGTCCCTAAGATTCTTCATTGTCTTGAATTGAGTTCATAATATTCCAGTGTTCTAATATTAGGTTTAGTGTATGACTTACAGCGCAAATGGGACTCTTCACCTTCTACCCAATTCTACTCAAGTGTCACGGCCTCCATTGCTCAATGGGATCTACTGTCTGCTTGTGCTTTCTGGTTGCCTAAACTAATGTGCAAATATCCCTTTTTTCAGGATTTTCTGGCTTAATGATCAAAGATATAATATGTGTTTACAAATATTGTCAATGAAGGAGATGTCATAGTGATGTGTTATAGATAGTTTCTGCAGTCAAGTGGTTATGTGTCCCCAATAACATGCATTCCAAGAATTAAATCTCATTGACATGCAAAAGTTGACTTGGATATTACTGGTAAAATTGCTTTGTGACTGCAAAAAATCATAAACTTTCACTGAAAAGGAAGTTTACTTTTGTGAATCAGGCCCTCTGTTTCTTAGTTTCACACACACACTTATTTACTTGTGTGTGTATCCATAAACTCTCACTCGCTAAATCTACCCACTGTTTCTTTTTTCAGACACATACCAACTACGTACAGATTCAGAAGTAAGCTACTAGGACACATCTTGTCGGAGACATTTGGCTACTCCAGTACTACAAATATCAACCATTAGAGGTCATGACTTCCATTCTAAACATTGCCTTAAACTCTGCCTGAAATATTTTTTTCTCTTACATAATACCACTCCAATCCACATTTCTTTCCCTCTAAATAACCCATTTATCCTATCTGATGCCCCCTGCTTGTCCTATAATGCATTTTAGCATTATGGCCCTCATTACAACTTCGGCGGTCCTATAGAAAGACCGCCGAAGCTGCGGGCACCACTATACCGCTAGTGCTGGCAGTATTGGTGGCTCCCTATTATGACTTTTCCGCTGGGCCAGCGGAAGGAAACAAGGTTATAGGTTTCCATCCGCTGGCCCAGCGGAAAAGTCACATCAACATTGCAGCCATCTCATAATAGAGCCGGCGGCAATGTTGACTGCAGCGGGTGCAGCAGCACCCGTTGTGCATTTCACTGCCCGAAATTCAGGCAATGAAATGCGTGATGGGGCTGTACCTGGGGGGCCCCTGCACTGCCCATGTCAAGTGCATGGGCAGGGGTCCCCTCCCTGAGTCCCCCTTACCACCAGCCTTTCTATGGCGGTGTTCACCACCATGGACAGGCTGGCGGTTGGGGATTATGACCGCTTGGTGGAAGCCTGGTGGTAAGTTGCAGGGGCTGGCGGTATGGCCGTGGCTAATGCGCCACAGTCATAATCCACTGGCAGTACACCGCCAGCCTGTTGGCGGTGTTACCGCCGGTGTACCGCCGACCGCCAGGGTCGTAATGAGGCCCTATATGCCAGAGTGATTGTTGAAAAATCTGAAGCTCCTCTCCCTCAAACCTGAAGCTCCTCCCCGTCAACACCCCCAACCTCACGTCTTACTGACCAAACACCCCTGCCTACAAGTTGGATAAGGGTTAGAAAATGCACGTGAGGCATACCAATCATCGCAGACAAAGAAACAAATGACGGACATAATTTGTTGTGAAGCCCCAAAGGAATGACATTTGTAATCTTTCATTTCGTGCTTGCTTGCCTACATAGGTTCACTTTTAAAGCTCGAAAACTGAAAATAAGATGCAGGTTGCTTTAGGAAATAGGTTTTATGACACTAATGCAAGCTTACATAAAAATGCTTATTTTATTCACAGGGGCACATGATATAGTCAGGCTCTACTTAATGCTACATTTCCACACAGTCTGAAAAATGCAAATATATGTGACCTTAACTTGGTTTCCTACTGTGCGCCATATGCATTAGTGAGTAAAATATGCTTAATCATGCACACATCTGTGCAAGTGTTCTGCTTTTTCCCATGTTCATAATGAATAATGCTTATCCCATTTATGCCATGATTATAGATAATCTTGGATGGAAAGAACAGATCTGCCTTCTCCCTTCTTGACAAGTCAGTAAAAGAGAAGCTTTCTAGATTCTAAATCTGTTTAGTTAATCCCCCACTTCAGGGAGATTGTGCGCCTCATAAAAGCTTCATGCCCAGTTGACATTTTCCTGGCTGCTCCTATTGGGAATATCTTTAAACTGAAATTTTAGACTCAATGACACCTGCTGTTCTTAGCATGGGGGACAATCATACCAGAGATTTAAACTTTAATTTGTACGATATATATGTAAAATGTTAGAATGAAGATTGAAACGTGCCTTATTTTTTGTGTTTTTCAAAACTTATCACAAGGCATATATTTTGCATGGAAGTGACTACAATATTACATGTTTTTCATTCTTGGGGCTGTATCATAATTCGGGCTCAGAGGTGTGCCATTTTGAGGACATTGGGGCATATTTACTAAGCTTTTGCACAGGGTTTGCATCACAAAAGAGATGAAAACCAGTGCAAAATATTTTTTATTTACTTTCCATTGCAAATGGATTTTGGTACAGGAAAGTTGCCTGAAAACAACACAAAGCAGCGCTTTGATCTGCTCTGTTTTATTTTAGGTCAGGGAGCATTTCATGAGTGTAAATGGGCATTGTAATGCAACCACCCACGTATTTAGATGAAAAACCTTATCTACTAACTATAGTAGACAGGGTTTTGCTCCAAAAGTAATGCCTCTTTGAGGCTGGCCTAAAAGGAGGAATTATTTTATTTCTCTAAATGTTTCCACCTTTTCATGTGTGCTGCACTCCACTAATGTGGGAAAAGTTGTAAAGTTTTTTATGTATAGTATTTTGTGCTGGAAGCATACCCTTCCAGTAGAAAACCTATACAAGACATCCCACACAAATCCTTGTACTATGGGTCAAGGGTGTGTGAGTGTGCTTTGCAGTCTAATTGCATGCTAGCACAGAGAGAAAGCTGGACAGCGCCAAATCTTGGTAGATATGGTGTGTTTCTGCTCTCCCCCCTCATGCAGTTCAGCAACCTTGTTTGCTGCACTGCAGTGTGTGACATCTTTGTAAATCTAGGTCATTATTACCATGTCAGTGCAGTTCAGAGTGTGGGGCAGCAGACACTATTCCATATTTCTGCACTTTCCTGTCTTCAGTGCAGCACTAAATCACAGTTACTAACTGCATAAAGGCACCAGGATTTTTTCAAACACTGGCTTCCTTCTTCATGTGTGTGCAGATGTTGCACTGGATTATGATATGGAACCAGTGTGATTTATTCTATCTCTAGCAAGGTGTTATGCACCCTCATGTCAGACCTGACAGCCTTAGGGTGGTCACCCCCAATTCTTTGCCTGTCTTCCTCCACTTTTTTCTGGTTTTAGGACTCTGTGCACTTTACCACTGCTAACCAGTGCTATAGTGCATATGGCCTCTCCCTTAAATCAAGGTAACATTGGCATATCTGATCTACTGGTAAGTCCCTAATAAAGTGCACTATATGTGCCCAGGGCCTATAGATTGAATGCTACTAGTGGGCCTGCAGCACTGGTTGTGCCACCCACATAAGTAGCCCCTTAACCCTGTCTCAGGCCTGCCATTGCAAGGCATGTGTGTGTAGTTTAACTGCCACTTCGACTTGGCATTTAAAAGTACTTGCCAAGCCTTAAACTCCCCTTTTTCCACATATAAGTCACGACTAAGGCAGGCCCTAGGTAACCCAGAAGCCAGGGTGCTGTGTGGGGAAAAGGCAGGACATATAAAGATGTGTTTTATTTTTCCTGGTATTGGAAAACTCCTAAATTCATTTTCCACTGCTGTGAGGCCTGCTGCTTTCATAGGCTAACATTAAGGCTACCCTCATAAACTGTTTGAGTGGTAGATTCTGATTAGAAAGAGGTAAATAGGTCATATTTTGTATGGTCAGAATGGTAATACAAAATCGTGCTGACTGGTGAAGCTGGATTTTATATTACTATTTCAGAAATGCCACTTTTAGAAAGTGAGCATTTCTCTGCACTTAAATCCTTCTGTGCCTTACAATCCACATCTGGGCTGGGCTGGTTGACAGCTCTGTTGTGCATTTCACCCAGACAACCACAAACACAGGATGCTCAGTCACACCTGAACACATCTGGATACTGAATGGGTCTTCCTGGGCTGGAAGGGTGGAGGGCCTGACACTTACATTTCAAAAGACAGTGGCCTGCCCTCACACAATGGACTGCCAAACCCCCTACTGCGACTCTGGCAAACAGGATTGTACTGAAAGGGGACCTTGGGCACTTCTAAGCCACTCTCTGAAGTCTCCCCCACTTAAAAGGCACATTTGGGTATATAAGCTAGGTGCCTGACCCTACCAACTGAGACACTTCCTGGGAAAAAAATCTGAACCAGAACCTACAACCTGCCAAGAGAAGCTGCCTGGCTGCTCAAAGGACTCACCTGGACTGGTGTGGTGAAAAGGACTGCTACCTCGCTGTTGCCCTGCTGCCTTGCTGACCCCTGGCTCTGCTGATTAGTGCTCCCCAAGGGCTTGGATTGGGCTTGCCTCCTGCATCGCGAAGAGGATTTAAGCCGACATGCCTGAATTTGATGCAAAGCTGTGGAAAAGAATCAGCGCATCATCTGTGTGTGCCCTGAAATCTGATGCACACCTACTTTTTTCAACACATCTCCTCCTCTGCAGTCTTCGGGCATGTAATTTTTACGCAAACCAGGTTCTTTGTGCTTGCAAGAGACCATTGTTGCTTTTAAGAACTTAAAACTCATCTTATCATTACAAAAGTGATATTTCAACTTGTGTTTATCAAATCTTGATCTTTTTGACCTTAATCTACTCAGTTAAATATAAAATATGTTTCTAAACCTATGTGGTGTATTTTTGTGGTGTTTGCACTGTGTTATTGCATGAATTATTGCACAAATACTTTACACATTTCCTTCTAAGTTGAGCCTGACTGGTCAGTGCCAAGATACCAGAAGGTGGGCACAGGATAATTTGGATTGTGTGTGACTTACTCTGACTAGAGTGGTAACCTTCTGCCAACCAAAGACCCCATTTCTAACACCTCCCATTTGAGATAGTGTGACATGGTTTACACCATAATTAAATAAACATTTCCAGAGCCAAAAGGTCTGTCTTAGGTGTGTACTGAATGTTGCAAGCATTGTAAAGACAGTTAGCCTAATAACCAGCAAGAGCACATGCATTGATGGGCCAAATGACAGGACTTAGTGGTGCCTCTGGGCACATGCATCAACAGGCCATGTGCATGCAGGATTTTGTTACAGATTACATACATCAATAGGCCTATAACTGGCATCACTGGCCTCAGCCAGCGCATGAATCAATTTCCTACTAACAGCAGACAGTAGGCCAGATGTACAATGCTTTTTCCTGGTCATTACGAACAGAACAAAGCCTTTGTGGATGTACAGACCCCATTTTGCGATTCTGCAATCCATAGCAGAATCGCAAAATGTTTTTGTGAGTCGCTATTAGCAAGGGGCATGCCAGGGGAGTTCCTACCTAAAAGTG
This sequence comes from Pleurodeles waltl, assembly GCF_031143425.1. Taxonomy (NCBI): domain Eukaryota; kingdom Metazoa; phylum Chordata; class Amphibia; order Caudata; family Salamandridae; genus Pleurodeles; species Pleurodeles waltl. Next base: position 369,246,749 of record NC_090439.1, read on the forward strand.
AGTTGCAGGGCCATGTAAGATTGTTTTGCAACCATGAATGCAGTCGCAAGACAGTCACAGTTACCACCAACTTTAAGGAAAATAGGCTGCATTTAAAATAAAAACACTGCTTTATTTAAAAAGCAGTCACAGACATGGTGGACTGCTGTCCCCAACAGGCCACCATCCCTGTGAGTGTGACCATTCCCAATGGGAATTGCTCAATGTTTCTGAGACACATTTGTACATTTCCTTTTCCGAGTTTCCAATTGCGCTTCTCAATGAATCACAATTAGAGACTCACAAAATGAAACGGTTATGCATCTGTCCCAGTGACCCTCAAAGAGCAAGCATAATATGAGGGACATTGATAAAGTAATCATCATCAAGAAAGTATAAAGGAACTAAAGCATAAGGTGAAGAGCATCACCATAACTGATTGAATATAAGTGTCAACCACTCTGGCTTTAAAATGACAACATTATCAAAGGATATATCATTATGTAGTGCTCTGGCTCCACACTAAGATGAGCGCTTGTTTGTATATACTTGCAGTGTATAAAGTGAACAAGGACTTGATTTTCAGGGAGTGGTGCTCAGAAATAGTGAGCAGAGTTTGCCTCTTTCTGTTTCTGAACTGTGCTGCTAAATAATGTGCAAACTCACAGAAATGTCAAGGTAAATGATTTCACTTACACTCTATGCATACATAAAAAAAGCGCCCAGCTCTTAGCCAGCACTGCCCATCACAATACTGCCACTGATGTGCAGAAATAGAGGATGTGTGCCATCTTTCAATTTTCACAAAAATGTACTTTCTTTGAAAACAGCCTGTGAGGTGCTACTTAGCTTACAACCCATGTTTTCAAGAAGCAGCAGACGCTAATATTTACTAGTTATACAATAGTTCATGGATGAAAGTGTATTACAAAAACAATGTTTTAATAAAATAAATTAAATAAACCATTTTCAAGTGCATAAGTGACAGTACTGTGCAAAAAAGGTGCTCGGTGCTCAGATGAAATCCCCATCTGGAGCTGGTGTAATATCTCACATCACTATATTTATTTATATATACATATAAGACTACTGTGCTTGGAATAATGTTCCTTTCCCTCCACAACCCTTCCAATATGTATTGGGTCGCCTAAACTTTGCCTTTATTCTCGTGGAAGAAATGGTACCATCTAAGTTAGTATTTCCTTTCTACTGCACGTACACGGAAACCTTAGCTGCCTTCTTCCAACTTCTTGACTGGTGATCATTCCTGAACTCATTTTAGATCTCTGGAACCAAATTGACATACTTGAGTTCATTTTTGCCCTGATTGTGCAGTGGTCACGTAGTATATCATTTTGCATAAAACAATGGTGGCTTCCTTACTAATACACACACATTTTTGTATAGAATGATACTGCTACCAGAGCAACAGGGCAACAGTGCCAACAGCACACAAGTCGCCTCTCATACCCCACCGCCCCCTAAGCAAGGAGAGACTATACATCCAATAACCTCCCTACCTCCATTCTACAATGTGGGACTGCCTGGTGTTGGCATGACTAGATATCACTTTAGAACCCAGTCAAAAAATAGGGGCTTTCAAATTAAGCTATGAAAAGAACGTAACCGGTAAATCTATGATATTTTCATTTAATTCTGGAGTTCATAGCATGTTTTCATTATTATTACTACACTATACACAAACAGATTGGAAATGGAAAAAAGCACTGGAAAAGCTTCCCATATCACGCCTGTGAAAACTCAACATTAGTCAATTTGTGTGGAAGCTTGCTTATGTGAAAAAAGGGTAAAATATAATATAGATATTTTCATTTCTATAGAGCTGCACAGGTCTTTCTGATGGCCGTTGATGTGCTGTTCATAGCACAATGTCTGTCACAGGAGCTATCACAGAGGAAAGGCAAGAGCAGTAAGGGTGGAAACAGCAGGCGCAGTGAGCAGCAACAGAAGGGGACGGTCCTGGGACAACCTTCTAAGAAAATCTCTGGGCCTGGGCGTTTAGTATTATTATATTTTCTTTCACAAACTAAGCACTGCAAATCTCATACAAATTTGGAAGGCTTATCTGCAAACTCCATCAAAGAGACTACAAAGTTAGCACTTAATTCAGCAAGGGCCAGATGTAGAAATCATTTGGCATGGTGCAAACTGCGAAAATCGCAGTTTGCGCCATGCAAAATGCCTTTTGCGATGCACATTCACAATTTGTGAGTCGGTACCGACTCGCAAATTGTGAATGCGAGATTCGCAAATAGGAAGGGGTGTTCCCTTCCTATTTGCGACTCGCATCGCTATGCTAAATTGCTTTGTGACCGCAAATGCGGTCACAAAGCAATTCGCAGTTACCACCAGTGTCACACTGGTGGTAACCCATTCGCAAAAGGGGAGAAGTACCCATGGGACCCCTTCCCCTTTGTGAATGTTGCCAATAAGGGTTTTTCAGAGCAGGCAGTGGTCCAATAGACCACTGCCTACTCTGAAAAACCGAAACCAAAAGGTTTTGTTATTTTTTTATTTTGCAACTCGTTTTCCTTTAAGGAAAACGGGATGCAAAATAAATTAAAAAATTGCTTTATTTAAAAAGCAGTCACAGACATGGAGGTCTGCTGACTTCAGCAGGCCATCATCCCTGTGAGTGCAGGGACTCGCTATGGGGTCGCAAAATGCGACCCACTTAATTAATATTAATTAGGTGGGTCTTTGCGACCCCATAGCGACTCGCAGTCGGTGTCTGAGACACCGTACTGCATTCGATTTTGCGACTCAGAAATTACGAGTCACATCGACTCACAATTTCCAATTCGCAAAATCAGAAATTGCTACATCTGGCCCCAAGTGTCTACATTATTTGTCTTTAAGTTTCCCTGGTTGCAGATTTGAATACTCATATTTCATGGTCTCTTTAAAAGAGATCCTTCAGGACAGAGTGTTTTTTATTTTCTGGATATTTCTTTTAATTAAATTGCATTATGATGTTGTAATGTAAGAGCTTCTTAAATATTTTGTTTGGTTCCAATGCAAACCTTTTGCATCCACTTATCAAATATTAAGTAAGCAAGCATTTTTAATTCACATAATAACGTCTTATATCTTGACACAAAATGATGTTTGTTCTCAGATTCTCAGACAAGGCTGGGGATGCTGTCATATTGCAAGTTTGCCCGCCCTCTACCCATTAACCAGGAAGGCAAAATCTTGCACTAGATGCCACAAAATATAAGTGAGAATGTGATTTCACTTTTAATTAAAATGATCCAAAATTTAGAAACAAAAAGCCAAGTGAATATGTGCCTTTCCTCGGAAGCACCTCTTTCATCATCTATGAACAGGTTGAAATGACTGTGTTCAGGGATTTTTTAATAGACTAGCTTAATCATTTAATATTAAATATTTCCATATTTCTGGAACGGCATTTATATTTAACCTGTATTTTTCACAATTGAATCTCCTACTGTAACTTCGTAAGAATCGAAACAGCTCCTTCTTCCATCATTAATGAACAACGAGAGCTTTTATTTGTAAAATTAAAACTGGAAAATTGGAATTGAGAAGTCATCAAAAGAATTAGGCATGTCATAAATCAAGAGAGCATGCCAGAGTGGCTAAACCGAATGCTTAAATTATTTATTCAGGGACTCCAATCATCAATCTATTCTGAAGAAAATAGATTCTGTCAATTCGTTTTCTCTAAATTAATGTCTGCATTAAAGTCCTATAAATGCTTGTGGAGAAGATGCTAAAATTAAGAAAAAGACCAACCCAAAATGTAGTGGCTTCTTTCATCACTCACACAAAACACAATAGGGCCATATTTTGGAGAGGCTTGCACGGCCAGAGTAACGTTTTTTTAAAGTTCTGTCGACATAAGCATCTCAACCATATCTATGAGGCATGCAAAGGCACTTTGTGTGCTTTGCGTGGCCTTATAGATATGGAGTAAGACAAAGCAGCACAAGTCGCTGCGTTGCTTTACTCTGTGCCAGGGAGCTATTCCATGGGCTTTGCAGTGGGTTTTACTCCTCCTCGGAGCAGGCACAACAAGGAGAAATATTTTAATTTCTCCTTGTTTTCTCCTCTTTCCTTATGTGCTGCATTCTGCAGCACCAGTAGAAAGAAGAAAACACCTCTCTCGATTGTTTTTGTGTAGGATAGTGCCCCACCACATGCGAGGGTACCTGAGTTGGTTCTAGGCAGTCAATCGTGCACCAGAGCAGGGTGAAAGGACAGGAATGCTCACTATTTCATAAATACGGTGCATTCCTGCCCTTTCACATTGGTGTAGGGAAGCGCAGCATGAAGACATGCCTCACTGCCCTACGCCAGTTCCACATACATATGGGCCAATATGTGCTCTAAGTCATTTCCAGAAAAGGAGTGGAAGATACTAATCACAAACCAAGCAAAAAGAAATGCTCCTGTGCCATCTGCATGGTGATATTATCAGAAAGTACATTGAAGTAGCAATATGATCACACTGTTTTATGGGTGCTAAGGAAGGCTGAACAGAAAAGTGAATTAAATGTATTTAAAAGTCTCACAATGTAAGTCACTTCTTAATCATGCACCCGGTACTGACACAACTCTCACACCTTAACATCAAGTCACAAGCTCTGATCGAAGGCTCTTTTAGCAAATGGCATCTACCTCATTATTTCCAGAGACAGAGATGCATGCTGAGTTAATAAACCATTCAAGAGAAAGCCTTTTTTTTTTCTTTTCTGAGCCTATTTGTTTGAAAAAGCACACCTTTTCAAATGGAAACGAGCCATACTTGGAAATCATCTTATCTTTGTTGATTGAAGACCTCCGGAGATTGCTCTATAGATATTCTTATTCTTTCACTCAAAAAGGGAACTTCGTTATTTCCACCCCGTACCTAATACATAGTGAAGCTGCCCTTTTTTAACATTATTTGCTCACATAAGAATATAAACATTTTTGTTTCCTAATTTAGAGTGCTGCCGCCCAACATAGCTCGGGAAACTTGGCAACCTCAGGGCAAAAAAAGTAAAAAAATATGTTGTGGCTTTGTAAGTTTCAGAACCCTTTTGAATGTACATTACTACAAAGACCCACCAACACCGCTCTTGCTTTCCAAATTTTTTTCTTTCACAAACAATGGGTAAGAAACTATTTTATCCCTTAAATACTATTAAATTCCTTATCCATCACCTTCCTTTTACAACGCACAATAAAATAGTTTCCAAAAATCTAACTTCCCCATTTATTACTGTTGTTACACAATTTCAGTATAAGATATCATGGACAGATGTACAACGCATTTTACCAGTCGCAAATGGGAAAAAATGCTTTTTACAATCTACCAAAGGCAAAATGCGACTTATAACGTGCTTTTAGAGGGTTGTTAAAACCGAGCTATCTCAGATGTGTAGTGCATTAAAAACATGCATTTGAACAGCACATTATGCCATTCACATTGCAAATATTTTTCAAAAAGATGCAACAAATAATATGTTGCACACAACTATAACAACGTCATTTCTTTTTTTTTCCTTTAAGTTGTTGTACAAATTATATACAGTTTATTTTTATAGCATTATCATTAATTAGCCACATCATTGATAACGATATGTATAGCTGAAGTGGTGTTGGGACAGATTGTTGTAGCCCAATCTATCGAAATTTGAAAATACATTATTACTTATATATATATATTGCTGATTGTTTCCATAGTACCACGGCAAGGGACTTGTCCCAAATAGAAAGATCATCATTTCTTTATCTCCCTAGCAGCACATTAAAATGAGGTTCATTGAAGGTTATTAGGCCTATTTTAATGTTATTTCCATCAGAGTCCTTCGGAAGAGCTAGTCTAAGATACATTAGAGGAAAACTATTCTGTTCATTTAGGGTTTGTACAGAGGGCAGATAAAACATACAATATGTGGTCTAACAGTCACAAGTACCTTTGTATTATATCAACGCTATAGTCTCTGCAGAAGGTAGCAGCCTGTAAGACAAGCCTTAACCACCTGTGTTCTGCTGAAGTGAACACCTGTTTTCATTACTATGCCGTAACTAGCACTCTACCAAATCTATCTCCAAAGTTCTTGCATGGTTGCTAAGAAAACATACTTGGAGGCAGGAGAGTAGCAAACCGTTTTTTCACTTGAACCCTTAAAGATAACAGTTTTAGAATTGGATGTTCCCAACAACTAGACTGCAGTTCATATTCCCAAACTTTAACCCAGATTACAACCTCAAGTCTGTAACATTTTATTAGATAGCTTGAGCAAAACCACATTCGCAGCTTATATAATATGTGCTCAAATGTCCATAGGAAAAGTTCGATTCATATAACCTATAATGTTTTAATTGGTTTGGAAACATGATCTGCCAAGCTTAGCTGAATGCTTAACAAAGGCTTTAGCTTCCTTGCCTGGATTTCCTATCACTCTGCATTCTGTTTTCACCTCTGCTGTTCTTGACCGAGCGGGTGTTGGAAAAATGCAAAGACACACAAATGAAGCAAGGGGAAGGAATATTAGGCCTAGATGTTCCTGAACACATCTGCTTCTGAGTTGTTCATGCAGAGACCAGTTTGTTTCTGATGGTAGAGCAGAGTAGAAAAACTGGAAACACACACACACTGGTGACTTGTAGCAGAAATGGCTCAGAGGTAGAGAACTCTTTTGTAAGTTGTTGCTGGACTGGGAAAGTTGAGTGTGACTGTCAGAGACAGAGATGTATCACCATAATGGAACTTAGAAGGCAATGCAAAGAATGTTATTGTACATTTGTCTTACAAGCATACACATGTCACTGACATTATATTTACCAAACATTTCCTTCGCTCAAACTTGCTTTGAGAGGGCTGGATTTTCTCACACCACTCATTTACTCTATAGTATATAAATTGCTGGAGGACTAGATTCAGTTTCTTGTCCATCCCTGTTCCTCTGTGTCAATGTTTCAAGGGTTTCTTCCCCACAGACTCCTATTGTACATGCTCAAGGTCTTACACCTAGGCATAGTAACCAGGTGCACGACTTCTGATCTCAAATAAAGTATTACCTAGTGTTAGTCAGAGACCATCCTATTCGATGTGACACTTTTTTAACAACACAGCTTTTTAGTAGGTGTCAGAATATCTTGCCTTTCCTGTGGTGACCTATTGGAAATTAAATGAGAGACAGCCTGGAGAAACATGGGGCCTCAATTACAAGAAACTGACACATCGTCATCAGTGTGTCAGATTTCTTTCACCTGCCTCACATCCCCTGACGAAGCCATGGATGTGCTGTATTTACAATACAGAGCTCTATTGTGCACGTTTTCTGATGCATATGTTGGTGCTAAATTGATGCATTGCTGGTGTTGCATTGTTAAACTGATGCAACTCCAGCAATGCGAGGAGAGTCCCATTGGAAAAATTCCTGCAGCAATTGTATGCCTGGTCTGGGCATGCAGTAAAATTTTGACGCAGCGGTGTCATAGAGTGATGCAATAAAAAGTTGTAAATTTCACTGCGTCAGTTCTACTTGGCTTTTTCTGTGGGAACGCCAGCCCTGATGCATTAGGCCCAGTGTAAACATGGAGCAGTGAAGTTCGCTGCTGAAAGAAATAATGCAGTGGCAAAACAAGGGGCTTGTAAATGAGGCCCTTGGTGTCAAGCTTCTAGGATTCACGTAGTCCACAGAGAATGAGTATATAATGATTGCAATCAGATGAGGGTATGTATTTGACATTTTACATATCAGACATTTCCAGGATCCAATCTTTAAATCTTTTAAAAACTGATAGGTTAACCCAGCACATGTCTGCCAATTGTATTGATAGAGGTTAGACTGTTTTAACCATGTGAAGATGATGACTGTGCAAAAGCTTCTACATTTGTTCAACGTTTATGACCTCCAATACTTTAATGATAGGAGGAAGTTTAGAATTTGGATTATAGATTGGAGGGCGAGGGAGATGCTCTGTAAGAATGCTGGAACTTTGGCTTAGGAGGGGAACAAGCATCACAACACACAATTAATTATCAATGTGATAGCCTGAATGGCAATGCCAGCTAGTTAAATCTTAACAAAAGCAGAACAGGGGTCCAAAAGGCAAGTTTGATAAGTATTCAGGCAAAACTTATGTATTCTAACTGTCCACCATTTCCAAAAGTATCTTACTGAAGGTCCGCTTACTTTGGGGATGTGTCTATGTTGGTGAGAATGATATGTGTCATAATTTGTACTCTCTTTTTCAAAAGTAAATTACAAGGATCCCTCTGAAAGCAGAAGGATGTAGCCACCAAAATCTGTTTTGAAGTTATTTGCTTTTTATGGTGCATACAAAAAGCAGCTAAATTTTACATCTCTTATCACAACATCTGTTACCACTTCGAAATACCTTTTTTGGCCAGGGAGATAAGTAGACAGAAAATGCTCTGTAGTCTTCTGCAAGGTATCTTATTTTAATTTTCTTCCACTTTTCATCAAGTTGCCTATAACCCCTCTTAAAATTGCTGAGATATTTGATGTAATCTTTCTTGCATGCATAGTAGGAGGTTTCACAAATCTAAATATGTAATAAATATACAAACTGAAGTAGATTGGAAATATTCTCCAGTATCCCTTGTAACATTTCTCCCTTCAACCTTTTAGGGAGTACATCAGACCGATTTCAAACCTTGGTTGATTTCTTTGTCATTGGTGTCATTAAGTTGCAAGAATGGCAAAGTATTCTCAAATTATGATCTGACTAGATGAGTGGGGAGGACAAAAGGTGAAGAAATTTCACCCCTCCGGATAATCAAATTTTACAGTATGCTGGAGCACAGCATAATTTAGAGGTTTTGTGTACCTACCTTTCACTTTAACACTGACTATTAAAGTCCTGCATCAACTCAACCATTTTAGTTTTCCTGGGTTTATAGATACTAATGAAGTGCCACTTAAAAAATCACTGTGGACCAGGTTGGCCAATACATTACACTAACAGCCACTGCCATGCTGTTACACTGATGCAAATAATTGTAAAACTTTTAAAAGTGTTATTCCTCTCTAGAAATGTGAGTACTGAGTTGACATAGTTCTCAAAAATCAGTGCAAGCTCTCTATCTGTTAAAATAAATATCCCTTTGCCAGATTTTTTTTAAATTAGGGTTGGGAGTGGTGTTAAAGAAGGCCTCTAGTACCATTTGTTATCTATTATTGATCACCTTTCAACTGTACTTACTCCCTGTCGATTGTACTGCTTACATGGGGTGGCTGGGGAGTTTTTGGCACTCAGTTTGCTCAAAAACTCCACTAGCCTCGCCAGCGGAGTGGAACTCACCTGGTGCGCACTACATCCACGTTATGAGCTACAGAGGGCAAGCGCAGACAGTCTGCACTTGCGCTGTGTAGCCCATAACTGGGCTGCAGGGCACACTGGCGATGGTTCCTGGTCCAGGCCTCCCTCTGCCAGCAGCCCAGGAGCAAGGGGCAGAGGGAGGCACAGAGCCAGGCTGCTGGGAAGGACAACAAGTACCACCCGGAGAAACCACGTAAGTCCTCACCTCTTTTCTTTTTTCCCTTTGTTTGTGCACACTGGTGCACAAAGAAGGACTAAAACGGCAGCTTTCTCTGCCTACGGCCCTGGCCTGAGTTCATGCCAGGGCCGTAGGCAGCAAAAGAAAGCTGCAGTTTCAGCCCTCCTGTGCACTGGCTTGCCCTGTGTACAGTGCACATGGGACAGACCAGTGCAGAAGAGGCCTGAAACAGCAGCTTTTAATGCCTATGGCCCTCTTTTAAATGCATCCACTGCCAGAAGCACTCAGGGTCAGGCCTGGCTTCTGAGATCGGGCACATTCAGTACTCAATGGGTGATAGAATTCAGCTTCTGTAGAATTCCACAGAGTTTTTAATAAACTCTGTGGAATTACGCAGAGTGGAACTCTGTGAACTCCACCCAGGACTACCACTTATCACCCTAGTAACCACTAATTGTCTTAAAAAAGGATCAAATGGAACAGGATTTATAAAACACAGATAATCCCATGCGAGGACATCCAGGTGCTGAAAGCTGCTGCTTCTGGCGATGCAGTTGAATAGCCAGGTCTGGAGTCCCTTCCTGAACTATGAAAGAGAGGGTGAGGTCCGGAGGTGAAAAGGGCAACCATTCCAGGACTTGACAGTGAGGTAGGAGAAGGAGCATCTTCCACAGTTGGTTTGATGGATGCATGGGGTGTGAGCAAGGGGGAGGGAGGTGGAGTGCATGTGTCTGGAGATTAGGTGAAGGTTCATGCACTGGTTGATGTATGCTGGTTCTTGATTGTGAAGGGTTTTATAGGTGTGGATCAGCATCTTGAATTGTCATTTCCTTTAAATGGGGAGCCATTGGAACATTTTGGGTTGTGGGTGATGATTTAGGGAGATCAAGGATAAGTCTGGGTGTTGCGTTCTGAATGGTCTCCAGTCTCATCAGGAGGTGACGTAGATTGTGTTCCCATAGTCCAGCCAGCTGGTGGTGATGGTTTGTCTTGTGCTGATGGGGAGCCATTTAAAGATTTCTCAGAGCATGCGAAGAGTGAGGAAGCAGGTGGATGACACTGTATTGATCTGGCTTAGTTTGCTGTCAACAATGATGCAGAGGTTGCAGGCATGATTTGTCGGTGTGTGTGAGGGTCCTAGTTTGGAGGTCCACCAAGAGTCGTTCCATGGGGAGGTGCTGCTTCCGAAGATCAGCTCCCCAGTTTGTCAGTGTTGAGTTTCAGGCAGTTTTTCCTCATCCACCGGTGACGTTGCTCATTCATCTGTGAAAGTTAGCTCACGTGGTGGAGGCGTCTTCTGATAACGAGAGAATGAGCTGAGTGTCGTCTTCTTAGGATATAATGTTCAGTCCATGGGTTCTGATGATGTTGGCGAGGGGGTCATGTAGGTGTTGAAGAGTGTGAGGCTGAGTGATGAGCATTAGGGGATGCTGCAGATGATGCCCTTGGGGTCAGAGGTGAAAGGAAATAGGTGGATCCTCTGGGTTCTTCCAGAGAGGAAGGAAGTGATCCATTCGAGTGTATCACGTTGGATTTTGATGTGATGGGATCAAGAAAATAATTTTAACAAAGGACCAGAGGCGGGTGGCAGCACAGGCATTGCTGAAGATGTAGTGCAGCAGTGGATTGTAGTGCAGCAGGTGATTGGCCATGCTACGTGCAGCTGTGGATTGGCATAGTTATATATGCTAATAAAACCTGATTGTATGTTAAAAACATCAGTGAAGTTATAGTTAGGTGAAAATATCAGTTAAAACAGAGCATTTTAAAATAAATAAAAAAACACTGGAATTTGCCAGTTAAAATTAAGTGAAGAAACTATAATTCATGCCCTGGCAAGGCACTGCTCATGACTGTACATATTACATCACTCATAAAATGACCTATGGCATTATTGATAACATCCATGATGACATCTGAAATGACATAATTGATGATACCACTGTGCATGCTGTGGGGAGTTATAGTTTCTTAAGTTTCCTATAACTGGTGAATTTTAATGTTGTTTCTCTGTTTAAAATGTTTTGTTTTAACTGACATTCTCATATAACTATAGATTTTTCTTTCATGTAAAACAAGATCATTACTATATCAAACTATAACACACATATATAGTTTCAACCTAGTTTCCATTGCAAAAGTTTTTTTTTTTACTTGCTTACATCTTTGGCACCATTTGACAAATCTTCACAAAACATGCCAAAAAAGTGTACTGGAGAATCTTGTTGTGCATGGGAAGTTTCGGGTTGATCCGTTAAGTGGAGGCTGAGATAAAGAGCATTTCCCCGGTAATTCCCATAGGAGCTCTGAACACAACTGCAGCCCAAACCACTGGACAGAATTACACCAAATGTAAAAGTTAGGTAGCTTTCGGTACACAGATCCATTCAGTAGTTTAGGAGAAATTAAAGGAAAACCAAGTTTTATATTCTAGAGGTGTGAAGGCTTTGCGAATCCTCCCAATCTTGTGCAATGATCTGATTGGCTGCCAACAGTCCAATCAGGTACCACACCCACTCTCACATCCAGAGACACTCTCACACCTATTCTCACACCTTGAGAGCCAGGCCCTGCGGCCAATCCCAGGTGCGCATGGTTGGATTAACATATAATAATCACATTATTTTACGTTAAAAAAACCCATAGAAATTCACTAAATAAAAAAAAAGGTTACAGGAACGTTATAGTAAGGAAATAGAAAAAAAACATAGAAATTCACTTAAACAATCAAAGGTTACAGAGCCGTTATGGTTAGACTCTGAATTCACTGGCACCAAACCATAGAAATTTAAAAGTTATAGTTAGAGGTATTCAAAGTAACTATAACTTGCACCCTAAGGTAAATATAACTCATGTCCTCATCATTTATAGCTAAGTACCCCAGATATGACACCACTCATGACATCTTTTATAACTTTAATAAAAATATCAATGAAACATTAGCAGTCAAATTATTATTTTAAAAAATGGTGCATGGCAGAGTTACCTTAGGGTGCGAGCTATCACTACTTGAAATAATTTCCATGTTTGTTATGTATAGTAATTTTCCTTGCTATGCATGAATCCAACCACCGGCGCGCACGGCCTTCGTCGTCCATGCACGGCCTTGGTTGGCCACAGTGCTAACCCCCTATAAGCACCCAGCCTTGCACCGTGCATGACCTTCTCTTGTGTGCAGTAGGAGTTGCCTGCAAGGGCTGGCCTGAAGCCATTCCCTGCAGCCAACCCCTCTAACCACCCAACCTGATGCTGTGCACAGCCATTTGCTCATCCACAGTGGAAGTTGTCTGCAGCCTCTCTGGGTGTGAGAGGAGGTGTGAGAGGCTGTATTGGGGTAAGAGTGGCTGTCAGAATGTCTGGGCCTGAGAATGCATACATCAGTGTTTTAGTGGGTGTGTCAGTATGTGCGCAGGTCTGTGAGTAGGTACCTCAGGGTGTCAGTGGGTCTGTAAGTGGGAGTGTGATGGTCTGAGTGGGTGTGTGACTGGGTGCGTAACTGTCTGAGTGAGTCTAAGTGGGTGCTTGAGGGTCTGACTCATAACTATGAGTTATAGTTACTTGAGATAACTCTATCTATAACTGGTGAATTTCTATGGTTTGGTACGGTTAAAATCTGAGCCTAACTATAACTCCCCTGTAACCTTTGTTTTTTTTAGTGAATATAGCCTAGTTATAGTTAGGTCTACTTTTCCATAGAACAAGCGTTTTTTGGTTTGCTAATAAATTTCGCCCCATTTGCCGAATCTTCACAAAACTTGCTATAAAAAAGTACATTCACTTCAGCTCCTGCCTAGAAAGTTTTAGGTTATCCTTCAGACGGGGACTGAGACAAAAAAGGGGGGACGGTCAAAACACAAAATCCCTATGCATCTTCCATAGACTTCTTTAAGACAAGCTACAAGAAAAACTGCTGAAGAGAACTTCAGAAGAAAGCTAGATCTTGGTCCACAGATTGTACTTTTTGTGATTTGGTGTAAATCTGTTCAAAAGCTTTTGAGAAATAAAGGGTAAAACAAATATAGATATTTGTAAGGTTGGGCTCGCAAGGATCTTGAGAGACTCTTGCGGGCATGTCAATTTGAAGATGGAGCATTCTGATTGGCTCAGGGATTTTTATTTCCCTTGGGCCATCTTGCTCCCTTGGGAGTTAGACTCCAGCGAAAGCAAGTGCGCTGCTAGCCATTACAGTATTACAGTACTTGGTGATTTAGGGCCTGATTACAACCTTGTCAGATGGGATACTCCATCACAAACATGACGGATATCCCGTCCGCCGTTTTACAAGTTCCATAGGATATAATGGAACTTGTAATATGGTGGACGGGATATCCGCCAAGGTCATAATCAGCCCCTTAGTCCCCTGTTCTGAAGTTACAAACTAAAAATAATATAACAGGACAGGATGAAGATACCCTAACCCTCTAGACCCCATGGGGGTACCCACAGGGACCAACATGGGGCCCAAAAAAATAAAACTAGAATACATGCTGCAATCTTGTGAACCTCTTGTGAATCGATTGAAAAAATGGCAGCCAGGGCATATTTATTTATTATAAATCATAGGAAGCCTACCCACGGGGCTGTGTTCATAAAAGGGGGGCCACGTGGTCCCCTCCCTGAGCCACAGGAGTCCCGGGGAAGCCCACCAATAAGGTCAAAAACAATGTTTAAGGGGAGGAGGATATCTGGCCCCCCCTCCCTGAGCCATGAGAAACCTCAGTGAGCACACCACTGGTGGGTGAACATTCATATGTAAGGGGAGGGGAAAGCTGGATCTTCCTCCTCGAGCCACTAGAGGCCCTAGGAAGTCCACCCCCCAGGGCGAACAAATTATTTAAGGGGAAATGTCTTCAGTGATGTCATAAATCATGTTATAGAACATGTGATGAGTGATGTCATATGTGAGGAGTGCATGGTGGGGTTGCAACTTATAGTTAGTGCTGCTTTCTATAACTGGTGAATTTCTGTGTTTTTTTAGTTTAAAACGCTAATGTTGTCATTGACAAATCCACCTAACTATAATGTTACTTTAACCTTTGCTTTTTTCAGTCATTTTCTAAGGATTTTTCTTTTTATGGAAACAGATCTTTTTACCACACCTAACTACAACTTTACTTTAACCTTTTGTTTTTATAGTAGATATATACATTTTTTACCCATTGGAGGTAAGCACTGGGTAGTAGACCCACAATTCCATTGTGAATTCATTTTATGGTTTGCTTATAACTTTGTTGGTGTTCGAGGTTTCATTGGGATACATCTAGCAGGGGCCATTCAAAAACTGCTAAAGGGTATTACACCAAATTTGGCAGAGGGTAGATCTTGTTCCCAAAAGTGTGCTTTCTGTGATTTGGTGTTAATCTGTTCAGTAGTTTTTGAGAATTTATGGTTCAAAATGTATAGATTTTTCATACCGCAGAGGATACTCTGAGCCAACCGTTCTTGAGATAAGATCTGATTGGCTTCCCTGCATCAACAAAGATGTGGCAGCAGCCTCTTGTCAATCCTGATACTCAGTCCTCTGTCCTATAAAAAGGTTTAAAAAAACATGTAGGGTGGAAACATTAGGAATACGTTGCCCCCTAGTCCTTGCATTTCCAAAAAGTGCCACTTCTGAGGCTAAAAAGAATGTTTTACCACAGGGTCTTGCACTTAAAAAAAAAAGCTCAGGCCGAGAGGGCCTGGGGGAGGGGGCGTAAATGTACTTTATAGTGAAGGGGTGCATGCGGGCCACAGCCTGAGCCTTCTCAGGCCCCAGGAAACCCATCCTGGAGGCAGATTATAATTTTGGATAGGACATGCGCCTACCCCCTCCCAAAGCCTTTTAGAGGCACTGGGGACCCCTTCCTGGGCTGTTGTTTCATAATTTGGTGACAGGGGTTCATAGACTACCTCATCAAGCCTCTATGATGTCCCAGGGACCTCCATTCTCTGGAGCAAATACACAATTTAGGGAAGAGTGTGTGACCCCTCATACTGAGCCTTAGTCAGGCCCCAGGGGCCCAAAGCCTTGGGGCCAGGCCTGGTAACTAGTGGAGTGGGGCGCATGGGCCCACTTCCCTAGCAACATTGAGGTCCCACAGACCCCTAACCCCCAGGGCAAGATTTCTATAGGGATGAAGGTTTAAATACCACCTCCCCGAACAACAGATTAGTCATGGGTACCTCATCCTCAGGGATCAGATTCAAGCAGTGTTCTGGGGATCCTCTTCCACTGGAACACTGCAGTTTCCTGCCTGGGAGAGTGCGGGCATACCCTGCCTACACTCCCCTGAGAAGAAAACACAGCTTTGCTCCAGCCTGTGTGGAAGCAGAAAACAAAGCTGCTCCTGCCTGGGCAGGAGCAAAGTCACTGAGCTGGCTCCTGCCAGCACCAGAATGGGTGCTGGCTGTGAATTCTATAGGGGCTGCTGAGGTACTGCTAATTACCTCACATGTTGTATCTCTCATGACATTCTATAACACCATTAATAACCTCATTGTAGCATCTTAAATTACATCATAGATGACAACTATACCTGATGACTTTTCAGTGGATTTTTATGCTAAAAATGGTGTGACTTAACAGTGAGTTTTCTCATCAATAATTCATGGCAAGGGCACAAGTTATAGTTACTGTAGAGCATGAGTCATAGTTACTTGAGATAGCTATAAATATAACTGGTGAACTTCTGTGTATTTTGAGTTGTGTTGTTACTAAGTATTTCACCTAACTATAACATTATTTTAATTTTTGTTTTTTTCAGTGGATTTCTAGATTTTTAATGCATATTTAAAGTCCACACCCCGCCACACATGCATCCAAGTCACCCATAGAGAAGTAATGTGATGTGCACATTGCCTTCGGCTATTCACAGCAGGGGATTGGCCACATGGCCTGGCCTGTTGCCCCAGGGATCCCATCGCCCCAGGTCCTATTATTAAGAAGGGGAGGAGGCAGAGGTGCCCTCCTCCCTGAGTCTATTATGGCCCTAAGGACCTAATCCCCAGGGACCTGCCTTAAAAATAGGTAGGTGCCTCAATGCCACCTTGGGCACTCACCAACCACCATGTTGGGGACCACGCGGGGAGCCCCAGGGCCACTCTGGTCCCAGCTGACTCCCTGCATAATGGGGGAGCCAGCATTGCTCTTGCCTGGAAGGGGCAGCTGTGACAGAGCAGAAGTCTACTTCCATCTGGTAGGACCATGTTTAAATCTCCCAGTTTTTCGGAGCAGACTTGCCTTCCCTGTTCACTCCAGTGTCATATTGCAGATGCAGCCCACCCTTCAAAGCACCAAAGAATGGGTCTGTGGCAGAGTCTTCCACATGTGACCGTGATCAGATGATCAAGTTCTGGTGGCTATTTCTACTTTCAGTCAGAGGGTTAGGGGAATGCTGCATCCAACATCCCAGCTGGATCTGCACTGCCAACCTAAATGTGAGCTGTGGAACTGCAGTTCCCACAGCCTGCATGAAAGACTCACTTGTGACAGCAGCCCATCCTGGAGAAAGAGTGAATAGCAGAGTAGGACGATGGGGGCTCCGCAATTTTTGGCTTTGTCCAGCCGTCTCCCTTCATGAAATATATCTAATTTTCCTCAGTCCTTAAATTTATGAATAGCATTTACACTTCATATTCATCTCAGGTATATATGATGATGTGTAATGTTTTGGATGTCCCTCTTTGGGCTGTGAAAATTCTTTTTTGCACACTATTGAAAAGTCTTGAATTTTTGCTACTGTTACCTTCTACATATATCTAATTATAATGGCTTGTAAGTCTGTTGATTTTGCTTTCAAATTTGAGCACAACATTCCCCAAAGATGTCCATTTTTAATCATTGATCACCTTGCTTCACTTATTGATCTGTACTGTTTCATCTGCCACATTCCCTGCCCACTACTACATTCACTTCTCACTGCCTTTCACTACATGATCCCTTACTGCTTTTTCGGCTTCATTCGCTGCTCTTTTCTGTATGTTCTGCTCACCATGTTAATTACTGTTTAGTCTGCCTAATTTAGTATTCATTGTCTCATTCTAAGCCCAGCCTGCCTCCTTTACTGTGCATGGCCTCATTAACATTGCACTGCCTCATTTACTTCTCATTCCTGTGTGTACTTGTCACCTACCACATTCACTTCTCAGTCTGCCTCATTTGCTACTCATTGGCCTATTTTCTGCTGTCTTTCCTATTAAATGCCCGCTGCCTATTGAACATCTTACTGTTTAATTTACTGGCTACCTTCCACTTCCACTACTGGAGCTGTCAAAAGCTGTGTTTTCCCGCTCATTCACCATTAACTTTCTTTATCACTGGTCACCCTCTGTTACCTTATGGTTGTGCTTCCCATGCACAAGTCACCCAGTCTTATTCTCTCATTACAGTGCCACATTCACTAGTCGCCCACATTCCCCCTCAAGCACACTGCCTTTCTCATAGTTCACTCTTTCTCACTCATGTTTTCTCTATACCTCACTCAGTAAGCGACACGGCCTCATTTACTGATCATCCGAAAGTATTCATTGGTTCAGATACGCCAAATACTACTTTTTACTTACTCACTAGCCACATTTACTCTTTAGACTCCATGCCCCATGTGCTATCTACCCTCCAGTACTGTGGTCACATTGCCTCATTTTCATTAGTGACCATGGCTCAGGTTTACTAAGGGCCTGTGTTGCCAGTGTGCCACGCAAGGTGATGCAAGGCAAAGCAAGCCCTTAAATCAGATTTACTAAGCCATGCAAAGCCACTTTCTGTGTCTCCTTGTGGCTTAGTAATTCTTAAGTAACACAAGGCAGTGCAAGTCGATGCCTTGCATTTATTTGTTTTGAGAAGTGGCTCCATTGGTGAGGCCTAGCTGTTCCCATGCATCCGCCCATGATTTTTGGCATGCTCCCAGATTTACCAAGAATAGTAAACCAGGGAATTCATCAAAATGGTGCACCATCCTAACACAGGTTTAACAAAGAGAAATATCTTTATTTCTTTTCATTTGCTCTTTCTAAGTTTTCTTCTTTCTACAATATGCTTAGAAACAAGAAAATGCCTCTAAGGGGGGATTGTTGTTGAGGAAGAGACACCTGTCTGCAATGCAGGCCCCCAATTTCAACATGGTACAAAGGTTTCTGCATTGGCAAGAGGCAGCACATAATGTCCCAGAGAGAAAGAGAGCAGGAATGCGCCATATATTAGTAAATATGGTGCATTCCTGCTCTCTCCATTTGACGCAGTACAGCATGCTCTCTTTCTGCGTTGCATTATGCCAAATCTTATTAAAGCTGCACCTTTGCCTCCTGTGTTGTAGGTCTTTGCCACTACTGTTTTCTGGGTGGCATGGAGTTATTGATTACTGCCACATAGTTAGTATTGTGGAAGAATTGTACTGACCTTTTCTTTAAAATTATTCACATCAGTGGAGTGCCATTAGGGCAGAGCTTGTTCATCTTTTAATGCAGCAACTTGTACCATAGTTATGTATCACAGAGTGGAGAAACAATAACTTCAGTTAGAAATTGGGTCTCTAGTTGGCATAGGTATACACCCTTGCCCAAGTAGGGACCACAATCTTAATCAGGGTAAGTCACAACAGAATCCAAATTATCTTGTGCTCACCCTTGGGTAGCTTGGCACAGGGCAGACTGGCTTAACCTAGAAGACAATTGGTAAAGTGTGCAATAACTCACACAGTAACACAGTAACAACACCACAAAAATACACCACACGGGTATAAAAAAATAGATAATATTTATCTGGAAAAAGCAATAAGCTCAAAACAACCAAAAACAAAAAAGAGTCTCAATCTTTAATAATTAGTTGTTGTACCTTTGTGACACACAGTACCAGGGATGTGTCAAAAATAACAACACATGTTGAGGAGGAGATGCGTTGAAAAATAAGGTGCTACGATGGATTTTCTGGCGGTGCACAGACGATGCATTGTTTCTATCCATGCTGCGTGATGATGCGTTGATTTCTAGGAGCCCAGTTTTGGTTCCTCAATGTAACGTGGGGATATTTGGATGCCCAGGGACGATGCGTTAAAAATCCTGGACATGCTCGTAGAAAGGAGTAGGTGCTGCGTCGATCCGGTAGACGTAGCTGTGATTTGTCAACCAAGAGGCAGGCGATACATCAGATTTCCAGTTTGAGTCTGGCGCAGCATCGTTCCCGTCAGCAGTGCAGTGATTTTCCAGTTATGATGCAGGTCCTGCACCGATTTCTGCAGGTGTTGCGTTGATGTCCTGATGCACAAGGATTTTCTGAAGGGGTGAAGTATTTTTTGGCCTTGAGACTTCAGAAACAGGAGGCAACCTCAATCTCAGCCATTGGAGAACACTTTAGGAGGAAATCAGAGTCCTTCCAGCAGAGTCAGAAGCACCAGGCAGCAGCGCAACATGCAGGAAATTAGTCCTTTAGCAAGCAGTCCAGATGAGTCATTTAGCCAGCAAGGCAGTCTCTCTGATGGAGTCCAGGTGTAAGTATAGAGTGTCTGATCTGGGGGAGTCAGGGCCCCAGAATATATATCCCAAAATGCCTTTGTAATGGGCAAAACTTCAAAGACTGGTTTTGAAGTGCACATGTTCCCCTTTCAAACCAGCCCTGTCTGCCAGGATCCATTTAGGCGGCTATCAGTCCTTTGTGTAAGTGTAGGCCACTGGCCTTTGAAATGTAAAAGAGAGCCCCCTCCACTTTCCTGCCCAATGAGACAAATTCAGTATGTAGATTAATGCAGATGTGACTGAGTGTCCTGTGCTTATGGCTGTCTGGGTGGAATGCACAAAGGGAGCTGTCAACCAGCACAGACCACACGTGGATTGGAGACAGGCTGTAAGGCACAGATGGCAGTAAGTGCGGAGAAATGCCCACTTTCTAAAAGTGGCATTTCTAATATAGTGATATTAAATCCAACGTCACCAGTTAGCATTAGTTTCAATAGCCATTCTGGCCATACAAAGCATGACAGGGCTACTCCTTCCAGATCAGAATCTATCAATCAAAAGTATATGAGAGCAGTTCTGATGCTTGTCTGTGGGAGGAGCAGGCTTCATAGTAGTGGAATATGAATTGGTGGGATTTTCACCACCAGGACATGTAAAACACATGAGTACATGTTCTGCCTTTTACCTATATAAGACCCTGCCCTATGGGTTACCTAGGGCCTACTTTAGGGGTGCCTAACATGTGGAAAGGGGGAGTTTAAGGCTTCACAAGTAGTTTTAAATGCCAAGTCGAAGTGGCAGTGCAACTGCACACACAGGCCTAGTAATGCCAGGCCTGAGATGTGGTTAAGGGACTACTTATGTGGGTGGCACAATCAGTGCTGCAGATCAACTAGCAGCATTTAATATAGAGGCCCTGGGCACATGTAGTGCACTTTACTAGGGACTCACAGGTAAATTAAATAGCCAATTGTGTAGGAACAAATGTTACCATGCCCAGGGGATAGAGCATATGCACTTTGCACTGGTCAGCTAAGGAAAAATGCAAAGAGCCCTAAAACAAGAAAATCAGGGTCAGAAAAATGGAGGGATGCAGGCAAAACAATTATGGGATGACCACTCTAAGGCTGTCAGGTCTAGCATGTGACCCCCCCTCCAGCCGAAAGTGTGGAGAACTACCCAACCTCCTGGGAGCTCTTATCAATAAGTTGGAAAAAACTGGAGAGACCATCAACATTGGCGTGGTCGGTCCCCATAACTGCTCCACTGTAAAGTCTGTACCCTGTAGGGAGATGGACCACTTCAAGAATTTAGGATTTTCAACCCTCATTTGCATGAGCCACCTGAGGGGCCTGTGGTCTGTCTGAACCCAGAAGTGAGTCCCAAACAGTTATGCTCTCAGCGTCTTCAAAGCCCAGACCACAGCAACGGGTTCTCTTTCAACAGCACTGCACTTCTGCAACCTCCGGCTAATGAAGGCTACTGGTTGGTCAAGGCCCTCCTCATTTAGCTGTGTTAAGACTGCCCTTATGCCATGCTCTGAAGAGTCTGTCTGCATGATGAATATCTTGGAGTAATCAGGGGCCCTGAGCACAGGTGCTGTGCACATGACTTTCTTGAGGGAATCAAAGGCTTTCTGACAAGCCTCTGTCCAGATTACCATCATGGGCTGCTTCTTAGATGTCAGCTTAGTTAAGGGGGCAATAATGGTGCCATACCCCTTAAAGAATCTTTGGTAGTAACCAGTGAGGCCGAGAAAGGGTTGCCAAGCCATGATTGTTTCACTCTTGGGCTGGAGGGGCTGCACCTTACCACCACCTACCAGGTCTCCCAAATCCACCAGCAAACCCTGCCCAATCTGGCACTTACTGGCCTTGATTGTCACTCCTGCCTGTTGCAGGGCCTGGAGCACCCCTCTGAGGTGAAGCAGGTGTTACTTTGGGCTGGCGCTGTAGACGGCAATGCCGTCTAAGTAGGTGGCACAAAATGCCTCTTTACAAGCCAGGACCCTGTTAACCAACCATTGAAAAGTAGCAAGGGCATTTTTCAAGCCAAAGAGAATCACCCTGAAGTGGTAATGTCCCTTAGGGGTTTATGAATGCTGACCTCTCTTTTGCCCCCTCAGTCAAGACAATCTGCCAGTAACCTGATGTAAAATCGAAGGTACGGAGCATTTTGGCAGCGCCTAGCCTATCAGTGATCTCATCAGCCCCTGGGATGGGGTGTGTGTCAGCCATGGTGATGGTATTGAGACCTTGGTAGTCCACACAGAACCGAAGTTCCTGTTTGGCGCCCAGGGGACAATCTTCAGTACCAGCACCATTGGGCTGGACCAGAGACTGTTGGAGGGTTCAATAACCCCCAAAGCAAGCATCTTGGCAACTTCCTCCTTGATGCTGGCCTTCATCCCATCTGCCAAACTGCTAATTTTGTTCTTTTGCAGGGAGACTGTCTCCCGTGTCAACGTCATGGATGCACAGGTGTGTGATTCCAGGGGTGAGGGAAAACAGGCAAGAAAACTGTCCCAGTAACTGGCAACAGTCACCTCGCTGGTCTAGGGTCAGGGAGTCTGAGAGGTTGCCACCTTCCACTGACCCACCAGGTACTTCAGGATGAATCCTCATAGTGCCAGGATCTACACATTCATCAGGGCCTGGAGCCACAATTCCTCACCTTTTCACAACTCATCACAGAGTGGGATGGAGCCAGGAAGACCCAGCTTTGCGATGAAACCTGAAAGGGTGGTGTTAGAAGTTGCAGGACTGAAACTGAGCCCTGAAACTATATCATCACAGGTTTTGAAAAAAGGTGTGCAGGATTTGGTGCTTAGCTTCCTGTGCTGATTGGACACTGAACACTGTGCAGCACAGCCCTTCAGCTTTCAGTTTGCTGCATACAGTATCCCTGCCCTATGAACTCAGGAGAAGGTCAGCTCAGTTAGAGGCAGATGGTGATACAATTCTCCCTCTGTGGTGCTTGCTACATGAAAGAAATGTAAATATGTGATTTAATTAATCAGGAAATGCAAAGTCTGCCCAAGCGCCACTATAGTGTTTGTGGAGTCACTTGAAACTTCACAGTGGTAGAGATTTATTATTTTTTGAGAGTCTATTTAAGAGTGTTACTAGCTGGGTTTGAGAGTGTGTTCTTCTAAAGAAAACATATATTTTGCACTTTTTTAATCTTATAATCTAAAGGCCTGATTTAGAGTTTGGCAGATGGTTATTTCTTCACAAAATTGAAAAAAATCCTGTCCCTCTAATTGCTAGCGTATTTTATCCTATTGCACTTGTAATGAAGTGTACCGGATGTCTTTCATATTTGTGAGAGTATCTGTTGCCAAGCTCTAAATCAGCCCCTAAATCTGTTTGCACATTTTTCAGCAACCTTGTACTGTGTGTAATACAATGTCCAATTAATCACTTGCATATTCACAGTATTTTGAGTCATATGCTGCATCCTCATCAATCTATAAATGCACATCTCTATTCCCACTGTGTCAACCGGTCCTGTGACTGTCTAATTACACACAGACATTTGTAGTGACAGCATTAAGCAACTGAGCTGTCATAATGTAAAAGAATGCGTTTCCCACTAATAACTTTAACTTGCATTTATTTTTCAGGTGAGGTGTTTGCATTATATTTTAAGCCCATTTCATGTTCATTTATCTGGAAAGGCCAGCAAAATAGTTATAGAATATTTTGCACTAGTTCATCTAGAAACCTCAATCTCAGGCTTCATTGTGTTGATTTAGACATTGTGCTGGAAAATCCACCATATTCCTCATTTTCAAAAAACAATTCTCTGGGAGATAGTCAGTGAACTCTGCTTGGGACACTTGTGTTGAAGTCCATGTCAGGCGGGGGTTGCCACCATGGGGGATGGATTACCAGAGGCACTGGACAAGGTTGCCCCATCTCAACATTGCTCTTTATTATTGCACTAGATCTCTTAGTCTAGCAATTGCAATAATGCCACATGCACTACGGCTTACGATTTAGGCTTGGACTGCTCTTGATATCAATGTGCATGGATTATGACCTGCTTTTCATTAGGGACCCTGCTGCCCAACTCCCCCCTATCATCTGCAGAATTATTCAGTTTGATTGTCTCTCAAGGCTAATTATCAACTGGAGTAAATCAGAACTCTTCCTACAAACGGATGCCACAACGCTCTGTGCATTGCAATATCCATTGAAATGGTGTGACGATCCTCTAAATATCATGTCACTTTTTTACACCGGTAGAAAGATTTGATAATTCAGCTCAAATATATATATATATATATATATATATATATATATATATATATATATATGTATAGGCTTTCAAATGACAACAAATATATTGTTTTAAGACCAGCTAGCTAAGGCATTTCAGCAGAAACAGTGTGGAACACATTGGCTTTATTGATACTTTAATAAGCTACAGGCTGGTGCCTGGCAGGATTTACAACCAAATGTCTTTTAAGAGATGCTGCTCACTAGGCATTTTCAAGGATGAGACACATGTTAACTTCAGCTTTTGGCACACACTGCCATAGACTTTTAATTTCCAACAAAATTTCTGGCACCGCATGAGGATAGGAGGAAGAAAATACACCCCCGCACAATTTTCCGCAACTCCTGCTAATTATGTGGAACAAAGTGTCCTGGCATCGTCAATGTCACTTGCTCGGTGGTA
Organism: Pleurodeles waltl; assembly: GCF_031143425.1. Taxonomy (NCBI): domain Eukaryota; kingdom Metazoa; phylum Chordata; class Amphibia; order Caudata; family Salamandridae; genus Pleurodeles; species Pleurodeles waltl. Next base: position 369,271,347 of record NC_090439.1, read on the forward strand.
GAAAAATACTCCCCACACAATTATTGTTAATGCTCTATTTTTTAGAGAGTGTTCACTGGCAATCCGTTCGAGGCAGAAAGACACCACTACATCACTTGTGAATGACCTTCTCTATCATGTTTTCAGTCACAGTCTGTTCACAAAGCAAATGTACAGTAGACATTTACTGAAATATGCAGCAGTAAGGGTTTTAGAAGACAGTGATTGATTGGTGGCTAGAAATATAATAATGCAAAATAAATTAATGAGAGCTACATGCAAAAGCATTTATATGAAGAAAACAAGACAACTTTGCAAATATTATTTTTTTGTATTTAGAATTCAGGCGTTTTAATAGTATGGCTAGTGATAGTTTTAAATATTGAATATTACAGTGCAGCTAAAGATTGTAATTGTTTGACTATGGTTTATTTGGTAGGTTTAATTTTGGGGTCAATGCGAGTGTGAGGGCCGGTGCTATAGTTAGGGCTTTTTTTAAAGTTTAGAGTCAGATTTGTTGTTTTGATTGTGGGCCTGTTTTAGAAATCGGATCCTTGGTTGGCAGTCAGGTTACCCCCTGTCCAAGCAAGGACCCTCACTCTAGTCAGGGTAAGTCACACACAATCCAAATTATCCTGTGCTCACCCTCTGGTAGCTTGGCACTGAGCAGTCAGGCTTAACTTAGAAAGCAATTTGTAAAGTATTTGTGCAATAAATAATGCAATAACACAGTAGAACACCACAAAAATACACCACACAGTGTTTAGAAGTGTTTAGAAAAATATATAATATTTATCTGGTAAGATGCAGGTCAAAATGATTAAGATGCAAAAAATATAGGTTGAAATATCACTGTAAAAAAGATAGAAGTGTCTTTAGTCTCTTAAAAGCAACAGATGTCTCTTGTAGATCTAGTGGGCGTTGCATGGAAATTTCTACCGCACAGAAGGCCCTGAGTAGGTTCCTCTCAGGAAATCAGGCTGCATCATTCCGGCTCGGCTTTGTGTGGATCCAGTGGGCCGTGCATCAAATTTCCAGTCACTGTGCTGGCACTGTGACGATCTTCTCTTCAAGAAGTAGGGCTGCGTCGTTCCTGTTCAGCTTGTGGTGATTTTCTCACTGCGATGCAGACTGTGCCTCGTTTCTGGTAGGCTGTGCATCGACTTTCAACGAACAGGGAGTTCTTCTTGCAGGAATTAAGGGCCAGATGTACCAAAGGATTTTACCCATTCTGTGTCTATGGGAAAAAGCTTTCGTACATATGGCCCTAAGTCTTTTTGGTCCTGAGACTTCAGGGAACAGGAGGCAAGCTCTATCCAAGCCCTTGGAGAGCACATCAGAGCAGCAAGGCAGCAGGGTAACAGAAAGCCAGCAGTCCTTCGCGGAAAACAGTCAGGTGATTTCTTTGGGCAGCCAGGCAGTTTTTCTTGACAGGTTGCAGGTTCTGGATCAGGTTCTTTTCCAGGAAGTGTCTGAGTTGGTAGGGGCAGAGGCCCTGTTTAGATACCCAAATGTGTTTTTAAAGTGGGGGAGACTTCAAAGGGTGGCTTAGAAGTGCACAAGGTCCCCTTTCAGTTCAATCCTGTGTGCCAGGTTCCCAGTAGGGGGTGTGGCAGTCCTTTGTGTGAGGGCAGGCTACTGTCCTTTGATATGTAAGTGTCAGGCCGCCCACCCTCCCAGCTCAGGAAGACCCATTCAATATGCAGATGTATGCAAGTGTGGTTGAGCATCCTGTGTTTGGGATTTGTCTGAGTGAATGTACAAGGGAGCTGTCAACTGAACATAGCCAGGCGTGGATTGTAAGGCACAGAAGGATTTAAGTGCAGAGAAATGCTCACTTTCTAAAAGTGGCATTTCTAAAATAGTAATATGAAATCCAACTTCACCAGTCAGCAGGATTTTGTATTACCATTCTGGCCATACTAAATATGACCTTCCTACTCCTTTCAGATCAGCAGATACCACTCAAACAGTATATGAGGGTAGCCCCAATGCTAGCCTATGAATGGAGCATGCCTCACAGCAGTGCAAAACGAATTTAAGAGTTTTACACTACCAGGACATGTAAACTACACAGGTACATGTCCTGCCTTTTGTCTACACAGCACCCTGCCCTATGGATTACCTAGGGCCTACCTTAGACGTGACTTATATGTAGGAAAAGGGGGGATTTAGGCTTGGCAAGTACTTTTAAATGTCAAGTTGAAGTGGCAGTGAAACTGCACACACATGCCTTGCCATGGCAGGCTTGAGACATGGTTAAGGGGCTATTTAAGTGGGTGGCACATTCACTGCTGCAGGCCCACTAGTAACATTTAATCCACAGGCGCTGGGCACATATAGTGCACTTTACTAAGGACTTATAAGTAAATCAAATAATCCAATTGGGTATGATCCAATGTCATTATGTTTAAAGGGAGAGAGCATATGCACTTTAGCACTGGTTGGCATTGGTAAAGTGTGCAGAGTTCTAAAACCAGCAAAAACTGTCCAAAAAGGCAGGCAAAAAGTTGGGGGTGACCACCCTAAGGCTGTCAGGTCTAACAGCCTGATTTAGAGTGTGGCTGATGGGGTTACTCCGTCACAGATGTGAATGATATCTCATCCGCTGTGTTAAGATTCCATTATATCCTATCGAAATCATAACACAGCAGATGGTATATCCGTCACGGCGGTGACTGAGTGACCCGTCCACCAATCTTTAAATCAGGCCCTATGTTTAAATGCACAGTTGTCATGTTTGTAGTGTGGGTTATGATTAGGACAATAGCTTTTTTAAGGCTAAAGTCGGAGTATTGCTAGAGTTAAAGTTTAGCATCTGAGGTGGTATTTTCCTCATACTAATATTTTTCTTATTATTTCTTAGGAATTGTTCATTGCTGTGCGACCTGCACTAACTTCACTGTGAGTTCCTAATCAACAATTCTTCAAAGATGTATTTTCACCTCTTTAGGTCTGGCTAGAAGCAACTTCAACCAGGGCACAAATAAGTACCAAAAACATGTAATGCAGTATTTTGAGAGAGGATTTGGCTATTCCCTATGAGGATATTCTTCTCTATAGGCATTTACTTGATCAACAATCTGTTTTTTCCTGTATGCAGTGTTTCGTACCTTATAAGTGACAGACACATTGTTATTAGAAATGGAGGAGCTTTGCATACTCAAAGTCCTGTGACAAAAAAAGTAGGCTAAAGGGCTTTACATTATGAACTCTATGACAAATGCAAGCAAAAGAGATTTTACTGTGAACATTCTCTGACACTTACAGAAAGGTATGGTTTTGCATTGGGAAAGCTGTGACAAAGGTCTGTGGTGCTGTATGGATTTCAGGAGGGGCTAGAAACTGGACGATTTTCGGAACCTGTAGTTGCTTGTTAGCAAGTCTGCCATATCATTGCAGGGTTCAATCTTCCTCGCCTTTATGGACTTGTCCTGCGCCTTCGACAGCATGGTAGAATCTAAGTTATGGTCAATACTGACTGATTTAGGGAGGATCCAGGGCTCATCGATTTTCTGTAGGCCTTGCACCATAATCTCTTGGTGTCTGTTTTGTTTGGTCCTGCATGTGAGTGCAATGCTAGCTTTAATCTGGGGGTGTGCCAGGGCTATGTTTTGGCTCCAATCATACTTTTATTATTATATATGAATGGCCTTGGCTCAGCCCTCTCTGCTGGCTCTGTGTAGGTCCCTCTGATCAGCAGGAAAAGGGTCCGACACTGCTCTAAGCAGACAATGCCATGCTACTTTTGAGAACCTATTATGGCTTAAATATCCTGGTCCAGGACTTTGTTAGTTTTGTGGGGTCTTGAGTCTTGCTACCAATCACTCCACAATGTTTAATATGGTTTGTAGCTCAAAGTCCCACCCAGGATTTCTCACACTTAGAGATAGTTTGTGATGCCAGGGGGAATTGGGGACCCTGTAAGCTCAAACTTGTCAGATATTTCCTAGTGCGACTGATTACATTTACAGCTTAACTTTGCACATCAGAAGAAAGCCAACGGCCCCTTTGTTGGAGGTTTTTGAGAGTAAATGTTTCCCCATCTTTACTTATAGGGTTGGCCTTTGAGGAGACTCGAATACTACCTCCCTGAAGAGTGAAGAGAATAGCGTCTTGTAGTGCTTTTCAGGCATCCCTCCAGCCTGCTCTACTTTTATAGTGCACCAAGAGCTCAGGGTTGTGGGTATGGACGACAGTATCAAATTGGCACCTCTCGTGCTGTGGTGTACAATAAGGACGGACCCATGCACTAGTTTCAATAGGAAGGTTGTCGTTGACTGTCTCTCATGCAACAGATGTTAGAAAATCCACTGGCTCCAATACATCAATTGAAATGGCTAAGTTTGGGAGGCTGTAACTCTTCTCTAAACCCACTGCCATGTCTAAATCTGACCTCACATGGGTCAAGAAGCCAATCAAATCAAGGAAACATTTGCATAGAGAGGAAATTGAGATCTCAAAGTCCACCGTAAGGGATTATGAGAAGCTTTGGACTCCCCTAATAATGGAGCCATACTTAGAATGGATAGACAGCACTTGGGACTGAGTCCTTGTAACCAGATTAAGACTTGGCTCTGTGAGGTAGCAGTTGGGTATCCCCATTGATCAATTTGACTTAAGTGAAGTACTAAGTTGTCGATGTGATGAGTCCTTTTCTCAGATCCTGCTTCATTTTACCCTTTTTTGTCACTTTTAAATTGCCTATGCCAAGAGGTTTTTAATTCTATTTTAAGAATGAGTGGTCTGAGAAGATGTGGTGAAGCTGACTTGTTTGCAACAGTTAAACTTCCCCTCTCTTTGTATCAACACGTTTTTTTTTTAAGTGTGCCATTACAAAAAGTACATTGAGGTTATTTTAGTCACTAGTGTTCCTAGTTGCACAGGGTCACTTTAGTGGATATCCATTTTGGGCTTGGTTGCCAGATGGTTCTGTCTGAATTTTAGGAATTTTTATTGTATTAGCCACTTTGGTCATCTATTATTAGTGAGTTTTAACTAATGTGTTATTTATTACAAGATGTGTTTTACTTATTTCTGTTTTATGTATTCCACAAGTATGTAATGATGTGATAAGATTTTAATTATTTCTGTGTTGTGCTTTTATGGCTGCTTTTGTAGCTGAAATAAAGTCTCTGATACTATATGTGGGCTTTACTGAGTTCTGAATTTCTAACACGCACCAACCTCCTGAGTAACCCAGTGACTGATTTGACTCACTACGCTAAGCATCAAGTGCTAAGGGGTTTGCTAGGGTTTTGTTTTGAATTCAATTAATCAGTCCACCCCTTAGTTGTTGTGATAGCTCACCTGTGATGAAGATCAGTTGCTTTTCTAACCACTGTTGATGCAGATGTCTTGTCAAATACAGTAGAAAAAGGCTTTGCCGTATGCAGTAGGGGAACATTTTGCAAAGTCTCTGACAAATGCATTAGGACAGGGTTTAACATTGTGAATATTCTGACAAATGCAATAGGAAATGGTTGTACATCATGAATTTTAAGACAAACACCATTGGAAGGGGCTTTACATCATTAACATTGAGAGAAGTTATTTCACAGATTTTTAGGTTAGGAGGGCTACAGGACTGTGCATTTCAGTGTGTACATGTGTTTTTTGCTTTCAGCGTTTAGTTGTTAAATCACATACCATACTGAAAATTGATTTATTGGATCTTATGTGTTTGGTGCAGACTAAAATTGCTCTACCTCTCCACCTGGAGGTTATTTACATTATGAACTCTAAGATGTAAAATTTCCCCCTTCAAATTTTGAACGATGCACATATTGGTGCCCTACATATTCTTTCTCCAGTCTTTGGGTTAGTGATGTGGAATCCAGAAATAAATAATTTCTATTTTTATCTACAACTGTGACCATCAATTGATATCTGGAGTGGTGGTGACAAATGTTGAACTCAATACTTACAAACCAAGTTTTACTTCTGACCCTTAGAGCACAAGACCTGGGAAACCTATGAATTTCACTGTCTGTTAATTTCAATATGCTGACCCAAGGCTTCAAAATCTGTACAGTTAATTCTGGGACATCTAGAGACAATCCCTTATGCCATGAAACATGATGGGACAGGCGTCAAGAGGAACCATGATTATGCAATATGGGATGCAGCTCCTTGTGTTTAGGTGGCACGTCTCCTTCCCAAGCAGGCATAACCCAGGCTTAGATGTGATTGTAACTAATTTATCCACCCGGTGCCCCAGATTATACTGCTACTCTGACATTTTTCCAAAATATGGTGATACATCTCAATTAGCAAATTCCCATTTTGGTCTTCACTGTTTTGCTGTTCTGAAAATCCAGTGACTCAGTGAATTGAGCGTTGGTGATAGGAGATTTACATTTGTAATCCTTAGTTCAAATGTTCTACTGAATATGGATCCCCAGCATACTGTGTTACAAAAATATCCAGGACAAATTATCAAGAGACACAATATTGAAAGGTAAGTGTGTATAGCGAAGTATAGACCCCTAACACCATATCTTAGACATAAGTACAGCGTAGGTGCATATATATGGAGTTAGGTACATTAAATCTAGATGTACTTAGCTGTTGATATTTTTTCTGATATCTTGACCCCTTCAATTGTGGATCAAATCTATGAAAGTTTTCTATCCACCATACTTTTATGTAGCATTAGAGCAAGGCAAAGTCTGGTTTGGCCAAGGCGAAACTCAGTACTAAAGTTGCTCCTCTACATGTGGGTGGCACTTTGCTTGCCCTGTCTTGGCTCAGAAACCTGTCTTTATCAAGCGACGAAAGCTGCGAGCTGTCCATATCTCAAAACAACATTTTGAATTCACTACTATTATTACACCAACATTGTTGCTATAATATTTGTTAGAAATGAGGTCTTTGGTTGGCAGTCAGGTTACCCCCTGTTCAAGCAAGGACCCTTACTCTAGTCAGGGTAAAAGAGAATCACCCTCAGCTAACCCCTGCTTAACCCCTTGGTAGCTTGGCAGAGAGAAGTCTTTGCTGTCCCTGAGACTTCAAACAACAGGAGGCAAGCTCTAAATCAAGCCCTTGGAGATTTCTTCACATGGTGGAAGGCACACAAAGTCCAGTCCTTGCCCTCTTACTCTGGCAGACAAAGCAACTGCAGGATAGCTCCACAAAGCCCAGTCACAGCCAGGGCAGCTCTTCTTCCTCAGCTCGTCAGCTCTTCTCCAGGCAGAGGTTCTTCTTGTTTCCAGAAGTGTTCTAAAGTCTGTAGTTTTGGGTGCCCTTCTTATACCCAATTTCTCCTTTGAAGTAGGCCTACTTCAAAGTAAAGACTCTTTTGAATGTAAAATCCTGCCTTGCCCAGACCAGGCCCCAGACACTCACCAGGGGGTTGGATACTGCATTGTGTGAGGACAGGCACAGCCCTTTCAGGTGTAAGTGACCACTGCTCCCCTCCCTCCTAGCACAGATGGCTCATCAGGAAATGCAGACTACACCCCAGCCCCCTTTGTGTCACTGTCTAGTTTGAGGTGCAACCAGCCCAACTGTCAAACTGACCCATACAGGGAATCCACAAACAGGCAGAGTCACAGAAATGTTATAAGCAAGAAAATGCTCACTTTCTAAAAGTGGCATTTTCAAACACAAAATCTTAAAATCAACTTTACTAAAAGATGTATTTTTAAATTGTGAGCTCAGAGATCCCAAACTCCATGTGTCCATCCGGTCCCAAAGGGAATCTACACTTTAATCAGATTTAAAGGTAGCCCCCATGTTAACTTATGAGAGGGACAGGCCTTACAACAGTGAAAAACGAATTTACCAATATTTTACTGTCAGGACATATAAAACACATTACTATATGTCCTACCTTAACCATACACTGCACCCTGCCCTTGGGGCAATCTAGGGCCTACCTGAGGGGTGTCTTACATGTAAGAAAAGGGAAGGTTTAGGCCTGGCAAGTGGGTACACTTGCCAAGTTGAATTTACAGTTAAAAACTGCATAGACACTGCAGTGGCAGGCCTGAGACATGATTACAGAGCTACTTATGTGGGTGGCACCACCAGTACTGCAGGCCCACTAGTAGCATTTGATTTACAGGCCCTGGCACCTCTAGTGCACTTTACTAGGGACTTACTAGTACATCCAATATGCCAATCATGGATAAACCAATTCCATACACATTTTGTAAAGGAGCTCTTGCGCTTTAGCACTGGTTAGCAGTGGTAAAGTGCCCAGAGTAACAAAAACAGAAAAATCAGAGTCCAGCACACATAAACAACTTGGGGAACAGAGGCAAAAAGTTAAGGGAGACAATGCCAAGAATGAAAAAGTCTAACAATGTTATACTATTAATATTCATCTTCTTTATCAAATGTTTGTTCTCTTTTTATGTCTTCTGCTTCATTCTTGCTGTCTTTTCTCTTCAATATTCCTAAACATATTTTATGTAGTCTTAACCTAATTTATTTTTTGATCAATTCGTTCTCTAGGTAATGATAATACACTTGATATTAGACTTAATGGAAATTTTAGAGTTGTTACTATAGTTTTACCTAAGCATATGATTGGTACATAGTACAAAACTACATTCGTTTACTTAATACTATTGCTAAAATTCGTATGTGTATTGATTTCAATGTTTTTTGTGTTAAAAATATTTTATTAAAAGTTGAAAGCTGCAGCATTTCGAAGACCTGCTTATTTCAGCTGCTTTTTCTGAAAAAAATCTAGCAACCTATTTTGTCAACTAAACATTAACGGAACTGTTTTGTTCATGTTCTCATCTCACATTGTTTCAGTTAATTATTCATTTGATAGAATTGCCTGGATTACAGTTTGGTTCTTCATTGATTTACTGTTTTACACTTTCATAGGTACATAATGACGACATTAGCTTGGCATGCATAGTGGCTTCGTGACTGTTGTATCCGATTATCACGTCTCTACCTGCATCAGTGGTATTCCTGTTCTTGTTGAATCTGGGGCTGTGGTGGTTATCATATCCAGACTTTCTTGTGTCCCGAAGTCACTGTTTGCTCTTGTTCAGATAACAAAAGCCTCCCGATTTCCTTTCATTGCTCAATGGAGCACTGAATGATGAGCTCATTGTATTTCTTTCGGTGCTTTGTGGCGTGGTTCCAACTTGAGCCATGTACATCCTTTAACCTTGGTGTTTGTTTACAGCTGTGATGTTTTCTGTTTTCCATAACAATTGGTTTCTGACGAATCCAGCAACACATCTTTTCCAAAGACCATGGCTAAACATAGACGTACAGTGTACATAGCTGGAATAAAATGCATAAAGCAGACACACGAAATCACAGCAAAACATTATTCTATAAATCTACAACTGGTGCTAATGCAGTCGTTTTTTAGTCTCTAGAACATCAGCATTTTAAGGATAGTGGACAGAGCAGCCAATGATCATGCACAAATACATTCTCCCTTGGAACACAAATGTTTCCTTTGTGAATTGGGGCCTCGGTATGAATATAAATGCGTATGTCTGCCATATGTCCAACACGTAGCTGCACAGGGCCGTGTTTGATTTAGCATCACACCAAAGGTTACTTTTGAACGAAATATTTAATCTCAGTCAAAGTTTCTTCAGCATTCAGGTGCCTCCCTGTATCTTATCGTTCGTTTTCATATTATGTATTTCTGCTTACTGCTATAGAACTATTAGTGTCAGTGTTAAATTGCTTGTTAGTGCATTGCGTACTTCTATATTTATGCCCGTTATTTTTCATGTGGAAATCAGTGTTGAGCCACCCTCCATCTCTTTTGATATGCACTAATATCAAAATGTACAGTATGGAGAGAAGGCTTATTCTCCAAGGTAAATTCGATCGTAAATTTTAGTTTATGGTTAAATATATTTTTTTCACGCCTGCCAGAAATGCACAAACACATTTCACGTAAACCTTTATAAGAAAATATGTTCAGGTGGTAGTGAAGAGCCACACATGTATTTTTCCTACTTGAACTATGCCCTATATCTATATGCTCTGCTGTCTTCTGTTGAGAATTCAAGATAGAGGTTTGCAGAAGATCATTCAGTTGCTCTTACTGAATGAATGTAACGTAACTTGGAAAGCATATTTTGATTTGATTAAATTCACCAATGTGACTCACACCTTTCCCTAACACACTCTCACACCCTTGCCTCTAGCAGTAGAGGTAAATAAGAATACCTTGCTATTTATTTATATTTGTGTTTCATCTTGTGACAACCCATAGAACACTTTTCAAGATATGTTTGAGACTTTACATTCTACTTTCTTTCTTACCTGCAACAAATTTGTGGAAATTGTAATCTTTGCATGCTTATTTGTGTGCATTTGTGTGCCAATGTGTGTCTGTGTGTGTGTGTCTGTGTGTGCATGTGTCTGTTTTTTCTGTGCATGTGTATGTACATGTCTGTGTATCTCTATTACCAGTATACTTGTGTCTCATTCCTCATTATAGGGGAGTAAGCCAGTAGTACTAAAAGATATGGGTTTAGAATCACACAGCCTTTGACCCATGGAGGAGAACCCTAAATGGCCCATTTATGCCTGACAACTATACACAAAAGGACACTGCAAGAAAAGGTGTATTGGTTGAGGGGGGTGGAAGACCCGCTCAGGCAACAACCATGATCCTTGTGAGCGTGAACCACAAAAGTCACTAAATTAACTTGTGCTTAACCCTCAAGTAGGCAACAACCACAGTCCTTGACAGGGTGAACTACAAAATTCACTAAATTAACTTGTGCTTAACCCTCTGGTAGCTTGCCATTAAAGCAGTCAGATTTAACTTAGAGGCAAAGTGTAAAGTATGTATGTAGCCCACAAACAGCAATAAAGTGAAAGCAGACCCCAGTCTCTGCGCCGTTCCCCCCCACTGCCACGGTACAGCTTCTCAAGACTGCTGTCTTGCACTCAGCCCTTGAGGCTGCTGGTTCAATCCCACAATCCTGCTGTTAATTGTCATTAGCCCTGCTGATATCCCTGTTTTAATTAGTCTGCTCTTTTGTGCTTGTTTTTCATTATATCTACTGGTTGTGCTTCTTTTTAATTTTTATTGTGCACCTTGTGCTTTAATCGTTTTATTTCTGCTTAATGTATTCCTCTCCTGTTTCTTTTTTCCCACTCCTGCCATTTACCACACACTACCCTCCCGCCTCCCTGCAATCTTCTCCCACTTCCCAGGACTACTTATGGAGGCTGCTGCATGGCTGCACAGCGGATGCGTGCTGTGGGCACACCCCAGTGTGCTGAAGTGGCACCAAAGCAAAGAGCATTTTACCCTGCCTGCACCTGGACTTCACCCAGTCCCAGGAACCCTTTGCTCTCCCACAGATACTTTTCCACAGATCTATGTGCCCTGGTCCTTGGATGTAACAACAAAAGCTATCCCGCGTCACCACACTTCACAGCTGGACCATTCAGCTGCATCCCCTGCCAGCACTCCTCTACCCCAGGACCGACCCACATCGCTGTCAACAAAACCTTATCATCTCCACCAAACAAGACCTCCCCAGAACAACTCAGCTGCCTTCTGATAAATGCCAGATTGCTCTGCAAACACACAATGGAAGGCTGGGACACGATCACTACCCTCGCTCAAACGTAACCTTCATCACAGAAACCTGGCTCCCCCTCACATTGACACCGACATCAGCACTGCAACACACACCAACTACAAGATGAAACACCGCTACCGCACCAACAGACCGGGAGGTGGCATCACCATTATATTTAAGGAGTCGAACACCTGCAACATCGCCAATGACAAAACCATGTCGATCATTGAATAGATGAACTTCCAGATCCACACAATTGACAACACCACCATCAGAGGCACCCTCACATACAGACAGCCATGACCATTAACCAACTTCAGCTGCGCCATCGCCATCGCCAAATTCATCACCCCTCTTGCCACTGAATCCGAACACTCCATATTCCTGGGAGACCTCAACTTCCACCTGGATGACCCCACAGACACCAATTCCATCAACCTCCTGGAAAGATTGGCCAACATCAGCCTCAAGCCGCTGGTCACAGACACCATGCATAAAGGCAGACACATGCTGGACACCATCTTTATTTCCAGCAACAGAATCAGATACAGCCACACCTCAGAACTCACCTGGTCAGATCACTCCATCATACACTTCATCATTGCTGTACCGCTCCCAACTGTCACTGTGCCCCCTCCTGCAGTTGGACCAAGGTAACTCAGCAACAATGGACCATCGCCCTCAGCACCACACAACCTAATATCATCACCAACTTGGATCAGGCAATACAGAAGTTCAATGACTGGATCACCAGCGCTGCAGACCAAGTCCCCAAATCAAACTAGGAAAAACTCACAGATCCCCCAAACAAACCATCTGGTACACCACAGAACTCAGCATGTCAAAACGCAGGTGCAAACAACTTGAAAGAAGATGGTGCACCAGCAAGAACCACGCTGACAGAGCCACCTTCAAATCAGCCCTCAACAACTACCACCGCCAGATCAAATTTGCAAAAAAGGAGGCCCTGACCCACCGGATCAAGACAGGCACCAACGAAGTCAAGGAACTCTTCACCATTGCCAACCACCCGCTCACCGCATGGGAACAATTCAGCACAGCTCTGCTCTTGTTGCCTCACAAAGACCTGGAGAAGGCCATCAACCTCCAACTCACCAAAAACCTGGAGAGAACCAACCTACTGGACCCATCCGAATCAGGCTTCAGAGCCAACCACAGCACTGAAACAACTCTGAGCACCGCAACAGATGACATCTGCACCCTACTCAACAGAGGGGAATCACCCACCCTTACCCTGCTCAAACTCTCTGCAGCCTCATTCACAGTCTCCCACCACACTCTCATCAGTAGACTTCGCCTGATTGTAGTCACAGATGATGCGCTCAGATAGATTGCATCCTTTCTCACAGGGTGCACCCAGAGAGTTTGCCTCCCTCCTTTCACCTTGCAAGCCAAGCACACCATCTTTGGCATCCCACAAGGGTCATCCTTTAGCCCAACCCTCCTCAATGCCACCACTCGCAGGCATCATCAGATCGCACAACATCAACATAATTTCCTATGCTGACGATACGCAACTCATCAGCACGCTCTCAGCTGACCTCCGTGATGAAGACAAACTTCCACAACTATATGAAGAATGTGTCTGTCTGGATGAGGGGCAGCTGCCTAAAGCTCAACACAGACAAAACTGAAGTTCTGATCTTTGGCAGACACATGGCCCTCTGGAACAACTACTCAGAGCTCGGATCCACACCATGCCTAAAGACCATGCCGGCAACTTTGGCATTATCCTCAACAGCGAACTCTCCATGAAACATCAGGTCACTGCCTTTTCCTCAGCATGCTTCCATGTGCTCCATGAGATTTGTGGCTCCCCATCTACACCAGGAAGATGGTGATGCAGGCTCTCATCACCAGCCGACTGGACTACCGCAACACAGTCTATGCAGGCACCATGACTAAACTCATGCAAAGACTCCAGATGATACAAAATGCAGCCGCCAGAATGATCCTAAACCTGCCCAAGAGAACACATATCACCCAACATCTGAAGGACCTGCACTGGCTCCCGATCCAGACGCGATGCCAATTCAAACTCCTGGCCAATGCCTACAATGAAGCCTTACGTGACCAAAGATCCACCTACCTGAACAGCTGCCTGCTTTTCCATCGACCTCGAAGGAACCTCTGCTCTGCGCAGCACACCCTTGCACAGATATGTTGTGTTTGCTGCAGTCACTCCGGTCGAAGCGCTTCCTCCCATGTCACTGCCAAAGCCTGTAACGCCCTTTCTCTCCACCTTCGCATTGCACACTCGCTGACCCACTTTAGGAAAGGGCTCAAGACCTGGCTCTTCAACTAATACCTGCATTTAGTGCCTGGATACCCTCTCAGGTGACAAGCCGTGCTCTACAAGTACGACCTGATTGATTTATTGATTGAAAGTACAAAGCACCACTTATGGTCATCTGGACATGCTAATCATGGGAAATTCACAAGTGCAGGTCCACTGTGGTGGAGCGCAGGCCAGACAGAGCGATCAAATTAGTACTGCTGGAAAAGGTAACTTCTCAAAGCCTAATGCAAAGAGTTATATCCAGGATGGAGTAGGTTGTGAGGAATGGTGACACTGTTGTGGATGGTCGCTGCCATAGCATGAACAGAATGCCGGGCTGCAATGGCTGTCATCACTGTAGTGCAATGAGTCGGTCAGCATCACAGACCATTGTTGGTGGAGCTTTGCGTTGTGGGTAACCCAGGATATTGTTGGTGTAGCGCAAAGTCCAGATCTTGTGTTGATGTTAATCATTGACGGTCACTGTAGAACAATAAATTGGGTTTACCAGAGCTTCACATTGCAGGCCATTGTGGGTATTAGAGTCTCAGCACGAACAGGCCTGTTCATGGTTGTGAAGAGCCCAAAACTTCAGCATTTTACCTTTCTTCACAGGAGAAGTTCAACTGATGCCAGTCACGCGTCCAAGACCAAGGTAGGCAATTCTTGGAGATTTGGAACTCACTCCAACAGAGGGCAGCAGGGCTCCAGCAGGTCTAATTGAAGTTCCTTACAGATCCAGTGCAGCAGGTCAGATGGGCAGTTGCAGGGAGGTCTCTAGAACTACTTGAATCCCTGTAGCTTAGACAGAAGGTCAACCAACTGACCCATGAATTCACTCAGGTTAGCCTGGGAGTAAGGGAGCAGGTCCAGGCTTCCTTAACATACAGCAGGGCAGTCCTCATGCAGCAGGGCACACCTAAGTGGGTCTTATTTTCACTGGCTTTAGAACTCTGTACACATTACCACAGTTTGAGCAGAAGCAGCACCTCCCTGCCCCACCTTCTCCCCCTCCCCTCCTCAGTGTCTTGAGTCCCTCACTTGTGAGTAGTGAGCTTTACAAATCTCTGATTGAATGAACCAGTGCTACAGTGCTCGTACTAGCTCCCTTAAACATGGTAACATAGACTTAACCCCAAATGGCAAATTTTCTTAGATATCCCTACTAAAGTGGACTACATTTGCCCAGGACATGTAAATTAAACGCTATCTGTTGGCTTGCAGCACTGACTGTGGCACCCACTTAAGTAGCCTTCTAGCCATGTCTCAGGTCTGCCATTGCAGAGTCTGCGTGTGCAGTTTTACACTGCCATGTTGGTCTGGCAAAAAAAAACTATTTCCAGGCCCAATAATTCCTTTTTTATACATATGCGTTAGCCCTGAGGTAGGCCACGGGCAACCCAGAGGGCAGAGTGCAATGTAGTTAAAAGGCACTGCATGTGCTTTCAAGCTTTACATGCCCTGGTGGTGAAAAACTCCCACATTTGTTTTTTAATACTGCAAGTCCCTTCTTTCCCATAGGATAACGTTGAAATTAACTTATCACATGTTATAAGTGTTATTCACAATCTGGAAGAGATAAGATTATTAAGGTTGTTGTCTCTGGACTCACAATTTAAAATCATAACTTATGGTGACATTGGATTTTAAATTGCACTTTTGAAAATGACACTTTTAAGGAGTTGGCATTTTCTTACTTTAGCCATTTGGTGCCTGTTGTCTGTCTCCAGTACACATCTAGGTTGGGGTGACAGCTGGGCTTGTATATTCCCTCTAGACAACAATGCACATACGGAGCTTAGGTGTGACTGATGGGCCAACCATAGCCTGATGGGCCACCCTGGGCAGAATGGGAGGGACTGGCTGACACTTACATGTGAATGGACAGTGCCCTGCCACACTCAAAGGGCTGCATACTCCCCTGTAGTGAGTCTGGAGCCAGGTAAGGAATAAAGGACCTCTGTGCACATCAAAGTACTTTTTTTGAAGTCTTCCCCACTTCAAAGGCACAACTGGACATAAATACTGGACCTTTAACACCACCAACTCTGTACACATCTGGACCTGTAGAATCTCTGCCAGGAAGAAGGGATTGCTGTGTTGCTGCATGGACTGCCACTGTTCTGACCTGCTACTCTGAGGAACTCTTGATTTGCTAGTCTGACCTGCTGCCTGCTGCCATCTTGCCTGGGAGTGAGAAGGACTGGACCTGCATCTCTACATTTAGGAACCAAAGTGACTCCAAGGGCGTCTCTCCTGTATTCCAAAGTCTCAGCTACACAACAAATTTCTAACTCACCTGCTACAGCTCCTGGACCCGTCTTCAACTAGCTCTTGACCCCCAAGAGGCACCTCTCCACTCCTGGGTCCTTGGAAGTGGTTTTGGCTCCTGAATTCAAGCTTTTGGGCTTTTACTGACGATGAAGATCCTGCTCGCACCCAAACAGCGCTGCTTACTTGAAGAATCATCCCAAGCATCCACAAGTTCATCTCTTCGCACAGCAAGTATTGACGCTCCTCACCATGAGGTTGTAGCCTGCCCATTCACGCCGCTTGACTGACTCTTTGTGGGCGCGGACCACCATCAGCGACTCTCTCCTTGCTCCTGGCAAACGTCTTACCTGCGAATGGGACTCCGGGCCCTATTCTTGGGAAGGTAAAACTTCAGCAGGACTTATCTGGGACTGCACCCAACCCACTCTCTATCAAGGTAGGCCTGAACATTTGGATCTAACCCTGTCTAGCACGACCAGATGTCCCCAGTTTGCGCTTTAAGGTTTAAAGCAATGTTTTGTAGTTTAATTGTAAAAAAATCATTTTTCTGCTTTTACTTATTGGATTTTTGTTGTTTTGGTCTTTTTAGCTTGGAACATTTATTTCTATATTTCTAACCAGGTGTGGTGTCTTTGTGTATGGTGGTTTCACTGTTTTACTGTTGGAAGTGTTGCACAAATACTTTACACATTGCCACTTAAGTTAAGCCTGACTATTTTGTGTCAAGCTACCAGAGGGTGAACAGAGGTTAATATATGGTGTGCATCTGAATTACCATGACTAGGATTTTGGTTCCTGCTTGGGCAGAGTGCATACCTCTGCCAACAAGAAACCACATTTCTTACATTGATGATCAGCAGTGAGGACAGGGCTTGTGTGTGTCCAGTGCCAAACAGTAACTTGATATCCACATCTAAGAACATTTCAAATTTAAAATTCTCCCCAATAGGCATTTTTTATTTTTCATGTCTCTGGTTGCTCGATTCACAACTGAAATCATGTAGTCTGAGCTGGCCAACTTAGAAACCTACACAGTGGCCCAACTTAAACTTTTGCATGGATATAGGAGTTCCTGCCGAGGGTGCCACCAAGACGGTAGAATTTTGAAAGACCCTGAGGGCCTGGGCAGAAGCCCATTCCGAGGATCATGATGGAGTGGGGGAGCTTGGGAACGGCTCTTTTGAGGAACCACCGCTAGGGGCTTAGAGTGAAATCACTGAATTTGAGATCCCTTTGAGACAAGGAAGCAGTGTCTCCTCCCATGGTCTTTCCCCAGAGGAGTTGGGGAGTGGAGGAGGAGAGAGAATTCAAGCTGCAGCTTGCCAAATAAAAAATGTAGGCTGAGGGGAAAAAGGCTGAAAGAGCCTTAGTAGAGACTAAACATCTACTGGTTCATGAACTCAGCCTGAAAGAGCTGGATCTCATGGCCAGACAGTCTGATTCCAGCAGTGACGGTTACCTCACATATGCAATACCTGATGGAGACAAAAGGGGTCATCCACCCAAGGATGTGTGGTGCCCAGTTATGTGGTGGAAGATAACACTGATAAGTGGTTTTCTGCTTATGAATTTGCACTGAGTGTTCACAAGGTTCCTGAGGCACACTGTGGAGGGAGGGTCTATGGAAACACATGCCTACTGTGGTGAGGGACACACCTCTGCCATTGGAGTTTGAGGACCAAACCAACTATGCCCCCATAAAACCCGTCTTAATTGCCAAATTTGGGCTGACCACTGAGAAGTATCACCAAAGATTCAGAGAAAGCCAGAAGCTCCCCAACCAGTCCTGGGTAGATTTTATTGATTACTCTACTAAGGCACCGAATGGCTGGGTGAGAGTCAGCAAAGTTAATGATTATGTTGGGATGTACAATTTAATGATGAGAGAATACATGCTCAACATCTATTTTACAGAGTTGCTCAAGCACCTAGATGACAGTAAACTGACTGACCCCAGGAAGCTTGCTGAGGAGGCAGAGGTCTGGGCTAGCACCAAAGTGTCCAAAAAGGTATCTGGCACGCATAAAGGTTGTCAAGGTTCCCAACAGAAAGAGGGGAGAGAAAAACTTAAAAACAAGGAGTTCTCAAAAGGCCATCCAAATAATTCCCAAGGGGATAGGGTAACCAGTCCCAGTCTGATACTAAGAAGAAGGGGTTCTTTGATTACAAGACAGGGATATTTGTACCCCAATGTACCAAGTGCTACAAGTACGGAAACTCTAAAGGTGACTCAAAATTTCCCAAGAGGGCACCGCCCCCACCAGTGGGCAGACACATGGGTTGCTGAGGGTAGCACTCAATAGGAGGTGGTTCCAGTTAGCTTTGGGGAACAGACGGAGGTGACCCTAGTTTCCCTGGAGGACAGAGTGACAAATGATGCCAAATGCCCATGTGTCCTTCAGTACTTCAAAGTATAGGCAGTGGTATTGTGGGTTCCTTTTAGCACCTAGATAGGGTACCCTTATTTTAGCTCTAGGCCCAAAGCCTGTGACTTTTTACACACATACACATTTTATTGGTTTATTCAATGTATTATATTTTAGTGCAGCTCACAATTGCTTGGCTGTTTTTATATTTTAATCAACTGTCTTTTTGAGAAAGCATTGTTGACCATGTTCTACGTCTATCTGTCCTTTGTACGAATTTAGTTCTGTCCCCTGCTCAAGGCTGTCATATTTGTACACAATAGTTTAACCAGTATCATCACTATAAGAGTTACGTAGTTGAACCTCAACCCTAGACATATCATCACTTCAGGCCTGTTCTTAGAGCACAGGTTTTGTTATATAAATACTGCAAAGGCCTAAGGAGGTTAGAAAGCATTCCAGCCACGGCCATCAGATGCTGTGCACCATTTTGTTGACAGCTTTGCTGATCCTGGCCTTGTTTTTCCAACCAACCGGAAGGATTGTGTTAACGCTGATTTTACTAGTGAATATTTATGTATGTTGAGTGTTGAATTTGCATAGAAATTTTAATAACTTAGAGAAAATATGCACCCACCTGAGTGGCCACCAGTGTTCACGAAGTGTACTTATTAATGGCTTATTAATATGAAATTTTGAGCTTATGTTTGATTATTGTAGAAATATGTCATATTAAGGGTTATGCATTATGTATTAACTTTAATAATCATACGCCTTAACTTAGCAAGGTTTTGGTCTAGTTGCACGGCCTCAGGTCAAGCTGTATTTCTTAGGCGTTTAATAAAATGTCTGCTTGGAGAATTAAATTGTGATTTTCCACTGTACTGTCCATGTGCTTGTAGCTGAAGTTTTTTCTCATGGAAAACTGCTTGCTAGAAGACTATGGGGGTCATTCTGACCCCGGCGGGTGGCGGGAGCCGCCCGCCTGGAGGGAACCGCCAGAAGACCGTACCGCAGTCAAAAGACCGCGGCAGTCATTCTGGGTTCCCCACTGGGCTGGCGGGCGACCGCCAAAAGGCCGCCCGCCAGCCCAGTGGGAAACAGCCCTCCATGAGGATGCCGGCTCCGAATGGAGCCGGCGGAGTGGAGGATGTGCGA
Source organism: Pleurodeles waltl (assembly GCF_031143425.1). Lineage (NCBI taxonomy): Eukaryota > Metazoa > Chordata > Amphibia > Caudata > Salamandridae > Pleurodeles > Pleurodeles waltl. The sequence goes on from NC_090439.1 coordinate 369,290,960, forward strand.
CGGGTGCAGTGGCACCCGTCGCGTATTTCAGTGTCTGCAATGCAGACACTGAAATACAAAGTGGGGCCCTCTTACGGGGGCCCCTGCAGTGTCCATGCCATTGGCGTGGCACTGCAGGGGCCCCCAGGGACCCCACAACACCCCTCACCGCCATCCTGTTCCTGGCGGGCGGAACTGCCAGGAACAGGATGGCGGTGAGGGGGTCGGAATCCCCCATGGCGGCGCAGCAAGCTGCGCCGCCATGGGGGATTCACAGGGCAGCGGAAAACAGGCGGGGGACCGCCGGTTTTCCTGTTCTGACCGCGGCCGAACCGCCGTGGTCAGAATGCCCAAGGGAGCACCGCCAGCCTGTTGGCGGTGCTCCCGCGGTCCCCGTACCGTCGGAATGACCCCCTATATACTGTCCAAGATACAATGTTTAAAGTAATGTGTGTAAGACTGACCTTCCTAGGAGAAGACAATGAGGACACTGACTGGAGTATAAGCTGCAACAATATTGATACCTGGCGAGCCAAATGACGAGAGCAGGAGAAGAGAAGCCAATCATCGACATGTGAACCATGTAGTAGAAGAACTTTAGATTAAGAGTTTTAGTTTTATTGGACAAAGTGTGAACATGTGATCCCCTGACCAATTAGGATGTGGAAATAAGTTTTAGGAAATCTAATTTAGCCGGACTGCACTAAGGGAAGACACCTCATTTTTGCCCATTTTCCACCTTGAGAAGAGACGTGCTCATCTTTATTGCTTAAAAGACTTCGGGTATCATAACGACCCCGGCAGTTGGCGATAATGTGGTGGTAAGTACCGCCAATAGGCTGGCGGTACTTGCCGCCACATTATGACATTGGCCGGTTGGCTGAAGCAAACCCGCCAATGTACCACTCCAACCGCCATGGCGGTAAGTGCCGCCGGACTGGAGATATCCATCTCCAGCCTGGTGGCCGCCATTGTGCCACCTGCAGGATTAAGACCCCACCTACCACCATGGTTTTAGTGGCATTCGAATTCCTTCCTTGTCACTGATATGGGTATCCCCACCTCTCCATACCCCCCCAACATCCACACCCCCTTCACACACACACACATACATTCACACGTACATACACGCATGCATACAACAATCACAGACACATCCGCACACACTTCCAAACATACACACAGACACTCATTCACATTTCACAACATATGCAAATTCACATGTCCGTACATGCACACATGCATTCAACACTCAACACACACCCACATTCATGCACACCTTACCACCATCTGCCGGTTTGGCCACAGCTGGATTTCTGCCATTCTTGTGGCAGAAATCCAGCTATAGTCATAATATGACGGATGGCTGGTAGCCGCAGCGACGGTCTTTTGGCAGCCGTCGCCGCATCGGTAGGCGGTTTTTACCACCAATGTGGAAATGAGGGCCTTTGACTTTTCTGAACCTTGCTGATCCAAACTGAGGATAGGTATATTGACTATTACTCTGTTTGGTATGTCTATTTTCTTATTTTTCTAGGTACCAACTGCTATTTTGATAGAGCCATAGATAGATGTTTTTCCAAATTGGTGTAACTAAATTGTTATGCATAAAGCCCAAACATGCTATTCTAATCTGATGTTAGTTAGGGTTCTCACTGATGACGTTCACTACATGAAATAACAGCTGATGTCTTTTCTTTGCTGAATCTAAATTTATGCAATATCATTTGTGCAATTATTGTTGTTATTCATTTGTACTGTAACATTGGAATATGTAGTAGCTCAAGCTTTGATTAGAATGTGATTCGTTCGCCGCTTTGGACAGCCTGTGTTGTTTCTGTGTGTTTCTCAATTGATTCTGAGATTAACCTATGTGACCTTAGCATTGTTAATATAGGGAAATAAATAGTCTAACTTTTAGAAAGGTATGGTTATCATGGCCGCAAATTCATGCTGAGTGGAAATTACTGACTCCTACTGATTATTGATATTATTGATTGCTGATGCTATTGATCTGTATTAGTACAGTATATATATGATGGGAAATCCTTGAAGCGAGTTCAAAGGTCCATTGACCTATTCTCGTCTCCCTTGTTAGTTTACTTATTAAGGTCTGACGGGCTAACAATTGTCAGCAGAAAAACAGGCATACCTTTGCCGTCTTTCAAGGAATGTGGTCGGGGCTTCTTCCATAGGCTGGGACCGGCAGAAGGGCTAACACTACTATGCTCCCAGACATACACATTAGTGTGTAGGCAGTAATCACTGGATCTCATGATTAGATCAGGATGGTGGGACTGTTTATATGCTTCACTCCAATGGTCACAATCATCACTGTATTTTGTTTCATCTGCCTCATAATGTCAGCTCATGCTTTTTCTCATTGGATGCAAATGCTTCATCACATGTATTGAAACTTATCCTGCATCTCTTTGTCTGCCTTATCATGTGTGAGACTTAGTGTGACTGAGAGAAAGGGTAATGATCTGTTGCACTACAACTTCTCTGAGGAGTCAGAGTGTCACGTCACAAATTACCTTTACATCATAGGTTTAAGTGAGGTGCTGCTAGTTATCCGATGAAGTCAGGCATAACGCTTCCAGTCAGTGTGGAACTGACTTAGTCACCCACACTTGGTGGTGCTGCCACACAAAACTTAGCAGTCCTACCCCCTTGGTAAGAGTCCTACGACAGTGGGTCACCATTAATGGGCAGCCGGTAGAGGCTCTGTGAGACACAGGAGCCACCGTGACAACTGTTTAGCAGCAGTTTTTTTTCAGAGCAGGTAGTACATAGCCCCTGACAATCACAAGAGCAATCTACAGGTGGCTCTGGTTCCCTTTGCATGGAAGGGGGCATCTCTGGTTCTCTGAAAGTTGCTGTGAGTCCTGCAGTGCCTGTTGATTGTTTACTACGCCAGTACCTGGAGCACGCTGCCTGGAAGGAGGTAGAGCGTAGGTCTCACTTGGAGACGATGGGATTGTCTGAGTGACTCTGTTTGACCACACAGTCCATGGCTGACTGGGAAGCGAGTGAAGGTTGTCTGGAGTCTGGAAAAATGGCCCAAACCACTTCCAATGCAAGGGGCATAGGAAACTGGTCCCTGAAGTCCCCTTCGTAGAGGTTGACAGGATCCCTGAGGAGAAGGCACCCCAGCCAACCAGGGAGGACACTGTCACCCTAAGTGTCCTACCTGAGCTTGCTAGCTGGCAAGTTGAGGGTGTGCCCACCAGGATTGCATTTTGCCAAGCACAGAAAGAGTGTCCCACTCTTTAGGGCTTGAGGTCCCAGTCTCAGCCCATGCAACAGGTGAAGCCTCTGGGGATCACATAATTTACAGGGAGAATGATCTCCTTATAGTTGGCCTAAGGCACCAAGTACTGGGGCAGCCCATGTGCTGATGGTCTCCCAGTCTTACAGGGCCTTCCTACTGGGTTTGGTTTACAACTGCTCTGGCAGGACATTTGGGGCAAGCAAGAACTTTGCCATGCTTGTCTTCCACTTTTATTGGCCCAGAATGAAGACACCCTCAGATGCATTCTGTACGGCCAGTCCAACCAGCCAGTGGGAAGTTAGGGAAGAGCATAAAGCTCCCCTGACTCAACTACAAGTCGTTGGCACCCCTTTTGAAAGGGTGGGCATCACATCATTGGATCCCTGGACCCAAAGACAGACTTCTGCAACAGGTTTGTCCTATCTTGCTGGATCATGCCACCGCTACCAAAGACAATCCTTCTGAGGTCATTGACTGCACCCATGGTGGCTAGAGCTCTGATGGGGAGCTTTACCTGTGTAGGGTTCCCAAAGGAAGTAGTGTCTGACAGAGGCACTAACTTCATGTCTGCATACATATGTATGTAACCTACAAGTTCACCACACCCTATCACCCCCAAACCAATGATCCTGTGGAGAGATTGGCCTTGAAGGTAATGATTATGGGTCTACCTGAACACAAGGCATAAGTGGGATGTCCTCTTGTCACGCCTTCTCTTCACCTTCAGGCAGGTGCCACAGAAAGGAGTAGGGTTTAGTCCCTTTGAACTCCTCTGTGGCCATCCGGTTTGGGGACCTCTGAGCCTTGTTAAGGAAGGGTGGGAGAAAGCTCCCAAGACACCCTCCCAGGATGTGGTCAGCTACATGCTGACCCTCCGCAAGCAGATGCATTGCTTCTAGAAAAAGGGAAAAAGCAATCTTGATGCAAACAAAGAAGTAATGAATCTCTGGGATGGCCAGAAGGCCAGTCTGGTCAGAAAGTATGCGTCATGGAACCTGTAGAGCACCAGGATCTCCAGGACTGCTGGACTGGCCCATACGAGATAAAGGAGTGCAAGGGGGAGACCAGCTATCTGGTGGACTTTCAGACCCCCAGAGACCCCCTAAAGCTGCTCCTTGTAAGCAGAACTAAGCCACACTTCAGGAGGTCTGAGCTCAAACTATGGACTTACCCTGACTAGGATTGTGGTTCCTGCTTGGACAGGGTGCATACCTCTAACAGAAACCTAGTTTTTAACACTGGCCATTCACAACTTGTTATGCAACCATTTACCACCATGGAAATATTGACCTGCCTATTCACAGAAGTAAGCCTAGTAGATTTACTGCAAGTATATTTACTCTTACACTTTTGGGCAACATTACTACTTTTCATCATTTACGAGTGTAAAGTTATTCAAAAGTGAGAACTTACATGTCCCCAACCCATGAGATAGTGGATTATGAACATATATGAGATAAAAGAGAACACAGAGATTTCCTTACATAGGTATGTGATTAGTATTTTGTAGTACTTTGATAGCACTATTATAGTACTGAGCATGCTACACAATGCAGCTTTTGAATAGATCTCTTGAAGACTTCCTACACCAAAGGTTGGAGTAATCCACTTACAGGGTGGAAAGGAGAATGGATTATCCTCAAACGTGAGGGCTATTTAGGAGAAACAATATTTTCACAGGGAAAAATATTTCCACAGAGGAAATAAAAAAGATAACAATTTGCAATTCCATTTAGGTTTGCCTTTCCACAGTAATTGCACACTATAAGTAAACATTAATGGAATGGGGGCCTTTAAGATAAAGCGCATGGCTCTCTCAGTAGCCTGAAAAACTACACCTTGCTAATATTTCAAGGCATCCTAGTGCTGAGTATTGTGAATGGACGAAATTCATAACTCTGCATGTGAGGAAAAGATCTTCTATGCGAGCAGATTATGGCCTTGGTTTATGTCTTGGCAGAGGTAATAATCCATCACAAACATGATGGATATCCCATCCACCTTATTACGATCTCCATAGGATATCATGGGATCACAACACGGCAGACAGGATATCCGTCACATTTGTGACGAAGTATTCCCCTCACCCAAGACCTAAATCAGGCCCTATGTTTCCCTTTGGAACTCTGCTACTAAGTCACCATAGCATCTTCTTTTTGACTCTGGCCCAATGCATTGTCACGCGACTTAAGTTGCTGGTGTAGTAAAATGTAAATCTGAGAGCCCTGGAAATTATGCAGCTGCTTAGGGAATCGGCTTATTAACATTGTAAAAACTATAAAATTACGGTCAGCAAGAAACGATTAAGTGCCTCGTCGATTTATTCAAAATGTATATGCCTAATTCTGTTTTCTTTTGGCACTGGAAACATTTTTTCAAATGCCTGCTACATCTTCTCGGGCATTGCTTTTGTAATAGAAATCTCAGCCTTTAATTTCTTCTGCTGGCGTCCAAAGATTTATCAGTTCTGAGTTAACTCATAGTTACAACTCTAATTACAACTCTTAAAATAGGGTACATAATGGGATGCACAAAAGTAGTGTTGAACAAAATCTTAGAACATATTTAGATTAATAGTTTTTATATTACTAATGATGTCACCCATTGCATGTTCTTAATGAGCTGTCAGTTTATTTGCAGTGCATTTTTTGTTATTCAGTGTGAATTATTTTTCTCTGCTTTGTTTTGCTATCAGTGTTTTAAAAACGAATAAACACATTTGCATAAAAAAGAAAACTCTCTCTAAGATTTTAGCTTTGTTTTGAGTAATGAACGTTGTATTTATATAAAAATATTACAGTATTCACCATGCAATCTGTCCTTGGGTTCTCTGCTTCTTTCATTACATTACTCAGAGCAGGCATATGCTCCATTATGTAAATTCATTCTTGTGCACTCTCTTCAAAGCTGAACACAGAGCCAAGTTAAAAACGGAATGAATCAATTTGCGAAAGGAAGAGTTTTTGGAAAACAGTTACTTCTAGTGTAGTCAATCCATCACACTTTGAGATTCAATGATATCTATCCAAACTTGCCAATGATCAGGTGTTGCTATTTGGAGTGTTTTTTAACAGCCCTGTGTAGAAGGAGTTGTAGTAATACAGCAAAATGATATCTATGTTGAGTAAGAAGGTGACTTGTATGGGAGTTTAAAGGGTGAGAGGCTTCCTCTAAGGGCTTAAAGACTGAGAGATGCACTTTCGGTGGTCACATTTATTTGAGGAGAAAATTAAATGTCATTATCAAAATTCACTTACACAATACATACTTTAGGCTATGGCCTTCCTGGTCTTTGCATGGGAATGCAAGAAATGAAAGGTTCATAAACAGAATCTCAGTTTTCTCGAAGTCAGGGTAAAGCTGTTTCATTGTATATATTTGTGAATATCAGGTAAGCAGCTTGGTGAAGATCTGTTTGCTATCTTTGGGCATTTGTTGTCAGAAATTCCAGGCTATGAAAACATAATTTAGCAGAACCAACTGCAAAGGATGAGCTGTATCATCAATGTTTCAGTTACTATGCAGTTGGTCGTGTTGGGAAGGACCTCAACATGACTAAATGGTAATCCAGAAGTTGAGAGCAACTTGAATGGCCTTTATTATTAGCATTTGAGTATCTCTTTTATCATAATCAGAAGGGTGGCCTAAGAACCTTATCATTGGCTACATTATTGCTCTCCATGTGCACAGTTATAGAGTTAACACAGCTTCTAGTGCTTTGGTGTAACACAGCAAGGTGGAAATAGCTGCAAAATTGAAAGGAATGCTTATTTTTTTATCAGTGGCATGCCTCTTGCATGTTTGAGATTTAAGATGACAAACTGGGCATTTAATTAGGTTAATATTGTTATGCAGTGGACTTGCCTACCTATGCTATCACAATGAATGTTTTAAAGCGGGATAATATTCAAACTAAATGGCATCTGTGCAATATTCTGAAGCTGGATCAGTGAATCCTAATGTGTCACTTGTATTTTGGTCCAGTGGTTTGGGAGCAGTTAGACAAAGTAAATTCCATCAGGATCCTTGCACATGTTAAACAACTATGTGGAGGAAGTTATGTTCAGAAACTAAAGCCATCAGACCACTGAACAAATAGTTCTGCCATGGAGTTAACCAAACACATAATTCCAAATGGTATGTGTAACTTTACCAAAATGGTGCAATGAAGTGTCTGAAGAGTGACATCTGCTGCTGTGTTGTTGGATTGAAATGGGGTTATAATCTAGCAAGTTTCAGAGTCCTGTTTTTTTGTTCCAGTAGGCTGAGGTTGTCTTTTGTCTTGAAATATAACATCCTTTTCAGCCTGCAACGAGCCAAAAAGAAGATAGCTACAATGACCGTTCTTTATAGGGGTGCTAAAGATTTCAGTGTGTAAAAACTAAGAGAGATCCTCACTGAGGAATTAAGCTAGAGTAAAGTAGAATTATGGACTGGTGAATTTTTGCAAGTTCCTATTTTCTTGAGGTGCTTGCTAGTATTTAAGCTGCATTTTGCCTTTGACAAAAATATTATATTATGCGCATACTGCTAGAGATGTCGATCTTGTAAACAAATTCATAGACGTTCAAAGAATTATGTCTAGAAAGGCATGGAAAACTGACAGCTTAAAAAAAAAATAGCTCTAAAAAATAAATGTGAGCTGAACAAATTTTAGGAGAACTCATTCCTTCAGATGTATTAATTAAAGTACTGCAAAAGAAAGGAAATATTTCTCCTTGTGCGACAATAATTAAAGAATTATTTTAAGATGTTTTGTTTTATATCATGCATATATTATGAGCATATAATGAGTACAGTAGTCAAACTGATTTTATTCTTAAAGGAAAACAGGAAGTGTTGAAGTTAGAATGTTGATACTTCCCATGTATTTATTACAAAATGTGATGATGTAATTGTGATGCTAACTTTAGCTTAGATCTGAAACCAGCATATGATGGATTTGGTTGTATTAGTAAATATAGATCCTCAGAATACAGTGGTACAAGAATATCGAGGATAGACGTTTGAGCAACAATATATCGAAAGGTAAGTGCTTATTGGGACATATACATTTACTATTCCTATCTACACATCAACATACCTTGAAGCTATATATGCCATGTAGACACTCAGATAGGAAGTTAGGTGTAAAACAATCTATATTTACCTGTCAATATTTTGGATTCAACATGTTGTGCCATCGATATCCTGGTTTAGATATTCAGGGTGCACATCGATAAATTCAAATGCAATTTTATTTTCACTTTGATACACAGTTTTTGATTTTCTGATCAGGATTTATTGTCATTACTACACTGTACATCACATTGTAATTTGGTCTCTTCATCATTTGAGAAACAGAAAGTAACAAGACATAGCAGTCAAAACTATCTATATAACCTGTGTGGATATCATTAATTAGTCTAGCGAATTGTGCAATTTTAGATAAACTGTGAGTAATGAGAAATGCTAGCATTGTTTACTAATTATGTCAGTGACATTTATTAGCTCGAAACATATCAAAACAAATTTAATAATCACTGTACTAGGATTACCATGGGTAGAATTAATGAAGATCTGGAACTGATTCAAGAAAGGTGGAAACCCTAGAAATTATCAATACAAGTACATACAGTACAATAAAAATGCTAGTTTGGCCTATATTTATTATGTGTAGAAAGATGATCTACTACAAATTTAAACTTAGGGGCAGATTTATCATGGTGTTGTGCTGCCCTTGCATCACACAAGGTACCACAGGGGCAATGCAACACTCTAGTCAGATTTACCAAGAAATGCAAGTCCACCTTGTGTGGCCCTGCAGTGCTGGTAAAACTGGAATAAACTAAGGCAGCGTAAGTCCCCGCTTTAGTGACTCTGCACCAGGGAGGCATTCCATGAGTGGTGCATGGGTGTTCCCATGTATCCACCAATAGATTATGGTGCATTCCCAGGGTGTTGCTCTTTTTACGTGTGATGAATTCCGCAACACAAATAGAAAGCGGAAAATGGCTCATAGGAATGTTGTTTGTATACAAAGTTGTCCCTTCCTGCACAAAAACAATCCTGCCTTCAATGCAGGCATCCTTGCACCACGGTGCAAGGGTGCCTGCACTGGTGCAAAACAGCACATTGTCCACCAGTGGCAGGAGAGGACAGTAATGCACCATATTCTGTGCCATCGATATCCTGGTTTCCATATTCAGGGTGCACATCAATAGTTTCAAATGCAACTTTATTTTCACTTTGATAAACAGTTTTTACATTTCTGATAAGGATTTAATATAATTACTACACTGTACATTACTTTGCAATTTGATCTGTTCTTCCCTCATTAAAAAACAAAAAGTAACAAGATATATCAGCCAGAAATGCCTATATGACCAGAACTGGATATCATTAAATAGTCCAGTGAATTTGCAATTTTAGATAAATTGTGATCAATTAGAAATGCTAGCATTGTTTAGTAAATATGTCAGTACCCTTTATTATCTTGAAAAGTAGGAAAACAAATTTAATGATCACTGTACTGGGCTAAAATTAATGAAGATCTGGAACTGTTTCAAGAAAGGTACAAACCATATCAATTATCAAAGTAAGGACACTTAGTACAATAAAAATGCCAATTTGGCCAATATTCATTGTGTGTTGAGATATGTTCTACTAAAAATGTAAACTCAGGGACAGATTTATCGTAGCGTTGTGCTGCCCTTGTGTTGCGCAAGGTACTGCAAGGGCAATGCAACACTAAAGTCAGATTTACAAAGTCAGTGAAGGCAAACTTGCATGGCCCTGCAGTGCTTGGTAAAACTGGAATAACCCAAGGCAGTGCAAGTCTCAGCTTTAAGTTACTCAGCACCAGGGCGGCGTTCCAGGAGTGCTGCAAGGGTGTTCTCATGTATCCATCCATTGATTTTGGTTGATTCCCAGGGTGTTCCTCTTTTTACGTGTGCTGGATTCCACAACACACATAGAAAGAGGAACACGCCTCATAGGATTGTTTTTTGCACAGAAGGGTGTCCTTTATGCCTGCCTACAACCATGCCTTTATTACATTTTTGATATAATGTGATATGAGACTGATAATGGACAAACCAGTTATGAAGAAATTTCCTTCTGTTAAAACATTCAATAACGTTTATTTACAGATAAACCTCCCTTTGGGAGGTTATGTCTAGGCTACTTTCGTGGAATTTGAGGCCTGCACTTCCCCTGCAGGGACCTTTTTTGAATTTTTGATTTACTTACCCACATTTATGGGTGACAGAGTTGGCCCATTTTGGATAATGCATCCTGCTTCCTTCACAGCACATATTTAAGCAGGTGCACAGGTGCAAACAGGGACAGTGCACCCTATTACAATTAATGCACTTCCCTCAGGGCAGGTGGGAACTTGTGGCTGCCCTAGGGCTGCAATGTAGTGAAATAGGAAGGAGCTGCTTGCATACCACTCCGTGTTTTACAGTGCAGGCAACAGCCACCTGCCATTTAAAGTGGGACAGAGATACCCCTGCAGGCAGATAAAGTGAATGACTGTACCTAATACAGGGAGATGTCCTGGAGGGCCCCCTTGGCACCTTCCAGAAGACAGCTCTCAGGGGGTGCGCTAACAGTATGCCACCTTTTTGTGACACAGTTAGTGTGACTAGTAAGAGTCTGTTTACCTCTGCGTCTGCATCTGTAATAGGGCATGGGTGCAAAGGCAAAGTGATTCCCTTATTTGCATGAGGCAAGCCCCCATCCAAATGAATAAAGCTATCAAAAGATAGTGCTGTCACTACATGTACATTAGCAGCACTATTAATAGTACAGAAGGGGCAGCACAAGCATCTGCGTCCACTTCTGTAATACCAATGCCCCTGGGGCACACGTAGTGGATGCACAAGCCTGCAACACCCTAGAGCACATTCCATATTAAGGCCCATGGCCCGCTATGACTTAATTTGCTTTTATTCTACTTTATTTTACACCTGCTAATATCATTACTAATTGTTTCGTGTGAACAATTATGCTCAAAGTATATTTGATTGCAAGAAGAGATCTACACATTATACACTTCATCTACCAATTATATAAGCAGCACATATACATTCACACATTATGGCTATGGAAAAAATAGTCATATTAAATGATGTCCTATCTGTTCATCGATAAAACCTGGGTTTACATTTGTAAAAGTTACAGTAAAGCCGTGAAGGGATGAAAGATATTTGGCTATAAAACTGCATACAATTGCAAATTAAGAACACCACCTAAATTGGCATTTTAAGCCTGTTATGCATTTTAGCACATCCCTCTTTTGTGTTAAGAACTGAAAATAATTAAATGGCGTAGCAGGGAATCAATATAATCAATGCTCACACAGGAAAGCACATTTTATTGACTTGTCTATCAGTGGAATTGAGATGGCATTTATTGATGCTCTGTGAAACTAAGTGCCACCTCTGAGCAGCTGAAAGATGCAGATGAGGTGCTTTACTGTTGTTGATTTTGAAGACAAGAACACATTTTTGTTTAGTGCTGCATTAAATTTGAGGCGTCCTTCCGTGAAGTGATGGCTAAACAAGTAATTCTCCTCAAGGAAAGAGACGTTGTAAACAATCCCCTTTGTATTCTGTTTTACAAATACCTCTGATAGTGACCCATGCAGCAAGTAATGGGTAAATGCAACATTCTTCTCTAAAGGCAAATCAAAGTATTAAAATAGATGATCACGAATAAATGTCCTCTAAATTATAACAATGTGAAGATCACTAACGCAGGAATAGACATAGTCTTGCAAATCAATGCATTGAAGTTATTAATCATGTACGAAATTGCATTGGTTAATTCTCTGGTGCTTATTCATAGTGTGAAAATTAGTTTCCCACAAGAAAATAGTGAAAAATGCACCATTTCTCTTCTAATCGGCAAAAAGGGTGCCATCCGGTCCTAAGTGTGTTTGCTTTAGAGGGAACTAATTAAAACAAACAAGGCAGAGCGAAAAGTACAAGCAGGTTGGTAAGGAGTGGTTGGTTTGCATTTACCCTCCTGTTGTTCTATAAATGGCTATATGTCAGATGTATACACTCTTGAAATTTTGCCAGTTTCTCAGTGGACAGGTAGGATGATGGCCAAAAGACCAGGCTGACTCAAGAGGTGCAATTGGCCCAGATACTTATATATTCTAATGCCCTGGGGCATATCCACACTGTCAGAAGCTGTTTGTACGAAGCTGGCCCAGTTTATTAAAATCACAAAAAAAAGGCAAATTTCAATGACGCAATTGCTTTGGTCTCCAACACTTTAAGAAATTCTCATTTCACAGTTGTTTTTTATTTAAACTAAAAAGTTTAGAAATTGACTGTAAATTTGGGGTTTCGCATGAAGATTTAATAAGGGACCAACTGGTAATGCACCCCAGCAACCTGACAATAAAAGAACCTTTGTGGGTAAATGGGGATTCCCCTTTATATGAGGTTTTACCCATTGTTTGGAAGGCTGAGATGTCTGGAATGTGCACAAATGTTTTGAAAAAAGGGGGGAGGAAACATGACACATTAAACAAGCTTTAAAGTAGGGACACAAACTATGAAAAACAAAGCATAGGTAAACAGTTGGTTAAAATGGTTACTGGTATTTTAGATGCGACAGCAAGGAATACTTAGTGTAGAGTAAAGGTTGCCTTGCTTTGAAACACAAATGCAGTAACTGTGGTATCACAGGGCATTATGCCAATGTACTGTATGTAAGAAAAAGAAAAACAATATCACATGTATTGTCGAAGGAAACAAACATTCAGAAGAAGAGGGTCTAAAAACTGATTTAAAAAAATCCTCCAGTGTGATGAGCCTTTGTGAAAAATTAGTCTTAAATATCAATGACCTAACAAACATCGATATACCAGAATGCAACATGGTTATTGGAGGAGTTGAAATTAAAATGTATTCCTATTCAGGCTCACCATATACCTTCATAAATAAGGAGGTTTGGAAAGACAATGCTTTAACAGCATTGGTACACAATTGTTAGAAGCTGACATACAACCAGCGGGTTATAGTCGAGAAAGACTTGACATGCTGGGCTACTGGTGGTTAACCTTTGAATTTAAAAACAAAACCTCTAGGGGGAAGCTCAAAATAGAGAAGAAAGAACTGTCCAGGTTAGGCTGGCTCGATCAAGGAAATCCTAACATTGTTCTTTGATCCTAACAGTGAAGAGATAGTTCTAGTGGTAGTTGAAGGAACTACCACAGGGTCGGGGATGCTGAAGACATTTTCTAAGATGTTTAGTAAATATCTAGGAAAGTTAGAAGGTTTTGAACACAATAATTCTTTAAAATAAACTCTGTACTCAAGATCCCCAAGATGAGGAACAGGCCCATAAGGGAAGAAATCTCTAAATAACTAGACAAATTGGTATCCCTGGATGTAATAGAACCTATAGAATCCTCAGAATGGATTTCTCCCTTCGTAGTAGCACATCACAGAAACGGCAAAATCAGGCTGTGCATAAATCTTCTCAATTTAAATGTTTAAATGAAAATATTGTAGTGATAATTTTCCATTAACAAAGATCAATTACATGGTGGTATGCCTCAAGAGTGCCAAGTGGTTTTCCACCATTGACATTGCCTGCATACCACCAATTTTCCTTGGCTCCTACATCCTGGCATTTTACAGCATTTATCACAGCAGTAGGATGTTTTCAATATAAAATGATGCCTTTTGGACTGGCGTCCACTGCCACCGTATTCCAAAGACGAAAAAATAGTTTTTAATGTAAGGAGCAAGGCAGGATGTACTTTTGGGATAGCATCGTAATTTTTGATGAAGAGAAGAAAATGCAAGATGCAAGGTTACAAAACGTTTTAAAAATTCTAGAGCAACATGCTTCAACAGTGGAATATTCAACATTTAAATTTGCTGAATGTACTGTAATATACTTGGGTCATGTAATCGGAGAGGGGGGTATTAAACTCAAACTATCTCTAATTGATGCCACTAAGACATTTTCAGCACCTAGCAACAAAGAAGAGGTCAGGTCATTTTTAGGTATGGCAGAGTACTGTGCACAATTTATACCACGATTTGCAGAAAGCACCTATAACATCAGGCAGCTACCAAAGAACAAAATGAAACGTGAGTGGTCTTTGAACTGTGAAGAGGATTTTCATGCAATTAAGTCCAAAATCTCTAATTCAGTTAGTCTAATCAGTTTTGACCCTGGACAGGATAATATCATCATGATGGACACCTGCAACAAAGGCTCAGGAGCAGATTTAACACAGATAGACAAGGATGGAGTAGAAACTATACTGTCTTTTGCTTCCAGGGCTTAATCACCAGTAGAAGAATAGTACCCCATTATTCAAAGGGAATCCTTTCCATATGCTTGGGCACTGGACCATTCCAGGGGGTTTATCTGGGACAAACCATTAGCCATTCAATGTGACCACAAACCTTTGGTCAGACGGTTGACAACTGAGGGACATTTGAATGCTTCAGCTAGAATTACCAGACTCTTCATGAATATGCAAAAATATATTTATAAAGTTGTCTATGTACCAGGGAAATATAATGTGATTGTTGATTGCTTGTTTTGTTGCCTGCTCCACTAGAGGAATGCATGAATGATGTGTGGAACGATTTTAAGGTAGCTTATGTCTATGAATATTGGGCACACAAGCAATAAAAAAGAATAGAGGACAAGAAAGATTGAGTTTTAGAAGAAGTATCTGATTTATCTGTAATAGTTGGCCAAAACATAATCACTTTAACAAACAAATGATACCAGTTTGGGATGTCAGGTTTGAACTCACTGTGAATAATACACTAATACAGAGGGGAGGATTGTTCCACCCGTGGGTGTTTTGATGAATATTATATCTGTGTCATGAAGGCCACCATGTAGTAGTCAGAATGAAAGCTACAGTAAAGAAACCTTTCTGATGGCCAGATATTAATCTAGCTGTAGAGAGGTTTGCCAGAGAATGTTCTAGGTGTACTTTTGCTGACAAATCTCTACACGCTTTAAGGCCTGCTAGGAGTGAGCATGATATGACTAGGCGACCTTGGGAATCTGCAGTGACAGATTTTGATGGACTAGTGTGAGATTCACAAAACCTCATCATTATATTGATATATCTTTTCACTCTATGACCCATGGTTTATTTTGCTTATAGGGCAGACACTGAATCTGTGATCAATTTTTTAGATGGACTTTGTGTCTCAGAAGGCATTCCATCCACCATTCTCAGTGACGAGGTACAATTCCTGTCCAAAGCTGCTAAAGAACACTTTTAAAGAATTGATGTCAGGCATAGGACCACATCTCTATGTAATCCTAGTAAGAATGGCATGGTTGAGTGGTTCAACCAAGTGATCAAAGGAGTAATTCTATCAGCCATGTTGTGCAGTTGGGATTGGGAACTGCAAATAATAAAGTCTGGGTGGGCTTCCCATGTAACTACTGTCTTCACTGAGTTTTCAACTTGTGTTTTTATGAGAGGGAGAAATCACAGGATGATGTTTAACCCAGGGTGGTTGAGCAGCGCGGTTTTGGGAAATTGGTCACCAGAGCAGGTACTGAATAGGTTAGAAGAGGTGCACAAAAGAAAGAAGTTGTAATGTGACAATAAACATGGAGCAGAAGATGTGAATGTTAAAGTTGCAGACTGGGTACTTATCAAGAAACCAAGCAAAATTCCTAGAGGTGTGAGTAAATGTTTGATCCTAAAACTGTGGATGGCTTTTTAGAAAACAGAGTAAAAAGTGGGAAGGTAAGTGGGAAGGTATGGAATTTCAAGAGTGTGGCTTTAAGCTCGTAGGATTTGTGGAAAGATTTTGAGGTTACCTCAAAGGAAATTTCAGTGGTTAGATTAAGATTTGGATTTGGAAAATGCCAATCCTGTGATTGAAACTGCTAATCCCATGATTGGTTCTTCTTCAAGTGAGGTCTTAAAACTGGCTACTTGGGATGTTGTTGCAGAGGAAAATGCAAATTCTAATATAGATGTTTGTAATGGTGATCTGGCTGGAAATGGTTCAAGGGCTTTGACGGAGTGCTCAAACAGTAGTGATGAAGAGCAAATAGTAACAACAAAGAGAGACAGAGAAGACCTCCAGCATGGCTCAAAGATTTTATTGTGAAAAGGAACTGTGAGTTAATGCTTTTACAGTAAAAAGTATTACAGTTTAGAAAAGGAATGTGAGTAGTGAATATTGTAGAATGATGAATAAGTTTATGCGGTTATAGTAAATTGATTTTATCTTTAAGGGAAATATACTCTATAACTATAAATATTTGCATGCATTAATATTTATTTGTTCAACTCGCAGTAATACAGTTGCAACTAGTTTAGTTTTAAGTTTCCTTTTATTTTATTATGTATATATGGGGGGATGGATGTGTTATGGTTTGTGTTACATTCACATTCTGGTTCTATGTAGAATGTGGGCTCTGTTGATGCCTGGAGGTTCTTATTCACATATGAATCTAGACATCAGCTGTGCAGACATCTTCTGTTGCTGTAGATTTTAACTAAAACAAATACCTTAAAAGTATTGGAGCGGAGTAATTATTCTGCACGAAATAGCCCATATTGGGACTAAAAACGTTCAAGAAACGAGCACTGGAAGTGCTAAATTATGAAATAGTATTTTCTACATTTTTTGGCAGGCCCGTGTTTTAATAGTTGAAGAGCTGTAGCAGCGCTATTTTACCACTTTTGACAGTGGTAAATGTTTGCATATCACAGGAACTTGAGAGTCATTTTTTTTTTACCGTAAATGTAGTATCATTTGGTGACATATCTAAACAACATAAACAATTACCACCTGCAGACACCAGTTTTATAACACATTGGAGAAAATTGTTTGCACAAAGCACTGTCTTAACTTACTACAGAGGACAAAGGATATCTCCAGTAATTTTGTGATCCATTGCCTCAATTGTCTGTGACAAGAACAGGTACGCGACAAACACCTAATACAGGCAAATGTAACTAGGAAATTACTGAAGAAGTTCTGATACTCGTAGGTGGCTGGTGCCAGTTTGGAATGCCAATGGAACCTTGTCATTAGCAAGGTTATCTCGGGCAATCTTGTGTTTATTGCATAAATCATTCATTCCCTTATATCACCTGACTGAATTTCACTATTATTCATTTGTTTACTTTTGTGCACGCGCTGCAGGTCTGTTCGAGGACGACAGAGTAACAGTGTCCAAGACCATATAGAACAACAAGCCAACTACTGGGCACCAAAGCCATGTGAAATGCAAACAAAGATCACAAAATCATCATAAATGGCAGGAGATTAAAGTAAGGCAACAGACCCACAGGAATAGCCATAAGTATAAATCCCAGTACATTCCTCACACAACTCGAACTAAATATGGGTGTGAAAGGAATAAAACATGAACACCCACGGCATGTAAGGAGCCACAACAAAGGAAAAGGTTCTATAATCAAAATATTCAACATTGAGACAAGCCACAGTGTCGGTACAAATTAAAATCGTGCACTGATAATATCACTCCATGAACAGAACACACTCATTGAGCTACCAAGTAAAAAGACAAAGGCAATACTCAAGTACTAAAATAAGCAAAAACACCATAAATGCGCTTCCACATGGCCCTGCGTGTAAAAAGGAAACACCTGGCACTAATTCAATTGACAAAAAAGACACATATACACAAAAAGGACAACCACACGCACACATGCACACAGACAGCCACACTTACCTTTACAAAGAAATATACTGTATGCACATGGGCATAAATAGAAAGGGGGCCATGGCACAATGGCACCACACCAGAGATCTACATAGAAACAGAGGGATATAATCTCAATAATCTCTCATCTATCTTTCATAACCATATTGCCAGGGGAGCCCTATGGAGACACCAGTGCAAAAAAATGAGAAATGCAAAAAGCAATGTGTTTTGTGTAAACTATTGGCAAGTCACCACTTCTGCCACAATGCACTAAACTCCCCAAGATAAAATCATGTTAACTAAATGCGGAAAACAGCATTTATCACTCGTGTGCAGTCTGTGAGGTGCTCTACCTCCCTGTCTTCTGCTGTTGAAGATGCTCCTGTTGAACACAGCAGCTCTTTAGCTACTTCATACCCTCTTCCCAGCTCTCTGGTAGCTGACGTAGATGGGTCTAGTCCTGTAACATTGGTGTCCAGGATCTATGGTGGAGATATGAATCTAGGTGCACTTTTGGTAGTAGTAGCTGGGAGAATCCTAAGGGATCTCAATTACATCCTGTGGTCCCTTACACATTTAGAACTGTATGTAAAGTTATCACATATATTTGTTTAAATGCCACACTCCGTTCTTTGGAAAGTGTTTGAAGGTGCTCATATTGTCCCCAATGTGCCATTAGCTGTAGTGATAGCATTACAGGTGTTGTCACTGGACATCCTTGTTCGGAAGCGTTCAGTTGAGGGTCATGTTGTACAGCACAACACAGAACTTCAGCAGGTCCCCTAACTTAACCTGGCATATGTCTAGCTCAAGACAAGCAGATCTGTTTGACTACTCTAAGAGGCCCCTTGGTAGTGATTCACATGTGGACGTGTGCCTATTTGTACTAAATCTGCTCTGAAATCTGTTTACACCTTTGTGCTGTTAGACCTGGCCAGTTTGCAGGGTCATCCCCAAACATTTTGCCTTCCTCCTAGTTTTTGTGAGTTCCTAGTTTTTGTGACCTCTTTTTGTTGCCTCTAGGACTCTGGGTAGTTTATCACTCCTTAGCAGTGCTAACGTGCATGTGCTCTCCCCTCCAAACTTGGTATGATTGACTTAAACCTGATTGGCACATTTAATTTACCTGTAAGTCCCTTGTACAGGGGTATCCTTTACACCCATGGCCTGTAAATTAAATACTAATAGTGGTCCTGAACATAGCTTGCGCAACCCACAGAAGTAGCCTTTCAAACTTGTCTCAGTCTTGCCACCACATGGCCTGAGTGCCCAATTTACTGCCACAGTAATTTGGCATCTACATTTACTTGGCAGGCCTGGAAATCTCATTTTACTACATATAGGTCACTCTTAAGGTAGGCCCTAGGTAGCCTTATGGGCAGGGTGCTGTGTAGGTAAGAGTTAGGGCATGCACCTTTAGTGTGGGGCATGTGACAAACAGCCTATTTGGTTTCTCACTGCTGGGAGTGCTGCAACTCTCATAGGTTTGCATTGGAAATGCCACTTCATATGTCTAAGTGATATCTTCTGATCTATGAGAAGCAGCGTGGACATGTTTGATATGTTTGAAATGGTAGTGAGAAATGCCACTTACTGTTGTTGGTGGATTTCTTATTGCCATTTTAGAAATGCTACTTTTAGAAAGTGGGAATTTCTTTGTGCTTATGGCTCTTGTGCTTTGCAACCTGACTCCAATCCATGTCTGAAGCAGAGTGACAAGATAACATCTGCATACTGAATGGTCTTTCTGGCTGGGAGATGGAGAGGTGGGGCACCCTTACATTTGTATAGGCTGTGTTCTGCCCTCACACAAAAGGCTTGTTTACCCCCTACTGATGTCTGGAGCCATGGCTGGGGCTGAAGTTGTGCACTTCCGAAGTTCCTTTGAAATGTCCCCTTAGATCAGAGAAAAAATGAGTATAACTATAGGGGTTGTTCCCCATGTTGTTAGACACTGCTGGACTTGTACCCAGATTCTGCTGGGGGGGACTGTTGCTGTCATTTGGAGTCATCTGCTGGCTGTACTGATCTGTGGCCTGCTAGGTCACCAGAAGGACTGTTGCTTTGCCCCAAGGACCCTGATGTGCAGGTCTGTGCCTTGCCCTCTCCCTGGTGTTCTACAGAAGTCTTCAGGTGCTGGGTGGTGTGCCCCCTGTCCCCTTGTTTGCTACTTTTAAGTGCAAAGTCAGCACTGGGGCAAAAGAAAAAGTGCCTGGTGGGCACTTCAGGATTCTGTCTTTTTATTGCTGCACTGTTTTGGCCCTGTTCTGTGGAGAGGCCAGCCAGAGGAAGAAGGAGAAGTGTGGGATGTTCAATGATTGTCTCAGGGAAGCATGGAGGAGGCACACTTTTCCTGGTGGCCCGAGGGACATACAGGCCCCTATTGCTGAAGGTGAAGCCCTTCTATGCTTGCTGCCCTTTTGTCCTTGTCCTTTATTTCCCTTGGTTCCCCAGGCAAGGCCTGGGATCACCAAAGACAATCGGCAGGCCTAGAAGTGTGGAGGCTGTGATAATCACTGCTGTGCCTGAAGGAAAGCCTGGGGTGAGTCTCGCCACTGTGAAGCTGCTGCACCATTTTTCATGGGCAATCTGGGCCACTGGAGAGGGAGACCAGTTACCTTTGAGGAAAACTAAGGCAGCAGTCTGGGAGTGCCCCAAGGGCCCCGGGCACGCTTTTAATAACAGAGGGGCTTAGATGTAAGCCGCCGAAGGGAGCCGCCATCCGCCACTGATGCAGGCGGCTCCCCAGTAATTAGTTTCATGCAGGGAGGACCCCCAGAAGCCTCCCAACCATTGTGGGTGACACGTGTGTGCCCCCACCACCATGGGAGGGGACAGGCCTGTGTTTAGGGCCATCTTGTGTCGGGGCCTTGCTCAGCCATTAGTGGGATGGGACAGAACCTTGATGGGTGTGCTGGTCCTGGTAAAAGTAAAATACCACATCTTGAGTAAAAGGAACGCAGGAGCTCCTGGGCTGACTTGGTGTGCTTCAGTTATCGCCCTCCTTCTAGAAGAAGCGCAGACGTGCTGTAACCGTCGTTGGGGAGATGCAGGGAGGAGAGCCAGAATATCCTGCCTTTCTCATTATGATTATGCCCTCCTATTCTGCTGTGCAGCATTGCATGACCTGAGGTGATTTGTGATATCGTTTTTACCTCACTTTGGTGATGTGAATATTCCCAGGATCTACTTTGTGTGCACGGGAAGGATGTGTTTTATGACATGAATGAGAGGGAAATGTCTCTTTGTTTTTGCACTCATGATGATGATGATCTGACAACTGCTTGCTTAGCAGGGTATTACTGATTCATGTTGTCTTTGGTCTAATGATGTTTTATGCAGTACAGTTTAGTTTTATAATAGCTTGTTGTGGAGTTTTCTTTGTGGTGTATTTATTGTGCTTTACACAATGCCTCTGAGATAAGCCTGACTGCTTGTGCCAAGCAACCAAGGGGTGAACAGGGGTTACCTTAGGTGTGTAGCTCCCTTGCGCTGAATAGAGTTGGGGTTTTGCCTGGCTTAGTTGCCTTCCCTAGCCAACCAGAAACCCCATTTTTAACAGGTGCCTTGTGGAAGAACACCTACAGTCATGTTTTCAGGTGGTGCCTACCCTTTCCTTTGGTGGAAGTTTGAGTTACGTGGTGGAAATATCATTTAGAGGAGCAGAATGTTGTGTGCATGTGGGGATTATGTATCTTTTACTAGCATCTCAGGTGGCTACATCATGCGAGGAATATCACATCTATAGCATGTGGTGAAGCTTTGTGAATCATAGATTTCAATCATATACCAGCTGTAGGTTGAGTTAGGGGTATCCTCTGTGGTTTAAATAGATGATGATGCACCAGAAATGTACCCAGTTGCACTTCTTTATCTGATTTCATGTTCATTTGCTTGCCACGTCTGTATTCTTCAGTGAGGGACAATATACTAATGTCTTCAAATGATCTGACTGGTTGCATACCTGGAGTGGAGTCCAGGAGAAGGTCAGATGCAAGGGACTTAGCACTTTGGTAAGTTGTCATGCAGAACTGAGCATAGATTGCTGTGCGATGAAGAGTGTCTCATTTTGCAGTCCAAAGCTTATTGATTTGCATAGCATTTTAGTGTCAGTGATTGCATCATAAGTCTTTTCCACTTGTGTGAAGAAAGATGGGAATGATGAGCTGTAGGATTGTGCCAATAAATTCCTTGTTGAGTCTAAATCTCTGAATATATTATTGCTCAATGTTTTAGAGGACTGCAGTATCGTTTTGAAACTTCCCTTTTCTCTGTGTTCTGCATTACCATAAGGTTGACTTAAATTCACAGGTTCGCTTTGATAGAATAGCCCTGGGGCATGTTTCTGTACTCACATTTTGATGAAAAGTGAATTGATAGTATAACCTCTTCTTTTGATGATGCAAGTGAGTGTGCCTAGATACAGCTTCTCTCACATTTTGATGAAAAGTGAATTGATAGCATGACCTCTTCTTTTGACGCTGCGTTGCGTGTGTGCCTAGATACAGCTTTTCTTGTGATCTGTTATGCAATAATGGAAGTCTTGCCGATATCCCCACTGTGGACATTTAATTGGTGTTCTGCCACGTTCACTATGCATATGTTTACCATTTTTTAAATTTCTGCATGTATCTTGCTCAGACTAACTCAACATTTTATGCCGAAGTTCCTCGTATGTTGTAATGGTGTGTTGTAATCATTCCCTTCCATCTTTTTGTTCTTGCTTACTTTTGGTTCGTGGTTGTGTATAACACCCTCTATGTTTTTTTTTAGATATGCCAGGTGCCCAGATCTATGATAATCAGATGGTAGTGTGCTTGGATACTTTTTTTGATTGCTTGTTTGCATTGTTTGTTTTCTGGGGTGATTGCGGTCATACAAATGTGGCTACAAACTGAGGATTAAGGCCCTGGCATACTTATGTCATGTAGTGATTCCGAATTTGCAAATTGCCCTGACTTGTAACATACAAATAGCCAATCTGCATTCATGGTAAGATCTAAAGTGAAATAAAGAGTCACAAATGGTGATTTATATGTAGTTGTAAATTTCGACAGCCCCATTTGTGCGAGCGCCGAGTCGTCTAGTAGGCCCCAGAGGTGAGCAGCAAACATTCTGCTGTACAGACTCCCCCTCGAGGGGCCGAACGTCCCTTCATCTTTCTTAGAGTTCACGCCCGAACTCCAATTGTGTGCAACATCAGTCACATTTAACGTTGCCCTGAAAAGCTGGAACAGCACGCCATCGGCAGCCGCTGGTGGCAACACAGAACTAGGAATTGCACCCTCAACAGACCAGGACAGCATAGGAGAGATGGACTTGTCCTGCGTAGTTCCAAAAAGCACCAGGACAAGGCAGTATCAAACTTTCAAAGAACGGTATGAAAGTCACTCCAAATTAGATCTAGATTCACATCCACTAGTGGGTTAAGGGAATCAGCAATATAATCCCAGAATTGATGTAATCCACACAAATTAGTTTGACCTCAATTTGTAACTGGCTAACTGGAGACATGAATTAACAGCAACAGAGAGGGACACACCACAGAACCACCACCTCTCCTTTGATGAGTTAATGGAAAGTATGTTCTTCCTTGGAGCTGTCAGAGGACTAAGCATCATAAACACATAAACAGATAAACATTTAGACCTGCACATATGACAGCTGGTAAGTACTAGGAGTGTGGAACATTTGTGTAACCTGCCTTCACATAATTATAAGAAATTTCAGGGAAATTCTGAGAAGTAATGCATAATTATGCAAAATGCAAATCCCTCATTTGGCACCATATTTAGGCACAGAATGCATCTTCGTGTCAATTTGTAATGTTGGGACATATTATGCACTACAAAAGCATGAAACACAATTGCCACAAACAACAGCCACTCTTGTTCTTGTTGTTCAGCAAACCAGAGGGTTGATTAACCTGTGCTCAACCCTCTGGTGGCTTGGCAGATATCAATCAGACTAAACTTGGAGGCAATGGAGAAGGTATTTATACAGGACTACAAACAGTAATACATTGAAAACACAACAACAAAAATAATCACACATCAATTTAGAAAAATAGAACTTTTCTAGTGAATAGAACAAGGTACAAATTACAAGAATGCAATCAGAAGAACCAGAGTTATTCACATTTTTAAATACATCAGTGAAAATAACACCAAAAAGTACAAAGCGCTAACTGTGGATATCTGGCTGTGCCACACTGGGACTAAAGTCACAAGTTCAGTCTGACAATGATGGAGCATGGGCCAGCCTCTGGGAGCCAGTTGGGTCCGCTGAGCAAGAGTACCATAAATCCTGGTTGTGGGGCATTTTAAGGTGATAGATCAGTTCCGTGGGGCTGCCTAGCTGCAATGCACGGTTCTGCTTCATTGTCAAGTATCCTGTCAACATGGGTTTGCAATGAGAAGTGCAGAGTTGAGGATGTGTTGCATAATTGAGGCAATGCATCACTTCCAAACAGCTGTAAGACTATGAGGTGAGAATATGCATATTCAAGTCTGTCATCTGCATCAGTTTGGCATGTGAGGGCCTGCGTTGGTAAAACTTCACACAGCAGTGGTTCCGATAGATGCTGAGAAGTCGGTGCTCAGCCCTTGTGCTGGAAGAACCCTGGCAGCAGAGATGATGCATCAGTTCTGCTCAGGATTGTGTCAGAGGAGATGCATTGGTTCTGCTGGATCCACTGATGGGCTGTCGGAGTACTGAGGTGGCACGACTTGGCAGGGTAGTACTCACAGAGGTAGAATCAAGGTGCTAGGTTCAGGTGTGTTAGAGACTTGCCAGTCCAGAGACCAGAAAACAAGGACTCAAAGTCACTTTGTGGTCCTGGGTTCAACAGATGAGGTCCAGTCTTTCTCCCCAGGCAAAAAGGGGCAGCAGGTCACCACAGTAGGGCAGCAGTCTAACAGTGCAGCAGTCAAGCAGAATTGCAGTCCTTTCAGAAGTACAGCAGCCCTCCATGCTGGCAGAGTATCCACAGGTCAAGAAGTGACGTGAAGAATTGGTGTCTGGGGTCCAATATTTATGCCTGGGACTTCCTTTGAAGGGGGAGAAGCTAAATAAGTCTCCTGGCATCCTGCATTCCCTGCCCTGGCTCCAGACCAACTACTTGTGTTAGACCTGACATCCCTAGGGTGGTCTTACCCCAGACTTTGACTTTCACCGCCTCTTTTTTTGCTGGAACCTTTTGTTGGCCTTAATACTCTGAACATTTTACCACTTTTGAACAGTGCTAAAGTGCATGTGCTTCTCCCCTAAACATGGTAACATTGGTGTGCCTATAACAGGCATATTTAGTTTATTTGTAATTCCCTTGTAAAGTGGTTAACCAAATACCAAGGGCCTGTACATTAAATGCTACTAGTGGACCTGCAGCACTGATTGTGCCACCCGCAGAAGTAGTCTTTCAAGCCTGTCTCAGGCTCCGGCCTGGCACTGCTGTGCCTGCATGTGTAGTTCACTGCCATGTTAACTTTGCAATTAAGCCCTCTTGCCAAGCCTTAAAACCCCCTTTTATTAAATATATGTCACCGCTAAGATAGGCCCTAGGTAGCCCATAGGGCAGGGTGCTATGTAAGCAAAGGGCAGGAAGGCTACTTTTAAGTTTTATATGTCCTGGTAGTAAAAAACTCCCAAAGTGTTTTTTCCCTACTGTGAGTCCTACTCCTCTTACAGGCCAGAATTGGGACTTCCTTAATATACTTTTAAACTGTAATTCGTGATCAGAAAGGAGTAAGTGCACATGTTATATATCATTTCAATGGTAATGATAAATCCTATTTTCTGTTAAAGTCAGTTTATTATTACTATTTTAGAAATGCCACTTTTAGAACGTGGGCATGTCTCTGCTCTCACTACTCTGTGAACCTGGCAGCCTGTCTCCAAAACACGTCTGGTCTGGGTGACAGCTACAATTGTGCATTACCTCCAGACACCCACAACCCAGGACACTAAACTGCATCTGCATGCATCTGCATGCTGATGGGTCTTCCTGGTCAGGGAGAATAGGAAGGTCTCATGCTTACACTTTAAATGGTTGTGGCCGGAGACCACACAGAGGGCTGATTATCCCCAAATGATAATCTGGAGCCTTGGCTGGATTGAAAGGGGGACCTGTGCGGTTCAAGGAGAAGTTTGAAGGCATTCCCACTTCAAAGGCACGTTTTGATGTAAGTACTGGGGATCTGACCCTAGCAAATCAGACACTTGTGGATCTTGAACTGGACTTCTGCCAGAAGAACTGCTGTGCTGCTGAAAGAACTCAATTGACTGCTTTTCTGAAAAGACTGTTTTTCTGCTTGCTGCCCTGCCGCTCTCTGACTTTGCTGATGGAGAACTGAACTCTACCTTCTTCTAAGTGTTCTCCAAGGGCTTGTTGGTTTACCCCTTGTTTTTGCAATCTCAGGGCCATCAAAGATTGCACCTAAATACCTCTTCTGTGGTACTCTTCCACCTGCAATTCTGGCAGTAGTTTGTTTGGAGCAAGACCCATAAATGAGCGTCTCTGGCATTGTACCTTCCAACCCAGCACATGTTAAGCACTCCCTCTTTTCTCCAAATTCAAGTTGTGTGCCCCAGCACTGCACTAGCCAATGAGAAGCCACCACTGAACAGAGGAAAGCTCCCCCTGACCCCACAACCGCATTGCCGTAGCAACCCCATTCCCTTCTGCCACACAGCTACAGAGGCCGCAGGACAAATATTAGCATGACTGCAGTAGATCACAAAGGTACTGTGCCATTGAGCTGGGTCCCTTGAATCCCGCTGCGATCGCTTGGACCCACATGGTAGGCTCCATCATCACATGTGTATTTTGCTATCATTGTCACTTCTGCATCTTGCTATTATTGTCACTTATGCATTTTGCCATTATCATCACTTGTGCATTTTGCTATCATCGTCATTGGTGCACTTTGCTATCGTGCTCACTTTTGCATTTGTTATCACATCACTTGTGCATATTGCTATCATCATCACTTGTGCATTTCCCTGCTGTGTGAAGGTGCCCGGTGAGGCACCAAGCAGCAGTCCTGCCTGCCCTGTGTGACTTCCGTGGCTGGATTTGTATTCACTGATCGGTTGGGAAGACCACACCACAGCTCAGAATCTTGAGTGCTCTCCTAGCACTCGCATGTATAGAATAACTGTGAACTCTCTAAGGGGAGAGCCTGCATTGTTTTAGCACTGTACTTGCAGTTACTTACAAAGCGGGGTAACTGGTGTATTTTCTGCTTGGTTTTTGTTGTTTAGGTCTTATTTTACTCGACAACTGGGGTATGAAGCCCTTTGTGTGGAGGCAGGACACAGCCCATTTAAGTCTGAGTAGGGCTCTGCAAAGGTCCACCCTCCCATTCTGCCAGTGATGGCCTAGCCAGACCCACCCAAGTTCTCTATTGTGTATGACTGTCTAGGAAGAATACACAAACCTCAATTGTCAGCTACACCCAGTCGTGTGACCTAGGGACAGGCTGCAGACACTAATTGGCTAGGGCAGAAAAATGTCAACTTTCTAAAAATGGCACTTTAAAAGTTGTAAATTAAAATCTGACATCACCTTGAGAGAGGAATTTTCATTACAATTCAAAAGACACCAAACATGAACTTGTCACCTGCTCTCATTAAGAAATCAACACTTATTAAATGTGATACTTTAATTCTAATGTTATGCGGTGGTAGAGGCAGACTTTGTAGTAGTGAAAATGAATGCAAGAGTTTTTTACTACCAGAACATGTTAAACTAAGAGACTATGGCGGTCATTCTGACCGCGACCGCCGCCCGCCATGCGGTTACCGCCGAATGACCGCCCGCGGTCAAAAGACCGCGGCGGCCATTCCAACTTTCCCGCTGGGCCGGCGGGCGACCGCCAAAAGGCCGCCCGCCGGCCCAGCGGGAAAGCCCCTGCAACGAGGAAGCCGGCTCCGAATGGAGCCGGCGGAGTTGCAGGGGTGCGAAGGGTGCAGTGGCACCCGTCGCGATTTTCACTGTCTGCAAAGCAGACAGTAAAAATCTGTATGGGGCCCTGTTAGGGGGCCCCTGCACTGCCCATGCCAGTGGCATGGGCAGTGCAGGGGCCCCCAGGGGCCCCACGACAACCGTTCCCGCCATCCTGGTTCTGGTGGTGAAAACCGCCTGAAACAGGCTGGCGGGAAGGGGGTCGGAATGCCCATGGCGGCGCTGCAAGCAGCGCCGCCATGGACGATTCCCTGGGCCAGGGGAAAACAGGCGGGAAACCGCTGGTTCCCCTTTTCTGACCGCGGCATTACCGCCGCGGTCAGAATAGCCCAGGAAGCACCGCCAGCCTGTTGGCGGTGCTTCCGCTGCCCTCCGCCCTGGCGGTCAGAGACCGCCAGGTTTGGAATGAGGGCCTACATGTCCAACTTTTTACTACTCTGCACCCTGTTCTCTGAGGTGTCCAGACCTACTCTAGGGGTGACCTATAAATTAAAAAGGAAAGTTTGGGATTCTCAAAAGGTTACTTTGCTAGGTCACAAGGGCAGTTTACAAACTGCAAACACAGGCTGCAATGGCAGACCTGGACATGATTAAAGGGCTACTCAAGAGGATGGCACAATCTGTGCTTCCTGCCCCTGCGTAGCATTTAATTTACAGGCTATGGGCAGTGCCACTTTACTAGGGATTTACAAGTAAATTAAATATGCCAATTGGATATAAGCCAATTCTATCATGTTTAAGGAGAAAGCACAAGCACTGGGCAGCAGCTGTAAAGTGTAAAATGTCCTAAAGCCAGCAAACAAGTCATCAAAACAAGAGTGTGGAATGCAAAACGTTAGGGGAAAACCAATAGAGATTAGTGAGGCTGTTGTGTCGATGAAGCCTACTCCATTAATCTTCACTGGCTGGAATGCATTGAATGTAATTTCTATTAGTTTTTCTGTGGAGAGTCTGCCCCCACCAGCTGGTGCTGCCTCATGTCTCATCAGAGTTAGTTTATGTGTATTTTCGAAAACATTACAATTGTAGTTCATCTCAGAAGTCATTACTGGTCACATTGGTGCAGCGTCATCATCATCATCATTCTAACCACCATTTTTAGTTTAATTGGCAGACCCTTCCTAGTGCCAATATGGCACATGTGACTATGATTTTGCACTACTTCTGTGCGATGTACTCAAGTGCATAGACAGCTTTAAGTAAGAAGAGGGCTCTACATTTCAGTGTGCTAAATGTATACTCCTCAAGAGATGTGATATGTCAGTTTGCTGTATTGCAGATTTGGTCCCTCTGTGTCCATTAATTGAGGTGAGACATCATGATCAAATGACATATCATCAAAAGGCATATGCACTGTCACCTACAGCATGGCTAAAAGGGTTTACAAAGGTGGTGGGTACTCTTTAGCTAGTGCATTGGTGTACATTGTTAGTGACTAACTTACCATCCAACACCCTGGAAGCTCAACTTGTGCAAGCCGGTCATAAATGATAAAGTGTTGGTACATATGAGGTGTGTGCTTCTTCAGTACTGTAGTACATGGTTTCAGTAACGAGGCACTCTACATTGCACAACAGCTGCAGGTTTGGGGAGTGCTGACTCTTCCTATTCATTAAGGGATACATTATCTCTCTGAGACGATGCATTTAAATCTGTTTCTCATGCACACAACAGATGACTGAGAATAGAATTGCACCATAGTGTCTTGCAATTCACCTGGGGTATTTGGACTTGCTATATATGCAAGGAATCTGCACAACAAGGCATCCAGTAATATCATAAATACCCCAAGTAAAGCTCTCAGGCCTGACTCCATTGTGATGGCTCCTCAGCTCCTTCTGCAGCTCATCTAACAAGCACATGAGTACTTGATACTAAACCTCCACTCACCACAAACCTTTTCCTCTCTTTGGCCAAAGAGTGCTGCTCTGCCTGAAAATTACCTCATTTTCTCCTGCTGAGCTCCAAGTATTTGCTTCCTTCTCTTCGAGACATTTTAAACGCATATTTCCGTTATTTGGTCATTCAAGTGCCAGTCTGACTTTCAGGTGTTACTATTCAATATTCATTGGGCACCATGTGCTACTAATGACAGTTCTTATTTAATGAGGTTTCGAACATGGCCGTCTGCAGTTTTTGAAGTTGTCAATCAGTTGGGATTGAATTGCAATTTACAAATGCTTTGTGTACTTGGTTTAGCAATACCTTATCCTGTCATGCTGATTTGCATGTATCCTTCCTAATGATTCAAGAGTATGCCCAGATGTAGGTCCTTTATTCATTATTAAACCGTTAGGGACTCAAGTTACGTTGCACCAATGAGGTCGTCCAAAGCATAATGTTCCTGGTTTTGCTTGTGCTCACGTATATGAAAGATACCGGAGAACGTCTTTTGAGGAATATTCAATATGTATTTGAACCTACGTGGCTACCATTTGTTTTAACTCAGATGCACTAAATACAAAGGGATTGAATGTTACCAGGGGGATAATACTGATTAAAGCACTCCCCTCAATAATTCTAGGTGACTATTTGGACCTATCTGCTTTGAAGGGGCATCACACAGCATGTATCCAGGCTTCCTGTGAAATAGAGACAGAAGCTGTACCTTACACTGGAGGTCAAACAAGGCTGAAATATATCCGAGACAGCTTGACTATGTATTCATTAATGATGTGGTTGAGCAGTGTAGGATGCTTTTTTAGGATGACGCCAAGACTGTGTTGAAATGTAGGCCCTGATTTATACTTTTTGGTGCAAAACTGCACTAACACAGTTTTACACCAACAAGTTTAGCACCGGCTTGCACCATTTCTGTAACATGCCATAGTCAGTCAGAGCTACAGGCCAAATTTTTGGGCTGGCCTTTTGAGCAAACTGGCTATTTGGCACTGACAGATATGCTAACTTGAAAGGACCAGTGTGTCTGTCATGTTTTGTAGTCCTGTGGGCCATGACAGGAAATTAAAAAAAAAGTCCACACACCGACCTATCTGACAGTGCCAGACTGCCTGAGTACACCAAAGGCCAATCCAGCACTGTAACCGAGTCATTTCTGTAAATTAATTGGAAGTGAGCGGTATCACCTTTGGAGTGTTCAATTATTTCTAGAAATATTTGTAAAGATCAAAGAAGAAATAATTTGGTACTAAAAACATTGCTGGATATTTCTGCATTTCAGGGGTTTGTTTGGGAGATTCTTAATGACCCCTGTGATGCATCTCAGTCCACACAATAGCAACTTCTGTATATGTATGATATAGCTGCATAATCTCGTGACAGCATCTGCTGTGTACTTTTAAGACATTGTAATTCAGTACATACCCAATCTTATGGGTCAGCATGCATAAATAACGATTGGGAATAGGTGATTTATGATAGTTCTTTCGGATGGATTTTACATTTACCGAGTATTAATATGCAATGTAGGTATGAAATTGTCGATATATTATTCAAATGCCAAATTGAAAACAGTTTGGACTCCACACTGAAATGACCTTAGGGGAATGAACTGCTTTTTCAGAAGACATTGGGTCTTAGAGCGCACGTTGCATTTCACATTTATAAAAGTAGAAAATCTGCAATCGCTTATGAGTTAAGATTATTATTTTTAAATGAGTCTGTGGTGAAATGGAAAATGACAGCTTCATGCATTACGACTTCATTTTGAAATTTAAAAGGCATTTGTTACATATTGATTTCATCACAGTTCGAGCTCTTTCCAGAGTTAAAAATGTTTAGTCTTTTTCTTGTTCCGTCCGAAATAATGAATAGAAACCTTTTTCTATTTTTTTTCACTATTCTGCCCTTATAATTCTCTCTTGTGTGTTTGATTTATTTCTCCCTACGAAGGATAACAAACTATATTTTGACAGACCATAGGGTTAATCAGATACTTCTATTTCATATCAGTTTCAAATGAAACCAGGATAAAGGCAGAATTATGTGCTTTATTTTTATACTACATCCTTTGAGCGATAATAATTCGTCAGAAAAGCCATAAATGAAGTGAAAGGCCTAGAAGGACTTTTCTTCATGCAGCATAGATAGATTTTCTGGATAGAATAATACCTTCTTGCCGAGCTGTATCTTTTCAAGGTTCTCCATTTGACATCAGTGCTTATAGGCACGAGAAGTTCTTGCTTCATAAATTGTAAATATGCTCCCATATGATATTTAAATAACAAGTCAATGAGCCTGATTCACAAAGGTAAAGTTGTATGGCTTTTTGAATTTGCAAGGGGTATTTAGGAGTATTATCGTTAGGTTCCATCCTCTACATTTAGGACTTTGAGATCAGACTGGGAGATCCGCCCCAAATGCAAATCTAAAGATACTGCTCCTAAATGCCCTTTGTGAATTTCCAAAGCCCTAACTTAGAGGTTTGGTCCAAGTTTAGACTAAATGTCTAAGTTTACCTTTGTAAATTGGGCCCATCATTCTTGGAATTCACAATAGATCCAAGCCTCAATGAAAGCTTTGGTAGTGAAAGAGTTCCTTTGTGGAAAATACAGTGCGCAGAAATCTGCCACAGATATTAAAATGGCTGCATGCAGTGATGCGAAACGATTTATCACTATGCTTATTCTGGTACACTACTAGCCACTGTCGTCTATAAGGTTAACTGAAGCCACTTAAAGGAACAATCCTGCGAGAAAGCAAAAGTTATTTTTATTTGGTCCTGCCTCTTTTAACAGATGATGTGCTCAACAAATGAATTTATCATTGTCTAATGTAACTGGCACTCATGTAAAATGCCCCAATACTTTTAAGTCCGATTTGCATTGTATAAAGAAACTGCAGAAAAAAGAAATACCAGCAATAGGTATTCCAGAATGCCCCGCTGTTTGACAAAGTCTGCTTCGTTTTTTAGACAAACTGTGACATCATTCACTTGGTAGTCCCTTTCAATATTCTTACAACCTAACCACTGATGTCATGTGTGCGGTGTTAGGTGCGGCGGGTTGGAAAATGTTTAGAGACTGGGACTATTAAGTGAAGTGTCCAGCATTTTAAACTATATCAAAATATCTCTAATAACCTGTTGTATGTAATCTGTCCACACTGCAGTCCAATATAGGCAAGAAGCTCAGAAAAAATCCTGCCTTGCTATTCAGTCTTTTACCATGGTTCCTGTGAGTGTTAGACAATGTCTGTGTAGCACTTCCTGTATGATCCTTTAATGTCAAGCAGTGACGATACAATGGCAAAGTTGTTTTCTACAGTCACACATGAAGCCAATACAATTGAGCTACTGTTTGGAATGAGTACTGATCAGTGTATGTCGTTTCCGCTCAGAATTCTCAAAGTGGAAAACTCACTGCAGAAGCAGCTCTTTTTCAATGGTAACATTATAAGGCAGTTTGAAGGTTTTTTTTCATAAAGCCTTATTAAAAGTACATCAACATATCTCTGAGACTTTCTTCTGGAAATGTTCAGGCCCCAAATTGCAGCCATAGACCTCACCAAAATGGGGCCCTGCTTCCCAGCTGAACAGTACCTTAGAGTACTTAAAAAAATATGGTACACTTTAATGACCCAGGAGATTTACTATACATTTTTGTAAGCCTGCTCGGTTGTTGCCACACTCTCTACATCGACACACAACATTAAACAATTGCTTAGTTGTGACCCTGCCACTTCTAGGAGCACCACTAGGATTACCAATATAAATAAAAAGCCCTTGCAGAGCATTATGGGGCACTTTCTGTCAGTAGCAGCCTCCACAACATGTTAATAGGTGGGGGCTTCAGCAGAGGGCCCCAGTGCCCCACAGCCCGGTCAAACTCACCTTGCAAGCACTGTGTTGGAAGACAGATATTTTTTAAATGGGTCTCCTGATGCCCACCAGGGTGCCCCCATCTGGCCAGATGTTGGGGACTATGAGAGGAGCCCTCAGGCTTTAGCAGCCCCTGCTGGAATCCTAGTCAGCACCCACTGTAGTGCTGGTAGGAGCCAGCTCCAATACTTTTCTCCAGCCCCTTCACCATGAACAGTGTTGTCATCAATTATGTAATTTCAGTAGTTATCAGTGCTGTCATTGACCATGTCATGATGTTGTAGTATGTGAAGTCATGAGCAGTGAAGGTCGAGAGCACCTGTTATAGTTACTTTAGTTCATTAGAACTGCTAAATTTCAGTGTTTTTGAGTTTAAAAGGTTTAATTTTGACTGATATTTCCACCCAACTATAGTGTCACTTTAACCTTTGTTTTTTTCTATTGACTACTATTTTTTTTTTAATTTTGTTACCAGACCTAACTAAAACATCACTTTAACTTTGGCTTTTGAATTTCTGAGGCTATTTTCAGTGTAAAGTAACAAAATAAAAATGTGCTGTTTTAAGTAAGGTAGACCTACTGGAGATGTCAAGAAGTTAAAACAATAAATTTTAAAAAGTTGATTTTTTGGCTTGAGCAAGGGATCAGCACATGAACCTATATAAAGCACGCCTACTGGCTTTGTCGAAAATTCATCACAATCAATTTTCAATAACCATATTCCAAAGTAACATGGAAATACATAATGAATATTGTCCCAAAACATTCATAAAAAAGTATTTTAATCTAAACATCTCTAAATATGTGTTTGAGTCTTTCCTTAGCATTAGTCAGGCCACAAAATGCAGCCACAGCACCAACCACAAGAGGTCCTTACACTCCAGCTGAAGAGCATACCCCTCCAGCTCAGAGTGCTTTACTAGTGCATCTCAAATATATTCATAATATTTGAACATTACTTTCTAAACAACTACTGGAGATTCATACCAAATCACAAAAAGCAGGTTTTCTGGGTAAGGATCCAGCTCTCTGGCAAGTTTGGAGTAGTTCTATTAAGCAGTTTTTTCTTGTATCACTGTTCAATTTTTCTATAGAAAATAGCATGGGGCAAACATATTTTGGGACCGCACCTCATTTTCTGTGCCACCACTTGAAGGATTACTCAAAAGCTTTTGAGGAAGGTGCTGAGAAAACCAAAAGTCCATTTCCCAAAGACACACAGATCTGATATATATTTATATATATTTATTAGTCCAAAATGCCTCTCAGTTAACAAAGAAAACGGCTCTCCCAGCATGTGCTCATTTATTACAATTTATTCAGACCGATGACAAACCACTCATTTTGGTCTTCTCAAGATCTTGGTCGCAGTTGTTTCCACCATATTCATCTTCCTTTAAACAATACAATGCAAATCAAACACAAATGGGAGAACATGACTAGTTGTACACAAATAGTCAAAACGTACCGGCCATTTTACCCAGTCATGCTTTTGAAGCTTGGTGATCCTCAAACAGAATTGTCAAACTCAAAATTTGTTAAATGTTTTTAACACGGTAACAAAAAACAATTGCTAATTATATAAATCTGTGAATAAAGGACAGAAAATCCATATTCCATCCAAGTGGGATGACACAGAACTGCTAAATTACCTCCAGTTAAGGTTATGTACATCAAAAACACAATCAAAATCAAAAATACAAAATATATTTGTGATGAGAAGTCAATGACATATGGTATACCTAGACTAACCCATTATCATACTTTTGTTTTCTCTTTTAAATATCCTGTTCTAGTATGCTGTTACTGAAAAATAAAACAAGAAAAGAAAAAGTTAAAAACATATAAAACATAGAGAAGTGGGAGAGACAGCAGAAACATAATGTCATTCAAACTCATGCACCTTCTAGTTTCCAATTAATCAAGCCTTAGGATACACTGTGCTTCTCATTCGCGCAGCACTTTCTCTCTGTTCCCACCCCTCTGGGTTCTAGCAACATTGTTGTGTAAAGTCACGACGTAGTCAACAGAGATTTAATCTGTGATGTCACTGACCAAGTCATGAGTGGTGTAATATGTGAGGTCATAAGCTTTGCATTACATGGGGCACAAGTTATAGTTAGCTGAGGTAACTATAACTGCTGAATTGCTATGGTTTTGGACGTGTGAAATATGAGCCTAACTATAATGTACCTGTAACTTTTGTTTTTTTCAGTGAATATAGATCGATATTCATATCTGTCTCTATATCTGTTAGACTTTTCATCCTTGGAGTGGTCTCCCTTAACATTTTGCCTCTGTTCCCCAGGTTGTTGATGTGTGCTGTACTCTGATTTTGCTGTTTTTGTTACTCTGGGTACTTTACCACTGCTAACCAGTGCTAAAGTGCAAGTGCTCCTTTACAAAATGTGTATGTAATTGGCTTATGATGATTGGCATATTTGATTTACTAGTAAGTACCCAGTAAAGTGCACTGGAATGCTAATAGTGGGGGGGCCTGCAGCCCACATAAGTAGCTCTGTAATCATGTCCCAGACCTGCCACTGCAGTGACTGTGTTTGCAGTTTTAACTGTAAATTCGACTTGGCAAGTGTACCCACTTGCCAAGCCTAAACCTTCCCTTTTCTTATATGTCAGACACCCCTAAGGTAGGCCCTAGGTAGCCCCAAGGGCAGGGTGCAGTGTATGGTTAAGGTAGGACATATACTAATGTGTTTTATATGTCCTAACAGTGAAATATTGCACAATTCTTTTTTCACTGTTGCAAGGCCTGTCCTTCTCATAGGTTTTCATGGGGGCTACCTTTAAATCTGATTAAAGTGTAGATTCGCTTTGGGAGCGGATGGACATGTGGAGTTTGGGGTCTCTGAGCTCACAATTTAAAAATACATCTTTTAGTAAAGTTGATTTTAAGATTGTGTGTTTGAAAATGCCACTTTTAGATAGTGAGCATTTTCTTGCTGATACCATTTCTGTGAGTCTGCCTGTTTGTGGATTCCCTCTCTGGGTCAGTTTGACAGTTGGGCTGGTTGCACCTCACAGTAGACAGTTACACAAAGGGAGCTAGGGTGGAGCCTGCATATCCCGATGAGCCATCTGTGCTAGGAGGGAGAGGAGGAGTGGTCACTCACACCTGAAATGGCTGTGCCTGCCCTCACACAATGCAGTCTCTGACCCCCTGGTGAGTGTCTGGGGCCTGGCCTGGGCAAGGCAGGATTTCACATTCAAAAGGCCTACTTCAAAGGAGAAATTGGGTATAAGAAGGGCACCCAAAACCACAGACTTTAGAAACACTTCTGGAAACAAGAGGAACCTCTGCCTGGAGAAGAGCTGAAGAGCTGAGGAAGAAGAGCTGCCCTGCCTGTGACTGTGCTTTGTGGAGCTATCTTGCTGTTGCTGCTTCTGCCAGAGTAAGAGGGCAAAGACTGGACTTTGTGTGCCTTCCATCTTGAGAAGAACTCCCCAAGGGCTTGATTCAGAGCTTGCCTCCTGTTGTTTGAAGTCTCAGGGACAGCAAAGACTTCTCTCTGCCAGCACCTAGAGACTCTGGAAAGACTCCTAAACTGCCCTGTGGTGCCCATCCAGTTCCTGGGACCCTGAAAGGAGAAGCTGGCAGCCAATAGACAAGGAAATCCTCAACAGAGCACTGTGCGGTAAAAAAATATTGACGCAACTCTGATCTGCGGCTGAAGAAACGACGCGCCTCCAGCTCCGCAGCTGAGAATCGACGCTCCCAGGAAACATGACCTCCATGGAGCAGGAGAAACGGCGCACAGCATCGCTGACGGAGGATTGGAGATCACAACCCACGCTGTGGGGTTTTCAGATCATTGTGCGGCTGGATTTCCGACTGTACTGCTGGGTGTGGAAAAACAACGCAAGGCCTGCCCGGACCTGAGAGGGCTGACCGGATCAACGTAATGCTCTCCTGCGGAGAGAAGAAACAACGCGCCCGTCCCGGTGAAAGGAGAAACAACGCAAGGTCCCGCTCGTGAGTGGAATCAACGAATCGCAAGCCCTTTTTGACCGCACCCAAGGTACTTTTTCAGTCTGACAGTATTAGTGTGTGTTTTGATTTTTAATTGATAACTTGACTTGTGTATTGTGGATTTTTGTCTTTTTAGTCTTGTTTTGTTTAGATAAATATTTCCTATTTTTCTAAACTGGTATTGTGTCATTTTGTAGTGTTTTCATTAAGTTACTGTGTGTGATGGTACAAATACTTTACACCTAACACTCTGAAGTTAAGCCTATTACTCTGCCAAGCTACCAAGGGGGTAAGCAGGGGTTAGCTGAGGGTGATTCTCTTTTACCCTGACTAGAGTGAGGGTCCTTGCTTGAACAGGGGGTAACCTGACTGTCAACCAAAGACCCCATTTCTAACAATATCTATGTATCTATAGATATATATATATATATATATATATATATATATATATATATATATATATATAAACATATGTATATATATATATATATATATATATATTTATATATATATATATATATATACAGATAGATAGATAGATAGATAGATAGATAGATAGATAGATAGATAGATAGATAGATAGATAGATAGATAGATAGATAGATAGATAGATAGATAGATAGATAGATAGATAGATCGATCTGGGCAATGCAGGATTTTGTGAACAACAAATACTTTCCTTTGAAGTTTGCCTACTTCAAAGGCAGTAAGGGGTATAAGTAGTGAACCCAAACCCCAGATTTTTAGATTACTTCTGGACTTAAGAGGAACCTCTGCCAAGAAGAAGAGCTGAAGAGCTGGAAGAGGAGTACTGCCCCTTTGTCTGCAACTATGCTTTGCTGGGTTGGCCTGCAGTTGCTGTGTTTGCCTGAAAGAGGTCAAAAGACTGGACTTTGTGGTAAGTTCGAACTTGTGAAGTGTCTCCAAGGGCTTGGACTTTACTTGTGTTTGTTGAACATTTGTCATTTTGGTCTTGTTTGATTTCGATACATACTGGCTATTTTTCTAAACCTGTGTTGAGTCCATTGCATAGTGTTTTCACTGTATTACTGTGTGTTTTGTTTCAAATATTTTACACATTGCCTCTGAGATAAGCCTGACTGTGTGTGCCAAGCTACCGAGGGGGTGAGCAGGGGTTATCCTAGGTGTGTATCTCACTTACCCTGACTATAGTGAGGGTCCCTGCATAGACAGAGTAAAAACTGACTGCCAAACAGAGACCCCATTTCCAACAGTAGTCCACACTGGTCTAACCTCCCTCAGCCCTAAGTCACCCTAAACCCTCATAATCATAAAGTGCTTTAGCTACAACTTTCTTGTTTACTACCATACTTGAGGACAGGTCAGAGAACAGATTTTGTTTCCCATTTTTGTGAAGCTCTCTTTTTACATAGGCAAACCAGGGAATAGACAACCTCTTATTAGAAGGCAAACAGTCAGATATTATCTCATCAGTCAGGGCAGCCTCCGAATTTTGCCAGACAGCAAGCCATAGTATTATTGGCCGCACCCTTATTAGGTCTTCAATTTTGGGGAGTCCTAATTCACTGTGGCAGGTGAAATGGGGGCAGAAATAGGCACTGCTAAGAGCCTTCTACAAAATCTATTCTCTTCACACTTTAAAGCTGTGCAATTCGTGATTTTCCACACCTCGACCCCATATATGGTGATAGGGACACATTGAGAACTATATATTTTTAACAGTGATGTCACAGAGCCCCCGCCCTTGGGCTGAGGGATACTACATATAGACCCATTGGCTGAAGAAAATGTAGTGGCTCGCTGCGCAATATTAGTTATCCAGGTACCCCAAGCAGAAAAAATAATACCCAAACAGGGAAAACGGTTAATACTTGTCAGATGTTGATTACCAAATTAAATATTTGACAATGAAGAACGGTTAGGGCCGAAAATTGGGACTTACTAAAGTTGGTATGGAGGTCCAGGAAAGTAATAAAATCAAATACAATAAACAAAAACATTAACTAACTGCCACAGGGTCCTGGGAGTACATGCCATAAGCACCACGTCATCCGTGTACAATAATGTGAACAACAGTTTACCCTGTATAACTGGGACATCGGGAGTGGCTTGTATCTCACTCCATGGTATAGTCCAATGTCCCCTGATGCATCCCCTTGCTTACTGATTTTAACTTGGGCCCTCATATCGGAATGCATATATGCAAGAAAGTGAAGTGACATTATATCCAGACCTCTCACAGCAATTGAGTACAATAGCTTAGCGTGACTCATGCAATCAAATGCCAAAATAGGTCCATGAACACCAAAGACTGCTTCGCTACAGTATACTTGCCTAGGACCAGGTTAAGATTGAGACATTGCTCAATAGTGCCAATTTTATGTCTGAACCTATATTGGCAATTATACAAAACAGACTTTTCCCCAACCCACACCAAAATCCGAGTATAAATAATTCAGCCCAAGATCTTAACTGTTGCATCGATTAAATACATTGGCCGATAAAAGGCTGGCGATGAGCGATGTTTTTTTAAAATAGGAACAATTATAGAAGCAGGTACAGGACAGCGTGATAAGTTATTAAAACATTTGCAAGTAAAGGAGCCCAAAAAGCAGTGTTACATTTGAAAGGGTCAATATGTACCCCCATCGTGACCAGGGGCCTTTCCAGCCACACTTTGAGCAATAGCATTTTCTACTTCCTCTATAGTTGTCTGAAAACAAGCTGCCACATCATAATCAAAAGAAAATGAATCAAATGACAAAGGAGCTGCATTAATGATACTAAAGTATTCTTCTCAGGCACTTCAACACTTAACGTCGGCTACAGCACCCAGAACACAGCACTATTCCCCTGTACAGTGGCCTGGGCTAACACTTCCCACTGTGCAGACTCAAACTCATACCAGTTTTTATGTGTAATTTCTTTATAATGCTTGCGTTGATGCGCCACTAAGACAGGGTCTATGGGGTTATAACCAAGTGCGCACCAGGGAGCCCGATTTGTTGCGGAACAATCAGCATTAAATCATCTTGGGATGTCCACCGTAGGCTTGTCTGGTTTCAACAAAACCTTCCTAATCCTAGAGCACAAGTTAGAGAAAGCTTCCACCCCATATTGTCCACAAAGATCTTCCACCAAATACAGATTGAAAAAAATCAAGATTTTCTTTAATAACCTAATTCAGAGTTAACACAGGGCTCGCTATTTTCCAAATCAACCTTAGATTGTCAGTGCTAGTTTTCAGGAAGCATGCTCCAATATCCTGTCTATACTTCCCGTTAAAACGGACAGGGAGTGTAACTTCAATCGGATTGTGATCACTATAGCTGGAGTGGATAACCCATCCAGACCTTATTACTTCCTTGATTTTCCATGTAAAAATTACATAATCTATAATGGACAGCCTACCATGCCTCTTAAACATGGGAACACTGCTATCGGGGTAACCTGGGCAAGGCATCACATTAATCAAGGAGGAATGAAAACAGCTCTGCACAACGGGAATCTATAGGAGAGTGAGAATCCAGCAAATAGTCCTCATGGTGCAGCGGTAGGCATACATTAAAATCGCCGCCAAGGCAATGATTTAATGGACACCCAGAAGTAACCACATCTTGAGCTAGGTCAGCAATACATTTAAACAAAGGGGGAAATCTGAAGTTGTGGATTCCATTAAAATCATTTTTATAAAAAATCATGATGTACAAGGTTAAAGCTGCTTTAATTACTATACCATGAGAGCTAGCACTTTTACATCTCACAATTCTATAGTTATATTGACCCAGATTGCCAACCCACCCGAGCATGCCCACTACGTGACGGTATTGCGGGAACACTAAAACAATGAAAACCATTGACCATTAAGGATGATGTATCCCAAGTTTCTGAAGAATAAATCATTCAGATACAGTGCTATATCACAAAACATGAGACATACAAAGTCTATTTTCCTGCAGTCTGGACTGTAATGTAATACATAGCTGTGCCACGAGTGCCAGCGCTAATGGGAAGGATTATTTAACCTGTTCTGTGCCCAGGACGTAATGGTTACGTCCTGAGGCACAGTGCTGCTGTGCCCAGGATGTAACCATTACGTCCTGGTCACAGAGCCCAGAGGGAGCGCTAGCGCCCCCTCTGTGGGGTTCCCCCCCACCCCCCCAAGTCAGAGAGGGAAGCCTATTTTGATTAGGCTGATCTGCGAAACCACTAGGCACCAGGGATTTTTGTTTTTTGTTTTACAGATGGGGAGCGACACCATGGACAAGCGTTGCTCCCCTGGAGGGGCAAATTGTATTTAGGCCATGTCTGCCCGCTTTGGGGGCAGATCGGCCGACCACTAGACACCAGGGATCTTTTTTTTGCGCCGTCACGCAAGGGGAGCGACCTTGTAGGCAAAGGTCGCTCCCCAGGGGGGGTGGGGGGGCATTGTTATTAGGCCGATCTGCCCCCAGGGGGGCAGAGAACTCTAGGCGCCAGGGAAAATTTGTTTTTTTTCTGTTTGTTATTTTAGAGATGGGGAGCGACCCCTTAGGCAAGGGTCGCGCCCCTGGAGGGGCAAATTGTATTTAGGCCATTTCTGCCCACTTTGGGGGCAGATCGGCTGATTTTAGGTCAATCTGCCCCCAAGGGGAGCGACCTTGTAGGCAAGGGTCGCTCCCCGGGGGTGTGGTGGGGGGGCAAATTTATTTTAGGCCATTTCTGCCCCCCCGGGGGCAGATCGGCCTATTGTTATTAGGCCGATCTGCCCCCAGTGGGGGCAGAAACCTCTAGGCGCCAGGGCAATTTCTTTTTGTTTCTTTGTTTTTTTAGAGATGGGGAGCGACCCATTAAGCAAGGGTCGCTCCCCTGGGGGGCAAATTGTATTTAGACCATTTCTGCCCCCCCTTGGGGCAG
The DNA here is from genome assembly GCF_031143425.1 of Pleurodeles waltl. Classification (NCBI taxonomy): domain Eukaryota; kingdom Metazoa; phylum Chordata; class Amphibia; order Caudata; family Salamandridae; genus Pleurodeles; species Pleurodeles waltl. The sequence goes on from NC_090439.1 coordinate 369,333,504, forward strand.
ATTGGCCGATTGTAGGTCAATCTGCCCCCAAGGGGGCAGAAACCACTAGGCACCGGGGATTTTTTTTTTGGCGCCAATGTCACGCAGGGGGAACGACCCCGTAGGCAAGGGTCACTCCTGGGGGGGGATTTATTTTAGGCCATTTCTGCCCCCAGGGGGGGCAGAAACCTCTAGGCGCCAGGGCAAATAGTTTTTTTGTGTTTTTTTTTTTTTTTTGATTGTTTGGTTTTTTAGAGATGGGGAGCGACCCATTAGGCAAGGGTCGCTCCCCTGGGGGGCAAATTGTATTTAGACCATTTCTGCCCCCCTTGGGGGCAGATTGGCCGATTGTAGGTCAATCTGCCCCCTTGGGGGCAGAAACCACTAGGCACCAGGGATTTTTTTTTGGGGCCAATGTCACGCAGGGGGAGTGACCCCGTAGGCAAGGGTCGATCCGGGGGGGGGGTTTGGGGGTGTTGCGGCAAATTTATTTTAGGCCATTTCTGCCCCCCGGGGGCAGATCCGCCTATTGTTATTAGGCCGATCTGCCCCCGGGGGGATAGAAACCTCTAGGCGCCAGGGCAAATTGTTTGTTTGTGTTTTTTTTTGTTTGTTTTTTTAGAGATGGGGAACGACCCATAAGACAAGGGTCGCTCCCCTGGGGGGCAAATTGTATTTAGACCATTTCTGCCCCCCTTTGGGGCAGATTGGCCGATTTTAGGTCAATCTGCCGCCAAGGGGGCAGAAACCACAAGGCATCGTTTTTTTTTTGGCGCCAATATCACGCAGGGGGTGCGACCCCGTAGGCAAGGGTCGCTTCCGGGGGGGTTTGGGAGTGGGGGGGAACATTTATTTTAGGCCATTTCTGCCCCCCCGGGGGGGCAGAAACCTCTAGGAGCCAGGGCAAATTGTTTTTTTGTGTTTTTGTTTTTGTTTGTTTGTTTTTTTAGAGATGGGGAGCGACCCATTAGGCAAGGGTCGGTCCCCTGGGGGGCAAATTGTATTTAGACCATTTCTGCCCCCCTTGGGGGCAGATTGGCCTATTTTAGGTCAATCTGCACCCAAGGGGGCAGAAACCACTAGGCACCAGGGATTTTATTTTTGGCGCCAATGTCATGCAGGTGGAGCGACCCCGTAGGCAAGAGTTGCTCCCGGGCAGGGGGGGTTTGGCGGGGGTGGGGGTCAAATTTATTTTAGGCCATTTCTGCCCCCCCTGGGGCCGGCTGAGGTAGAGGCCAAAATCCACAGGTAGGCACTGTTTTCTATGAAAATCATTTTTATCGGGAGACTTGGGGGAATGCTGAGTGGAAGGAAATTTGTGGCTCCTCTCAGATTCCAGAACTTTCTGTCACCGAAATGTGAGGAAAATGTGTTTTTTAGCCAAATTTTGAGGTTTGCAAAGGATTTTGGGTAACAGAACCTGGTCAGAGCCCCACAAGTCCCCCCATCTTGGATTCCCCTAGGTCTCTAGTTTTAAAAAATGCACAGGTTTGGTAGGTTTCCTAGATGCCGGCTGAGCTAGAGGCTAAAATCTACAGGTAGGCACTTTGCAAAAAACACCTCTGTTTTCTTTAAAAAAATGTGATGTGTCCACGTTGTGTTTTGGGGCGTTTCCTGTCACGGGCGCTAGGCCTACCCACACAAGTGAGGTATCATTTCTATCGGGAGACTTGGGGGAACGCTGGGTGGAAGGAAGTTTGTAGATCCTCTCAGATACCAGAACTTTCTGTCACCGAAATGTGAGGAAAACTTGTTTTTTTAGCCATATTTTGAGGTTTGCAAAGGATTCTGGGTAACAGAACCTGGTCAGCTCTGTTTTCTTTCGAAAAATGTGATGTGTCCACGTTGTGTTATGGGGCGTTTCCTGTCACGGGCGCTAGGCCTACCCACACAAGTGAGGTATCATTTTTATCGGGAGACTTGGGGGAACGCTGGGCGGAGGTAAATTTTTGGCTCCTCTCAGATTCCAGAACTTTCTGTCACCGAAATGTGAGGAAAATGCGTTTTTTTTTAGCCAAATTTTGAGGTTTGCAAAGGATTCTGGGTAACAATAGACAACCTCTTATTAGAAGGCAAACAGTCAGATATTATCTCATTAGTCAGGGCAGCCTCCGAATTTTGCCAGACAGCAAGCCATAGTATTATTGGCCGCACCCTTATTAGGTCTTCAATTTTGGGGAGTCCTAATTCACTGTGGCAGGTGAAATGGGGGCAGAAATAGGCACTGCTAAGAGCCTTCTACAAAATCTATTCTCTTCACACTTTAAAGCTGTGCAATTCGTGATTTTCCACACCTTGGCCCCATATATGGTGATAGGGACACATTGAGAACTATATATTTTTAACAGTGATGTCACAGAGCCCCCGCCCTTGGGCTGAGGTATACTACATATAGACCCATTGGCTGAAGAAAATGTAGTGGCTCGCTGCACAATATTAGTTATCCAGGTACCCCAAGCAGAAAAAATAATACCCAAATAGGGAAAACGGTTAATACTTGTCAGATGTTGATTACCAAATTAAATATTTGACAATGAAGAACGGTTAGGGCCGAAAATTGGGACTTACTAAAGTTGGTATGGAGGTCCAGGAAAGTAATAAAATCAAATACAATAAACAAAAACATTAACTAACTGCCACAGGGTCCTGGGAGTACATGCCATAAGCACCACGTCATCCGTGTACAATAATGTGAACAACAGTTTACCCTGTATAACCGGGACATCGGGAGTGGCTTGTATCTCACTCCATGGTATAGTCCAATGTCCCCTGATGCATACCCTTGCTTACTGATTTTAACTTGGGCCCTCATATCGGAATGCATATATGCAAGAAAGTGAAGTGAGATTATATGCAGACCTCTCACAGCAATTGAGTACAATAGCTTATCCTGACTCATGCAATCAAATGCCAAAATAGGTCCATGAACACCAAAGACTGCTTCGCTACAGTATACTTGCCTAGGACCAGGTTAAGATTGAGACATTGCTCAATAGTGCCAATTTTATGTCTGAACCTATATTGGCAATTATACGAAACAGACTTTTCCCCAACCCACACCAAAATCCGAGTATAAATAATTCAGCCCAAGATCTTAACTGTTGCATCGATTAAATACATTGGCCAATAAAAGGCTGGCGATGAGCGATCTTTTTTTAAAATAGGAACAATTATAGAAGCAGGTACAGGACAGCGTGATACGTTATTAAAACATTTGCAAGTAAAGGAGCCCAAAAGCAGTGTTACATTTGAAAGGGTCAATATGTACCCTCATCGTGACCAGGGGCCTTTGCAGCCACACTTTGAGCAATAGCATTTTCTACTTCCTCTATAGTTGTCCGAAAACAAGCTGCCACATCATAATCAAAAGAAAATGAATCAAATGACAAAGGAGCTGCATTAATGATACTAAAGTATTCTTCTCAGGCACTTCAACACTTAACGTCGGCTACAGCACCCAGAACACAGCACTATTCCCCTGTACAGCGGCCTGGGCTAACACTTCCCACTGTGCAGACTCAAACTCATACCAGTTTTTAGGTGTAATTTCTTTAAACTGCTTGCGTTGATGCGCCACTAAGACAGGGTCTATGGGGTTATAACCAAGTGCGCACCAGGGAGCCCGATTTGTTGCGGAACAATCAGCATTAAATCATCTTGGGATGTCCACCGTAGGCTTGTCTGGTTTCAACAAAACCTTCCTAATCCTAGAGCACAAGTTAGAGAAAGCTTCCACCCCATATTGTCCACAAAAATCTTCCACCAAATACAGATTGAAAAAAATCAAGATTTTCTTTAATAACCTAATTCAGAGTTACCACAGGGCTCGCTATTTTCCAAATCAACCTTAGATTGTCAGTGCTAGTTTTCAGGAAGCATGCTCCAACATCCTGTCTATACTTCCCCTTAAAACGGACAGGGAGTGTAACTTCAATCGGATTGTGATCACTATAGCTGGAGTGGATAACCCATCCAGACCTTATTACTTCCTTGATTTTCCATGTAAAAATTACATAATCTATAATGGACAGCCTACCATGCCTCTTAAACATGGGAACACTGCTATCGGGGTAACCTGGGCAAGGCATCACATTAATCAAGGAGGAATGAAACCAGCTCTGCACAACGGGAATCTATAGGAGAGTGAGAATCCAGCAAATAGTCCTCATGGTGCAGTGGTAGGCATACATTAAAATCGCCGCCAAGGCAATGATTCAATGGACACCCAGAAGTAACCACATCTTGAGCTAGGTCAGCAATACATTTAAACAAAGGGGGAAATCTGAAGTTGTGGATTCCATTAAAATCATTTTTATAAAAAATCATGATGTACAAGGTTAAAGCTGCTTTAATTACTATACCATGAGAGCTAGCACTTTTACAACTCACAACTCTATAGTTATATTGACCCAGATTGCCAACCCACCCGAGCATGCCCACTACGTGACGGTATTGCGGGAATACTAAAACAATGAAAACCATTGACCATTAAGGATGATGTATCCCAAGTTTCTGAAGAATAAATCATTCAGATACAGTGCTATATCACAAAACATGAGACATACAAAGTCTCTTTTCCTGCAGACTGAACTGTAATGTAATACATAGCTGTGCCACGAGTGCCAGCGCTAATGGGAATGATTATTTAACCTGTTCTGGGCCCAGGACGTAATGGTTACGTCCTGAGGCACAGTGCTGCTGTGCCCAGGACGTAACCATTACGTCCTGGTCACAGAGCCCAGAAGGAGCGCTAGCGCTCCCTCTGTGGGGTTCCCCCCCACCTCCCCAAGTCAGAGAGGGAAGCCTATTTTGATTAGGCTGATCTGCGAAACCACTAGGCACCAGGGATTTTTTTTTTTGTTTTACAGATGGGGAGCGACACCATGGACAAGGGTTGCTCCCCTGGAGGGGCAAATTGTATTTAGGCCATGTCTGCCCGCTTTGGGGGCAGATCGGGACTACTAGACACCAGGGATCTTTTTTTTGCGCCGTCACGCAAGGGGAGCGACCTTGTAGGCAAAGGTCGCTCCCCAGGGGGGGTGGGGGGGCATTGTTATTAGGCCGATCTGCCCCCAGGGGGGCAGAAAACTCTAGGCGCCAGGGCAAATTTTTTTTCTTCTGTTTGTTATTTTAGAGATGGGGAGCGACCCCTTAGGCAAGGGTCGCTCCCCTGGAGGGGCAAATTGTATTTAGGCCATTTCTGCCCACTTTGGGGGCAGATCGGCTGATTTTAGGTCAATCTGCCCCCAAGGGGAGCGACCTTGTAGGCAAGGGTTGCTCCCCGGGGGTGTGGTGGGGGGGTAAATTTATTTTAGGCCATTTCTGCCCCCGTGGGCAGATCGGCCTATTGTTATTAGGCCGATCTGCCCCCAGTGGGGGAAGAAACCTCTAGGCGCCAGGGCAATTTTTTTTGTTTCTTTGTTTTTTTAGAGATGGGGAGCGACCCATTAGGCAAGGGTCGCTCTCCTGGGGGGCAAATTGTATTTAGACCATTTCTGCCCCCCCCTTGGGGCAGATTGGCCGATTGTAGGTCAATCTGCCCCCAAGGGGGCAGAAACCACTAGGCACCGGGGATTTTTTTTTGGTGCCAATGTCACGCAGGGAGAGCGACCCCGTAGGCAAGGGTCGCTTCCGGGGGGGGTTTGGGAGTGGGGGGGAACATTTATTTTAGGCCATTTCTGCCCCGCCGGGGGGCGGATCAGCCTATTGTTATCAGTCCGATCTGCCCCCAGGGGGGGCAGAAACCTCTAGGAGCCAGGGCAAATTGTTTTTTTGTGTTTTTGTTTTTGTTTGTTTGTTTTTTTAGAGATGGGGAGCAACCCATTAGGCAAGGGTCGCTCTCCTGGGGGGCAAATTGTATTTAGACCATTTCTGCCCCCCTTGAGGGCAGATTGGCCTATTTTAGGTCATTCTGCCCCAAGGGGGCAGAAACCACTAGGCACCAGGGATTTTATTTTTGGCGCCAATGTCACGCAGGTGGAGCGACCCCGTAGGCAAGGGTTGCTCCCGGGCAGGGGGGGTTTGGCGGGGGTGGGGGTCAAATTTATTTTAGGCCATTTCTGCCCCCCCTGGGGCCGGCTGAGGTAGAGGCCAAAATCCACAGGTAGGCACTGTTTTCTATGAAAATCATTTTTATCGGGAGACTTGGGGGAACGCTGAGTGGAAGGAAATTTGTGGCTCCTCTCAGATTCCAGAACTTTCTGTCACCGAAATGTGAGCAAAATGTGTTTTTTAGCCACATTTTGAGGTTTGCAAAGGATTTTGGGTAACAGAACCTGGTCAGAGCCCCACAAGTCCCCCCATCTTGGATTCCCCTAGGTCTCTAGTTTTCAAAAATGCACAGGTTTGGTAGGTTTCCCTAGATGCCGGCTGAGCTAGAGGCTAAAACCTACAGGTAGGCACTTTGCAAAAAACACCTCTGTTTTCTTTAAAAAAATGTGATGTGTCCACGTTGTGTTTTGGGGCGTTTCCTGTCACGGACGCTAGGCCTACCCACACAAGTGAGGTATCATTTCTATCGGGAGAATTGGGGGAACGCTGGGTGGAAGGAAGTTTGTAGATCCTCTCAGATACCAGAACTTTCTGTCACCGAAATGTGAGGAAAACTTGTTTTTTTAGCTAAATTTTAGGTTTGCAAAGGATTCTGGGTAACAGAACCTCGTCAGAGCCCCACAAGTCCACCCATCTTGGATTCGCCTAGGTGTCCTGTTTTCAAAAATGCACAGGTTTGATAGGTTTCCATAGATGCCGGCTGAGCTAGAGGCCAAAATCTACAGGTAGGCACTTTGGAAAAAACACCTCTGTTTTCTTTAAAAAAATGTGATGTGTCCACGTTGTGTTTTGGGGCGTTTCCTCTCACGGGCGCTAGGCCTCCCCACACAAATGAGGTATCATTTTTATCGGGAGACTTGGGGGAACGCTGGGTGGAAGGAAATTTGTGGCTCCTCTCATATTCCAGAACTTTCTGTCACCGAAATGTGAGGAAATGTGTTTTTTTAGCCAAATTTTGAGGTTTGCAAAGGATTCTGGGTAACAGAACCTGGTCAGAGCCCCACAAGTCACCCCATCTTGGATTCCCCTAGGTCTCTAGTTTTAAAAAATGCACAGGTTTGGTAAGTTTCCCTAGGTGCCGGCTGAGCTAGAGGCCAAAATCTACAGGGAGGCACTTTGCAAAAAACACCTCTGTTTTCTTTCAAAAAATGTGATGTGTCCACGTTGTGTTTTGGGGCGTTTCCTGTCACGGGCGCTAGGCCTACCCACACAAGTGAGGTATCATTTTTATCGGGAGACTTGGGGGAACGCTGGGTGGAAGGAAATTTGTGGCTCCTCTCAGATTCCAGAACTTTCTGTCACCGAAATGTGAGAAAATCTTGTTTTTTTAACCCAATTTTGAGGTTTGCAAAGGATTCTGGGTAACAGAACCTGGTCAGAGCCCCACAAGTCACCCCATCTTGGATTCCCCTAGGTCTCCAGTTTTAAAAAATGCACATTTTTGGTAGGTTTCCCTAGGTGCCGGCTGAGCTAGAGGCCAAAATCTACAGGTAGGCACTTTGCAAAAAACACATCTGTTTTCTTTAAAAAAATGTGATGTGTCCACGTTGTGTTTTGGGGCATTTCCTGTCACGGGCGCTAGGCCTCCCCATACAAGTGAGGTATCATTTTTATCAGAAGACTTGGGGGAACGCTGGGTGGAAGGAAATTTGTGGCTCCTCTCAGATTCCAGAACTTTCTGTCACCGGTATGTGAGGAAAACGTGTTTTTTTAGCCAAATTTTGAGGTTTGCAAAGGATTCTGGGTAACAGAACCTGGTCAGAGCCCCACAAGTCACCCCATCTTGGATTCCCCTAGGTCTCCAGTTTTAAAAAATGCACATTTTTGGTAGGTTTCCCTAGGTGCCGGCTGAGCTAGACGCCAAAATCTACAGGTAGGCACTTTGCAAAAAACACATCTGTTTTCTTTAAAAAAATGTGATGTGTCCACGTTGTGTTTTGGGGCATTTCCTGTCACGGGCGCTAGGCCTACCCATACAAGTGAGGTATCATTTTGATCAGAAGACTTGGGGGAACGCTGGGTGGAAGGAAATTTGTGGCTCCTCTCAGATTCCAGAACTTTCTGTCACCGGTATGTGAGGAAAACGTGTTTTTTTAGCCAAATTTTGAGGTTTGCAAAGGATTCTGGGTAACAGAACCTGGTCAGAGCCCCACAAGTCACCCCATCTTGGATTCCCCTAGGTCTCCAGTTTTGAAAAATGCACAGGTTTATTAGGTTTCCCTACTTGCCGGCTGAGCTAGAGGGCAAAATCTACAGGTAGGCACTTTGCAAAAAACACCTCTGTTTTCTTTAAAAAAATGTGATGTGTCCACGTTGTGTTTTGGGGCGTTTCCTGTCACGGGCACTAGGCCTACCCACACAAATGAGGTATAATTTTTATCGGGAGACTTGGGGGAACACTGGGTGGAAGGAAATTTGTGGCTCCTCTCATATTCCAGAACTTTCTGTCACCGAAATGTGAGGAAACGTGTTTTTTTAGCCAAATTTTGAGGTTTGCAAAGGATTCTGGGTAACAGAACCTGGTCAGAGCCCCACAAGTCACCCCATGTTGGATTCCCCTAGGTCTCTAGTTTTAAAAAATGCACAGGTTTGGTAAGTTTCCCTAGGTGACGGCTGAGCTAGAGGCCAAAATCTACAGGGAGGCACTTTGCAAAAAACACCTCTGTTTTCTTTAAAAAAATGTGATGTGTCCACGTTGTGTTTTGGGGCGTTTCCTGTCACGGGCGCTAGGCCTACCCACTCAAGTGAGGTATCATTTTTATCGGGAGACTTGGGGGAATGCTGGGTGGAAGGAAATTTGTGGCTCCTCTCAGATTCCAGAACTTTCTGTCACCGAAATGTGAGAAAATCTTGTTTTTTTAGCCCAATTTTGAGGTTTGCAAAGGATTCTGGGTAACAGAACCTGGTCAGAGCCCCACAAGTCACCCCATCTTAGATTCCCCTAGGTCTCCAGTTTTAGAAAATGCACATTTTTGGTAGGTTTCCCTAGGTGCCGGCTGAGCTAGAGGCCAAAATCTACAGGTAGGCAATTTGCAAAAAACACATCTGTTTTCTTTAAAAAAATGTGATGTGTCCACGTTGTGTTTTGGGGCATTTCCTGTCACGGGCGCTAGGCCTACCCACACAAGTGAGGTATCATTTTTATCAGAAGACTTGGGGGAACGCTGGGTGGAAGGAAATTTGTGGCTCCTCTCAGATTCCAGAACTTTCTGTCACCGGTATGTGAGGAAAACGTGTTTTTTTAGCCAAATTTTGAGGTTTGCAAAGGATTCTGGGTAACAGAACCTGGTCAGAGCCCCACAAGTCACCCCATCTTGGATTCCCCTAGGTCTCTAGTTTTAAAAAATGCACAGGTTTATTAGGTTTCCCTACGTGCCGGCTGAGCTAGAGGGCAAAATCTACAGGTAGGCACTTTGCAAAAAACACCTCTGTTTTCTTTAAAGAAATGTGATGTGTCCACGTTGTGTTTTGGGGCGTTTCCTGTCACGGGCGCTAGGCCTACCCACACAAATGAGGTATCATTTTTATCGGGAGACTTGGGGGAACGCTGGGTGGAAGGAAATTTGTGGCTCCTCTCATATTCCAGAACTTTCTGTCACCGAAATGTGAGGAAACGTGTTTTTTTAGCCAAATTTTGAGGTTTGCAAAGGATTCTGGGTAACAGAACCTGGTCAGAGCCGCACAAGTCACCCCATCTTGGATTCCCCTAGGTCTCTAGTTTTCAAAAATGCACAGGTTTGGTAAGTTTCCCTAGGTGCCGGCTGAGCTAGAGGCCAAAATCTACAGGGAGGCACTTTGCAAAAAACACCTCTGTTTTCTTTCAAAAAATTTGATGTGTCCACGTTGTGTTTTGGGGCGTTTCCTGTCACGGGCGCTAGGCCTACCCACACAAGTGAGGTATCATTTTTATCGGGAGACTTGGAGGAACGCTGGGTGGAAGGAAATTTGTGGCTCCTCTCAGATTCCAGAACTTTCTGTCACCGAAATGTGAGGAAAACTTGTTTTTTTAGCCAAATTTTGAGGTTTGCAAAGGATTCTGGGTAACAGAACCTGGTCAGAGCCCCACAAGTCACCACATCTTGGATTTCCCTAAGTCTCTAGTTTTCAAAAATGCACAGGTTTGGTAGGTTTCCCTAGGTGCCGGCTGAGCTAGAGGCCAAAATCTACAGGTAGGCACTTTGCAATAAACACCTCTGTTTTCTTTCAAAAAATGTGATGTGTCCACGTTGTGTTTTGGGGCGTTTCCTGTCACGGGGGCTAGGCCTACCCACACAAGTGAGGTATCATTTTTATCGGGAGACTTGGGGGAACACTGGGTGGAAGGAAATTCGTGGCTCCTCTCAGATTCCAGAACTTTCTGTCACCGAAATGTGAGAAAATCTTGTTTTTTTAACCAAATTTTGAGGTTTGCAAAGGATTCTGGGTAACAGAACCTGGTCAGAGCCCCACAAGTCACCCCATCTTGGATTCCCCTAGGTCTCCAGTTTAAAAAAATGCACAGGTTTGGTAGGTTTCCCTAGGTGCCGGCTGAGCTAGAGGCCAAAATCTACAGGTAGGCACTTTGCAAAAAACACATTTGTTTTCTTTAAAAAAATGTGATGTGTCCACGTTGTGTTTTGGGGCATTTCCTGTCACGGGCGCTAGGCCTACCCACACACATGAGGTATCATTTTTATCAGAAGACTTGGGGGAACGCTGGGTGGAAGGAAATTTGTGGCTCCTCTCAAATTCCAGAACTTTCTGTCACCGGTATGTGAGGAAAACGTGTTTTTTTAGCCAAATTTTGAGGTTTGCAAAGGATTCTGGGTAACAGAACCTGGTCAGAGCCCCACAAGTCACCCCATCTTGGATTCCCCTAGGTGTCTAGTTTTAAAAAATGCACAGGTTTATTAGGTTTCCCTACGTGCCGGCTGAGCTAGAGGGCAAAATCTACAGGTAGGCACTTTGCAAAAAACACCTCTGTTTTCTTTAAAGAAATGTGATGTGTCCACGTTGTGTTTTGGGGCGTTTCCTGTCACGGGCGCTAGGCCTACCCACACAAATGAGGTATCATTTTTATCGGGAGACTTGGGGGAACGCTGGGTGGAAGGAAATTTGTGGCTCCTCTCATATTCCAGAACTTTCTGTCACCGAAATGTGAGGAAACGTGTTTTTTTAGCCAAATTTTGAGGTTTGCAAAGGATTCTGGGTAACAGAACCTGGTCAGAGCCCCACAAGTCACCCCATCTTGGATTCCCCTAGGTCTCTAGTTTTAAAAAATGCACAGGTTTGGTAAGTTTCCCTAGGTGACGGCTGAGCTAGAGGCCAAAATCTACAGGGAGGCACTTTGCAAAAAACACCTCTGTTTTCTTTAAAAAAATGTGATGTGTCCACGTTGTGTTTTGGGGCGTTTCCTGTCACGGGCGCTAGGCCTACCCACTCAAGTGAGGTATCATTTTTATCGGGAGACTTGGGGGAATGCTGGGTGGAAGGAAATTTGTGGCTCCTCTCAGATTCCAGAACTTTCTGTCACCGAAATGTGAGAAAATCTTGTTTTTTTAGCCCAATTTTGAGGTTTGCAAAGGATTCTGGGTAACAGAACCTGGTCAGAGCCCCACAAGTCACCCCATCTTGGATTCCCCTAGGTCTCCAGTTTTAAAAAATGCACATTTTTGGTAGGTTTCCCTAGGTGCCGGCTGAGCTAGAGGCCAAAATCTACAGGGAGGCACTTTGCAAAAAACACCTCTGTTTTCTTTAAAAAAATGTGATGTGTCCACGTTGTGTTTTGGGGCGTTTCCTGTCACGGGCGCTAGGCCTACCCACTCAAGTGAGGTATCATTTTTATCGGGAGACTTGGGGGAATGCTGGGTGGAAGGAAATTTGTGGCTCCTCTCAGATTCCAGAACTTTCTGTCACCGGTATGTGAGGAAAACGTGTTTTTTTAGCCAAATTTTGAGGTTTGCAAATGATTCTGGGTAACAGAACCTGGTCAGAGCCCCACAAGTCACCCCATCTTGGATTCCCCTAGGTCTCCAGTTTTAAAAAATGCACATTTTTGGTAGGTTTCCCTAGGTGCCGGCTGAGCTAGAGGCCAAAATCTACAGGTAGGCACTTTGCAAAAAACACATCTGTTTTCTTTAAAAAAATGTGATGTGTCTACGTTGTGTTTTGGGGCATTTCCTGTCACGGGCGCTAGGCCTACCCACACACATGAGGTATCATTTTTATCAGAAGACTTGGGGGAACGCTGGGTGGAAGGAAATTTGTGGCTCCTCTCAAATTCCAGAACTTTCTGTCACCGGTATGTGAGGAAAACGTGTTTTTTTAGCCAAATTTTGAGGTTTGCAAAGGATTCTGGGTAACAGAACCTGGTCAGAGCCCCACAAGTCACCCCATCTTGGATTCCCCTAGGTGTCTAGTTTTAAAAAATGCACAGGTTTATTAGGTTTCCCTACGTGCCGGCTGAGCTAGAGGGCAAAATCTACAGGTAGGCACTTTGCAAAAAACACCTCTGTTTTCTTTAAAGAAATGTGATGTGTCCACGTTGTGTTTTGGGGCGTTTCCTGTCACGGGCGCTAGGCCTACCCACACAAATGAGGTATCATTTTTATCGGGAGACTTGGGGGAACGCTGGGTGGAAGGAAATTTGTGGCTCCTCTCATATTCCAGAACTTTCTGTCACCGAAATGTGAGGAAACGTGTTTTTTTAGCCAAATTTTGAGGTTTGCAAAGGATTCTGGGTAACAGAACCTGGTCAGAGCCCCACAAGTCACCCCATCTTGGATTCCCCTAGGTCTCTAGTTTTAAAAAATGCACAGGTTTGGTAAGTTTCCCTAGGTGACGGCTGAGCTAGAGGCCAAAATCTACAGGGAGGCACTTTGCAAAAAACACCTCTGTTTTCTTTAAAAAAATGTGATGTGTCCACGTTGTGTTTTGGGGCGTTTCCTGTCACGGGCGCTAGGCCTACCCACTCAAGTGAGGTATCATTTTTATCGGGAGACTTGGGGGAATGCTGGGTGGAAGGAAATTTGTGGTTCCTCTCAGATTCCAGAACTTTCTGTCACCGAAATGTGAGAAAATCTTGTTTTTTTAGCCCAATTTTGAGGTTTGCAAAGGATTCTGGGTAACAGAACCTGGTCAGAGCCCCACAAGTCACCCCATCTTGGATTCCCCTAGGTCTCCAGTTTTAAAAAATGCACATTTTTGGTAGGTTTCCCTAGGTGCCGACTGAGCTAGAGGCCAAAATCTACAGGTAGGCACTTTGCAAAAAACACATCTGTTTTCTTTAAAAAAATGTGATGTGTCCACGTTGTGTTTTGGGGCATTTCCTGTCACGGGATCTAGGCCTCCCCATACAAGTGAGGTATCATTTTTATCAGAAGACTTGGGGGAACGCTGGGTGGAAGGAAATTTGTGGCTCCTCTCAGATTCCAGAACTTTCTGTCACCGGTATGTGAGGAAAACGTGTTTTTTTAGCCAAATTTTGAGGTTTGCAAAGGATTCTGGGTAACAGAACCTGGTCAGAGCCCCACAAGTCACCCCATCTTGGATTCCCCTAGGTCTCCAGTTTTAAAAAATGCACATTTTTGGTAGGTTTCCCTAGGTGCCGGCTGAGCTAGAGGCCAAAATCTACAGGTAGGCACTTTGCAAAAAACACATCTGTTTTCTTTAAAAAAATGTGATGTGTCCACGTTGTGTTTTGGGGCATTTCCTGTCACGGGCGCTAGGCCTACCCACACACATGAGGTATCATTTTTATCAGAAGACTTGGGGGAACGCTGGGTGGAAGGAAATTTGTGGCTCCTCTCAAATTCCAGAACTTTCTGTCACCGGTATGTGAGGAAAACATGTTTTTTTAGCCAAATTTTGAGGTTTGCAAAGGATTCTGGGTAACAGAACCTGGTCAGAGCCCCACAAGTCACCCCATGTTGGATTCCCCTAGGTCTCTAGTTTTCAAAAATGCACAGGTTTGGTAAGTTTCCCTAGGTGACGGCTGAGCTAGAGGCCAAAATCTACAGGGAGGCACTTTGCAAAAAACACCTCTGTTTTCTTTAAAAAAATGTGATGTGTCCACGTTGTGTTTTGGGGCGTTTCCTGTCACGGGCGCTAGGCCTACCCACTCAAGTGAGGTATCATTTTTATCGGGAGACTTGGGGGAACGCTGGGTGGAAGGAAATTTGTGGCTCCTCTCATATTCCAGAACTTTCTGTCACCGAAATGTGAGGAAACGTGTTTTTTTAGCCAAATTTTGAGGTTTGCAAAGGATTCTGGGTAACAGAACCTGGTCAGAGCCCCACAAGTCACCCCATCTTGGATTCCCCTAGGTCTCTAGTTTTAAAAAATGCACAGGTTTGGTAAGTTTCCCTAGGTGACGGCTGAGCTAGAGGCCAAAATCTACAGGGAGGCACTTTGCAAAAAACACCTCTGTTTTCTTTAAAAAAATGTGATGTGTCCACGTTGTGTTTTGGGGCGTTTCCTGTCACGGGCGCTAGGCCTACCCACTCAAGTGAGGTATCATTTTTATCGGGAGACTTGGGGGAATGCTGGGTGGAAGGAAATTTGTGGCTCCTCTCAGATTCCAGAACTTTCTGTCACCGAAATGTGAGAAAATCTTGTTTTTTTAGCCCAATTTTGAGGTTTGCAAAGGATTCTGGGTAACAGAACCTGGTCAGAGCCCCACAAGTCACCCCATCTTGGATTCCCCTAGGTCTCCAGTTTTAAAAAATGCACATTTTTGGTAGGTTTCCCTAGGTGCCAACTGAGCTAGAGGCCAAAATCTACAGGTAGGCACTTTGCAAAAAACACATCTGTTTTCTTTAAAAAAATGTGATGTGTCCACGTTGTGTTTTGGGGCATTTCCTGTCACGGGCGCTAGGCCTCCCCATACAAGTGAGGTATCATTTTTATCAGAAGACTTGGGGGAACGCTGGGTGGAAGGAAATTTGTGGCTCCTCTCAGATTCCAGAACTTTCTGTCACCGGTATGTGAGGAAAACGTGTTTTTTTAGCCAAATTTTGAGGTTTGCAAAGGATTCTGGGTAACAGAACCTGGTCAGAGCCCCACAAGTCACCCCATCTTGGATTCCCCTAGGTCTCCAGTTTTAAAAAATGCACATTTTTGGTAGGTTTCCCTAGGTGTCGGCTGAGCTAGAGGCCAAAATCTACAGGTAGGCACTTTGCAAAAAACACATCTGTTTTCTTTAAAAAAATGTGATGTGTCCACGTTGTGTTTTGGGGCATTTCCTGTCACGGGCGCTAGGCCTACCCATACAAGTGAGGTGTCATTTTGATCAGAAGACTTGGGGGAACGCTGGGTGGAAGGAAATTTGTGGCTCCTCTCAGATTCCAGAACTTTCTGTCACCGGTATGTGAGGAAAACGTGTTTTTTTAGCCAAATTTTGAGGTTTGCAAAGGATTCTGGGTAACAGAACCTGGTCAGAGCCCCACAAGTCACCCCATCTTGGATTCCCCTAGGTCTCTAGTTTTAAAAAATGCACAGGTTTATTAGGTTTCCCTACTTGCCGGCTGAGATAGAGGGCAAAATCTACAGGTAGGCACTTTGCAAAAAACACCTCTGTTTTCTTTAAAAAAATGTGATGTGTCCACGTTGTGTTTTGGGGCGTTTCCTGTCACGGGCACTAGGCCTACCCACACAAATGAGGTATCATTTTTATCGGGAGACTTGGGGGAACACTGGGTGGAAGGAAATTTTTGGCTCCTCTCATATTCCAGAACTTTCTGTCACCGAAATGTGAGGAAACGTGTTTTTTTAGCCAAATTTTGAGGTTTGCAAAGGATTCTGGGTAACAGAACCTGGTCAGAGCACCACAAGTCACCCCATGTTGGATTCCCCTAGGTCTCTAGTTTTCAAAAATGCACAGGTTTGGTAAGTTTCCCTAGGTGACGGCTGAGCTAGAGGCCAAAATCTACAGGGAGGCACTTTGCAAAAAACACCTCTGTTTTCTTTAAAAAAATGTGATGTGTCCACGTTGTGTTTTGGGGCGTTTCCTGTCACGGGCGCTAGGCCTACCCACTCAAGTGAGATATCATTTTTATCGGGAGACTTGGGGGAATGCTGGGTGGAAGGAAATTTGTGGCTCCTCTCAGATTCCAGAACTTTCTGTCACCGAAATGTGAGAAAATCTTGTTTTTTTAGCCCAATTTTGAGGTTTGCAAAGGATTCTGGGTAACAGAACCTGGTCAGAGCCCCACAAGTCACCCCATCTTAGATTCCCCTAGGTCTCCAGTTTTAAAAAATGCACATTTTTGGTAGGTTTCCCTAGGTGCCGGCTGAGCTAGAGGCCAAAATCTACAGGTAGGCACTTTGCAAAAAACACATCTGTTTTCTTTAAAAAAATGTGATGTGTCCACGTTGTGTTTTGGGGCATTTCCTGTCACGGGCGCTAGGCCTACCCACACAAGTGAGGTATCATTTTTATCAGAAGACTTGGGGGAACGCTGGGTGAAAGGAAATTTGTGGCTCCTCTCAGATTCCAGAACTTTCTGTCACCGGTATGTGAGGAAAACGTGTTTTTTTAGCCAAATTTTGAGGTTTGCAAAGGATTCTGGGTAACAGAACCTGGTCAGAGCCCCACAAGTCACCCCATCTTGGATTCCCCTAGGTCTCCAGTTTTAAAAAATGCACATTTTTGGTAGGTTTCCCTAGGTGTCGGCTGAGCTAGAGGCCAAAATCTACAGGTAGGCACTTTGCAAAAAACACATCTGTTTTCTTTAAAAAAATGTGATGTGTCCACGTTGTGTTTTGGGGCATTTCCTGTCACGGGCGCTAGGCCTACCCATACAAGTGAGGTGTCATTTTGATCAGAAGACTTGGGGGAACGCTGGGTGGAAGGAAATTTGTGGCTCCTCTCAGATTCCAGAACTTTCTGTCACCGGTATGTGAGGAAAACGTGTTTTTTTAGCCAAATTTTGAGGTTTGCAAAGGATTCTGGGTAACAGAACCTGGTCAGAGCCCCACAAGTCACCCCATCTTGGATTCCCCTAGGTCTCTAGTTTTAAAAAATGCACAGGTTTATTAGGTTTCCCTACTTGCCGGCTGAGATAGAGGGCAAAATCTACAGGTAGGCACTTTGCAAAAAACACCTCTGTTTTCTTTAAAAAAATGTGATGTGTCCACGTTGTGTTTTGGGGCGTTTCCTGTCACGGGCACTAGGCCTACCCACACAAATGAGGTATCATTTTTATCGGGAGACTTGGGGGAACACTGGGTGGAAGGAAATTTTTGGCTCCTCTCATATTCCAGAACTTTCTGTCACCGAAATGTGAGGAAACGTGTTTTTTTAGCCAAATTTTGAGGTTTGCAAAGGATTCTGGGTAACAGAACCTGGTCAGAGCACCACAAGTCACCCCATGTTGGATTCCCCTAGGTCTCTAGTTTTCAAAAATGCACAGGTTTGGTAAGTTTCCCTAGGTGACGGCTGAGCTAGAGGCCAAAATCTACAGGGAGGCACTTTGCAAAAAACACCTCTGTTTTCTTTAAAAAAATGTGATGTGTCCACGTTGTGTTTTGGGGCGTTTCCTGTCACGGGCGCTAGGCCTACCCACTCAAGTGAGATATCATTTTTATCGGGAGACTTGGGGGAATGCTGGGTGGAAGGAAATTTGTGGCTCCTCTCAGATTCCAGAACTTTCTGTCACCGAAATGTGAGAAAATCTTGTTTTTTTAGCCCAATTTTGAGGTTTGCAAAGGATTCTGGGTAACAGAACCTGGTCAGAGCCCCACAAGTCACCCCATCTTAGATTCCCCTAGGTCTCCAGTTTTAAAAAATGCACATTTTTGGTAGGTTTCCCTAGGTGCCGGCTGAGCTAGAGGCCAAAATCTACAGGTAGGCACTTTGCAAAAAACACATCTGTTTTCTTTAAAAAAATGTGATGTGTCCACGTTGTGTTTTGGGGCATTTCCTGTCACGGGCGCTAGGCCTACCCACACAAGTGAGGTATCATTTTTATCAGAAGACTTGGGGGAACGCTGGGTGAAAGGAAATTTGTGGCTCCTCTCAGATTCCAGAACTTTCTGTCACCGGTATGTGAGGAAAACGTGTTTTTTTAGCCAAATTTTGAGGTTTGCAAAGGATTCTGGGTAACAGAACCTGGTCAGAGCCCCACAAGTCACCCCATCTTGGATTCCCCTAGGTCTCTAGTTTTAAAAAATGCACAGGTTTATTAGGTTTCCCTACGTGCCGGCTGAGCTAGAGGGCAAAATCTACAGGTAGGCACTTTGCAAAAAACACCTCTGTTTTCTTTAAAGAAATGTGATGTGTCCACGTTGTGTTTTGGGGCGTTTCCTGTCACGGGCGCTAGGCCTACCCACACAAATGAGGTATCATTTTTATCGGGAGACTTGGGGGAACGCTGGGTGGAAGGAAATTTGTGGCTCCTCTCATATTCCAGAACTTTCTGTCACCGAAATGTGAGGAAACGTGTTTTTTTAGCCAAATTTTGAGGTTTGCAAAGGATTCTGGGTAACAGAACCTGGTCAGAGCCGCACAAGTCACCCCATCTTGGATTCCCCTAGGTCTCTAGTTTTCAAAAATGCACAGGTTTGGTAAGTTTCCCTAGGTGCCGGCTGAGCTAGAGGCCAAAATCTACAGGGAGGCACTTTGCAAAAAACACCTCTGTTTTCTTTCAAAAAATTTGATGTGTCCACGTTGTGTTTTGGGGCGTTTCCTGTCACGGGCGCTAGGCATACCCACACAAGTGAGGTATCATTTTTATCGGGAGACTTGGGGGAACGCTGGGTGGAAGGAAATTTGTGGCTCCTCTCAGATTCCAGAACTTTCTGTCACCGAAATGTGAGGAAAACTTGTTTTTTTAGCCAAATTTTGAGGTTTGCAAAGGATTCTGGGTAATCAAATCAAATCAAATCATTAACATTTATAAAGCGCGCTACTCACCCGTGTGGGTCTCAAGGCGCTAGGGGGGAAAGGGGGGGTTATCGCTGCTCGAACAGCCAAGTCTTTAGGAGTCTCCGGAAAGCGGAGTGGTCCTGGGTGGTCCTGAGGCTGGTGGGGAGGGAGTTCCAGGTCTTGGCCGCCAGGAAGGAGAAAGATCTCCCACCCGCCGTGGAGCGGCGGGTGCGAGGGACGGCAGCAAGTGCGAGGCCAGCGGAGCGGAGGGGGCGGGTGGGGACGTAGAAGCTGAGGCGTCTGTTGAGGTATTCCGGTCCCTTGTTGTGGAGGGCTTTGTGTGCGTGGGTGAGAAGACGGAAGGTGATCCTTTTGCTGACTGGGAGCCAATGCAGGTGTCTCAGGTGTGCGGAGATGTGGCTGTTGCGGGGTACGTCGAGGATGAGGCGGGCCGAGGCGTTTTGGATGCGTTGCAGGCGGTTTTGGAGTTTGGCAGTGGTCCCGGCGTAGAGGGTGTTGCCGTAGTCCAGGCGACTCGTGACAAGGGCGTGGGTCACGGTTTTTCTGGTGTCGGCGGGGATCCAGCGGAAGATCTTGCGGAGCATGCGGAGAGTGAGGAAGCAGGCGGAGGACACGGCGTTGACTTGCTTGGTCATGGTGAGAAGAGGGTCCAAGATGAAGCCGAGGTTGCGGGCGTGGTCTGCGGGGGTCGGTGCGGTGCCGAGGGCCGTGGGCCACCAGGAGTCGTCCCAGGCGGACGGGGTGTTGCCGAGGATGAGGACTTCCGTTTTTTCAGAGTTCAGCTTTAGGCGGCTGAGCCTCATCCAATCTGCGACGTCCTTCATACCCTCTTGTAGGTTGGTCTTGGCGCTGGCGGGGTCCTTGGTGAGGGAGAGTACAAGTTGGGTGTCGTCGGCGTAGGAGGTGATGATGATGTCGTGCTTGCGTACGATGTCGGCGAGGGGGCTCATGTAGACATTGAAGAGTGTCGGGCTGAGCGATGAGCCTTGAGGTACGCCGCAGATGATCTTGGTGGGTTCTGAGCGAAACGGAGGGAGGTAAACTCTTTGGGAGCGGTTAGCGAGGAAGGAGGCGATCCAGTCCAGGGCCTGGCCTTGGATCCCGGTGGAGCGTAGGCGGCTGATTAGGGTGCGGTGACAGACGGTGTCAAAGGCAGCCGAGAGGTCGAGGAGAATGAGGGCGACTGTTTCACCGTTGTCCATCAGGGTTCTGATGTCGTCTGTGACTGAGATGAGGGCGGTTTCCGTGCTGTGGTTGGTTCGGAATCCGGTTTGTGAAGGGTCGAGCAGGTTGTTGTCTTCCAGGAAGGTGGTCAGCTGTTTGTTGACGGTCTTTTCTATTACCTTGGCTGGGAAAGGTAGAAGAGAGATGGGGCGGAAGTTTTTCAGGTCGCTTGGGTCAGCCGTAGGTTTCTTTAGTAGGGCGTTGACTTCAGCGTGCTTCCAGCATTCGGGGAAGGTAGCAGAAGAAAAAGAAGAGTTGATGACGGTCTGGAGGTGCGGGGCGATGATGTCGTCGGCTTTGTTAAAGATGAAGTGCGGGCAGGGGTCCGAAGGGGCGCCGGAGTGGATAGAGTTCATGATGGATTTGGTTTCTTCCGTGTTGATGTGGGTCCAGTTGTTGAGGGTGATGTCCGGGGAAGCGGGTTCAGTGGTGTATGGTTGGGTCTGGTGTCCGAAGCTGTCGTGGAGGTCGCTGATCTTGCGATGGAAGAAAGTGGCGAGGGATTCGCACAAATCCTGTGAGGGCGTGACGGCGTTGGCGCTGGCGCTGGGGTTGGAGAACTCTTTGACGATGCTGAAGAGTTCTCTGCTGTTGTGGCTGTTTTTGTCTAGTCTGTCGGTGAAAAAGTTCCTTTTGGCAGTGCGGATCAGGTGGTGGTGTTCGCGTGTAGCGTTCTTGAGGGCGGTCATGTTGTCAGCGGTGTGGTCCTTGCGCCAGGCCTTCTCAAGGGCACGACAAGTTTTCTTTGGTAACAGAACCTGGTCAGAGCCCCACAAGTCACCACATCTTGGATTTCCCTAAGTCTCTAGTTTTCAAAAATGCACAGGTTTGGTAGGTTTCCCTAGGTGCCGGCTGAGCTAGAGGCCAAAATCTACAGGTAGGCACTTTGCAATAAACACCTCTGTTTTCTTTCAAAAAATGTGATGTGTCCACGTTGTGTTTTGGGGCGTTTCCTGTCACGGGCGCTAGGCCTACCCACACAAGTGAGGTATCATTTTTATCGGGAGACTTGGGGGAACACTGGGTGGAAGGAAATTTGTGGCTCCTCTCAGATTCCAGAACTTTCTGTCACCGAAATGTGAGAAAATCTTGTTTTTTTAACCAAATTTTGAGGTTTGCAAAGGATTCTGGGTAACAGAACCTGGTCAGAGCCCCACAAGTCACCCCATCTTGGATTCCCCTAGGTCTCCAGTTTAAAAAAATGCACAGGTTTGGTAGGTTTCCCTAGGTGCCGGCTGAGCTAGAGGCCAAAATCTACAGGTAGGCACTTTGCAAAAAACACATTTGTTTTCTTTAAAAAAATGTGATGTGTCCACGTTGTGTTTTGGGGCATTTCCTGTCACGGGCGCTAGGCCTACCCACACACATGAGGTATCATTTTTATCAGAAGACTTGGGGGAACGCTGGGTGGAAGGAAATTTGTGGCTCCTCTCATATTCCAGAACTTTCTGTCACCGAAATGTGAGGAAACGTGTTTTTTTAGCCAAATTTTGAGGTTTGCAAAGGATTCTGGGTAACAGAACCTGGTCAGAGCCCCACAAGTCACCACATCTTGGATTTCCCTAAGTCTCTAGTTTTCAAAAATGCACAGGTTTGGTAGGTTTCCCTAGGTGACGGCTGAGCTCGAGGCCAAAATCTACAGGTAGGCACTTTGCAATAAACACCTCTGTTTTCTTTCAAAAAATGTGATGTGTCCACGTTGTGTTTTGGGGGGTTTCCTGTCACGGGCGCTAGGCCTACCCACACAAGTGAGGTATCATTTTTATCGGGAGACTTGGGGGAACACTGGGTGGAAGGAAATTTGTGGCTCCTCTCAGATTCCAGAACTTTCTGTCACCGAAATGTGAGAAAATCTTGTTTTTTTAACCAAATTTTGAGGTTTGCAAAGGATTCTGGGTAACAGAACCTGGTCAGAGCCCCACAAGTCACCCCATCTTGGATTCCCCTAGGTCTCCAGTTTAAAAAAATGCACAGGTTTAGTAGGTTTCCCTAGGTGCCGGCTGAGCTAGAGGCCAAAATCTACAGGTAGGCACTTTGCAAAAAACACATTTGTTTTCTTTAAAAAAATGTGATGTGTCCACGTTGTGTTTTGGGGCATTTCCTGTCACGGGCGCTAGGCCTACCCACACACATGAGGTATCATTTTTATCAGAAGACTTGGGGGAACGCTGGGTGGAAGGAAATTTGTGGCTCCTCTCAAATTCCAGAACTTTCTGTCACCGGTATGTGAGGAAAACGTGTTTTTTTAGCCAAATTTTGAGGTTTGCAAAGGATTCTGGGTAACAGAACCTGGTCAGAGCCCCACAAGTCACCCCATCTTGGATTCCCCTAGGTCTCTAGTTTTAAAAAATGCACAGGTTTATTAGGTTTCCCTACGTGCCGGCTGAGCTAGAGGGCAAAAATCTACAGGTAGGCACTTTGCAAAAAACACCTCTGTTTTCTTTAAAGAAATGTGATGTGTCCACGTTGTGTTTTGGGGCGTTTCCTGTCACGGGCGCTAGGCCTACCCACACAAATGAGGTATCATTTTTATCGGGAGACTTGGGGGAACGCTGGGTGGAAGGAAATTTGTGGCTCCTCTCATATTCCAGAACTTTCTGTCACCGAAATGTGAGGAAACGTGTTTTTTTAGCCAAATTTTGAGGTTTGCAAAGGATTCTGGGTAACAGAACCTGGTCAGAGCCGCACAAGTCACCCCATCTTGGATTCCCCTAGGTCTCTAGTTTTCAAAAATGCACAGGTTTGGTAAGTTTCCCTAGGTGCCGGCTGAGCTAGAGGCCAAAATCTACAGGGAGGCACTTTGCAAAAAACACCTCTGTTTTCTTTCAAAAAATTTGATGTGTCCACGTTGTGTTTTGGGGCGTTTCCTCTCACGGGCGCTAGGCCTACCCACACAAGTGAGGTATCATTTTTATCGGGAGACTTGGGGGAACGCTGGGTGGAAGGAAATTTGTGGCTCCTCTCAGATTCCAGAACTTTCTGTCACCGAAATGTGAGGAAAACTTGTTTTTTTAGCCAAATTTTGAGGTTTGCAAAGGATTCTGGGTAACAGAACCTGGTCAGAGCACCACAAGTCACCACATCTTGGATTTCCCTAAGTCTCTAGTTTTCAAAAATGCACAGGTTTGGTAGGTTTCCCTAGGTGCCGGCTGAGCTAGAGGCCAAAATCTACAGGTAGGCACTTTGCAATAAACACCTCTGTTTTCTTTCAAAAAATGTGATGTGTCCACGTTGTGTTTTGGGGCGTTTCCTGTCACGGGCGCTAGGCCTACCCACACAAGTGAGGTATCATTTTTATCGGGAGACTTGGGGGAACACTGGGTGGAAGGAAATTTGTGGCTCCTCTCAGATTCCAGAACTTTCTGTCACCGAAATGTGAGAAAATCTTGTTTTTTTAACCAAATTTTGAGGTTTGCAAAGGATTCTGGGTAACAGAACCTGGTCAGAGCCCCACAAGTCACCCCATCTTGGATTCCCCTAGGTCTCCAGTTTAAAAAAATGCACATTTTTGGTAGGTTTCCCTAGGGGCCGGCTGAGCTAGAGGCCAAAATCTACAGGTAGGCACTTTGCAAAAAACACATTTGTTTTCTTTAAAAAAATGTGATGTGTCCACGTTGTGTTTTGGGGCATTTCCTGTCACGGGCGCTAGGCCTACCCACACACATGAGGTATCATTTTTATCAGAAGACTTGGGGGAACGCTGGGTGGAAGGAAATTTGTGGCTCCTCTCAAATTCCAGAACTTTCTGTCACCGGTATGTGAGGAAAACGTGTTTTTTTAGCCAAATTTTGAGGTTTGCAAAGGATTCTGGGTAACAGAACCTGGTCAGAGCCCCACAAGTCACCCCATCTTGGATTCCCCTAGGTCTCTAGTTTTAAAAAATGCACAGGTTTATTAGGTTTCCCTACGTGCCGGCTGAGCTAGAGGGCAAAATCTACAGGTAGGCACTTTGCAAAAAACACCTCTGTTTTCTTTAAAGAAATGTGATGTGTCCACGTTGTGTTTTGGGGCGTTTCCTGTCACGGGCGCTAGGCCTACCCACACAAATGAGGTATCATTTTTATCGGGAGACTTGGGGGAACGCTGGGTGGAAGGAAATTTGTGGCTCCTCTCATATTCCAGAACTTTCTGTCACCGAAATGTGAGGAAACGTGTTTTTTTAGCCAAATTTTGAGGTTTGCAAAGGATTCTGGGTAACAGAACCTGGTCAGAGCCGCACAAGTCACCCCATCTTGGATTCCCCTAGGTCTCTAGTTTTCAAAAATGCACAGGTTTGGTAAGTTTCCCTAGGTGCCGGCTGAGCTAGAGGCCAAAATCTACAGGGAGGCACTTTGCAAAAAACACCTCTGTTTTCTTTAAAAAAATGTGATGTGTCCACGTTGTGTTTTGGGGCGTTTCCTGTCACGGGCGCTAGGCCTACCCACACAAGTGAGGTATCATTTTTATCGGGAGACTTGAGGGAACGCTGGGTGGAAGGAAATTTGTGGCTCCTCTCAGATTCCAGAACTTTCTGTCACCGAAATGTGAGGAAAACTTGTTTTTTTAGCCAAATTTTGAGGTTTGCAAAGGATTCTGGGTAACAGAACCTGGTCAGAGCCCCACAAGTCACCACATCTTGGATTTCCCTAAGTCTCTAGTTTTCAAAAATGCACAGGTTTGGTAGGTTTCCCTAGGTGCCGGCTGAGCTAGAGGCCAAAATCTACAGGTAGGCACTTTGCAATAAACACCTCTGTTTTCTTTCAAAAAATGGGATGTGTCCACGTTGTGTTTTGGGGCGTTTCCTGTCACGGGCGCTAGGCCTACCCACACAAGTGAGGTATCATTTTTATCGGGAGACTTGGGGGAACACTGGGTGGAAGGAAATTTGTGGCTCCTCTCAGATTCCAGAACTTTCTGTCACCGAAATGTGAGAAAATCTTGTTTTTTTAACCAAATTTTGAGGTTTGCAAAGGATTCTGGGTAACAGAACCTGGTCAGAGCCCCACAAGTCACCCCATTTTGGATTCCCCTAGGTCTCCAGTTTAAAAAAATGCACAGGTTTGGTAGGTTTCCCTAGGTGCCGGCTGAGCTAGAGGCCAAAATCTACAGGTAGGCACTTTGCAAAAAACACATTTGTTTTCTTTAAAAAAATGTGACGTGTCCACGTTGTGTTTTGGGGCATTTCCTGTCACGGGCGCTAGGCCTACCCACACACATGAGGTATCATTTTTATCAGAAGACTTGGGGGAACGCTGGGTGGAAGGAAATTTGTGGCTCCTCTCATATTCCAGAACTTTCTGTCACCGAAATGTGAGGAAACGTGTTTTTTTAGCCAAATTTTGAGGTTTGCAAAGGATTCTGGGTAACAGAACCTGGTCAGAGCCGCACAAGTCACCCCATCTTAGATTCCCCTAGGTCTCTAGTTTTCAAAAATGCACAGGTTTGGTAAGTTTCCCTAGGTGCCGGCTGAGCTAGAGGCCAAAATCTTCAGGGAGGCACTTTGCAAAAAACACCTCTGTTTTCTTTCAAAAAATTTGATGTGTCCACGTTGTGTTTTGGGGCGTTTCCTGTCACGGGCGCTAGGCCTACCCACACAAGTGAGGTTTCATTTTTATCGGGAGACTTGGGGGAACGCTGGGTGGAAGGAAATTTGTGGCTCCTCTCAGATTCCAGAACTTTCTGTCACCGAAATGTGAGAAAATCTTGTTTTTTTAACCAAATTTTGAGGTTTGCAAAGGATTCTGGGTAACAGAACCTGGTCAGAGCCCCACAAGTCACCCCATCTTGGATTCCCCTAGGTCTCCAGTTTAAAAAAATGCACAGGTTTGGTAGGTTTCCCTAGGTGCCGGCTGAGCTAGAGGCCAAAATCTACAGGTAGGCACTTTGCAAAAAACACATTTGTTTTCTTTAAAAAAATGTGATGTGTCCACGTTGTGTTTTGGGGCATTTCCTGTCACGGGCGCTAGGCCTACCCACACACATGAGATATCATTTTTATCAGAAGACTTGGGGGAACGCTGGGTGGAAGGAAATTTGTGGCTCCTCTCATATTCCAGAACTTTCTGTCACCGAAATGTGAGGAAACGTGTTTTTTTAGCCAAATTTTGAGGTTTGCAAAGGATTCTGGGTAACAGAACCTGGTCAGAGCCCCACAAGTCACCACATCTTGGATTTCCCTAAGTCTCTAGTTTTCAAAAATGCACAGGTTTGGTAGGTTTCCCTAGGTGACGGCTGAGCTAGAGGCCAAAATCTACAGGTAGGCACTTTGCAATAAACACCTCTGTTTTCTTTCAAAAAATGTGATGTGTCCACATTGTGTTTTGGGGGGTTTCCTGTCACGGGCGCTAGGCCTACCCACACAAGTGAGGTATCATTTTTATCGGGAGACTTGGGGGAACACTGGGTGGAAGGAAATTTGTGGCTCCTCTCAGATTCCAGAACTTTCTGTCACCGAAATGTGAGAAAATCTTGTTTTTTTAACCAAATTTTGAGGTTTGCAAAGGATTCTGGGTAACAGAACCTGGTCAGAGCCCCACAAGTCACCCCATCTTGGATTCCCCTAGGTCTCCAGTTTAAAAAAATGCACAGGTTTAGTAGGTTTCCCTAGGTGCCGGCTGAGCTAGAGGCCAAAATCTACAGGTA
Organism: Pleurodeles waltl; assembly: GCF_031143425.1. Taxonomy (NCBI): domain Eukaryota; kingdom Metazoa; phylum Chordata; class Amphibia; order Caudata; family Salamandridae; genus Pleurodeles; species Pleurodeles waltl. The sequence goes on from NC_090439.1 coordinate 369,360,244, forward strand.
GGCACTTTGCAAAAAACACCTCTGTTTTCTTTAAAGAAATGTGATGTGTCCACGTTGTGTTTTGGGGCGTTTCCTGTCACGGGCGCTAGGCCTACCCACACAAGTGAGGTATCATTTTTATCGGGAGACTTGAGGGAACGCTGGGTGGAAGGAAATTTGTGGCTCCTCTCAGATTCCAGAACTTTCTGTCACCGAAATGTGAGGAAAACTTGTTTTTTTAGCCAAATTTTGAGGTTTGCAAAGGATTCTGGGTAACAGAACCTGGTCAGAGCCCCACAAGTCACCACATCTTGGATTTCCCTAAGTCTCTAGTTTTCAAAAATGCACAGGTTTGGTAGGTTTCCCTAGGTGCCGGCTGAGCTAGAGGCCAAAATCTACAGGTAGGCACTTTGCAATAAACACCTCTGTTTTCTTTCAAAAAATGGGATGTGTCCACGTTGTGTTTTGGGGCGTTTCCTGTCACGGGCGCTAGGCCTACCCACACAAGTGAGGTATCATTTTTATCGGGAGACTTGGGGGAACACTGGGTGGAAGGAAATTTGTGGCTCCTCTCAGATTCCAGAACTTTCTGTCACCGAAATGTGAGAAAATCTTGTTTTTTTAACCAAATTTTGAGGTTTGCAAAGGATTCTGGGTAACAGAACCTGGTCAGAGCCCCACAAGTCACCCCATTTTGGATTCCCCTAGGTCTCCAGTTTAAAAAAATGCACAGGTTTGGTAGGTTTCCCTAGGTGCCGGCTGAGCTAGAGGCCAAAATCTACAGGTAGGCACTTTGCAAAAAACACATTTGTTTTCTTTAAAAAAATGTGATGTGCCCACGTTGTGTTTTGGGGCATTTCCTGTCACGGGCGCTAGGCCTACCCACACACATGAGGTATCATTTTTATCAGAAGACTTGGGGGAACGCTGGGTGGAAGGAAATTTGTGGCTCCTCTCATATTCCAGAACTTTCTGTCACCGAAATGTGAGGAAACGTGTTTTTTTAGCCAAATTTTGAGGTTTGCAAAGGATTCTGGGTAACAGAACCTGGTCAGAGCCGCACAAGTCACCCCATCTTAGATTCCCCTAGGTCTCTAGTTTTCAAAAATGCACAGGTTTGGTAAGTTTCCCTAGGTGCCGGCTGAGCTAGAGGCCAAAATCTTCAGGGAGGCACTTTGCAAAAAACACCTCTGTTTTCTTTCAAAAAATTTGATGTGTCCACGTTGTGTTTTGGGGCGTTTCCTGTCACGGGCGCTAGGCCTACCCACACAAGTGAGGTTTCATTTTTATCGGGAGACTTGGGGGAACGCTGGGTGGAAGGAAATTTGTGGCTCCTCTCAGATTCCAGAACTTTCTGTCACCGAAATGTGAGAAAATCTTGTTTTTTTAACCAAATTTTGAGGTTTGCAAAGGATTCTGGGTAACAGAACCTGGTCAGAGCCCCACAAGTCACCCCATCTTGGATTCCCCTAGGTCTCCAGTTTAAAAAAATGCACAGGTTTGGTAGGTTTCCCTAGGTGCCGGCTGAGCTAGAGGCCAAAATCTACAGGTAGGCACTTTGCAAAAAACACATTTGTTTTCTTTAAAAAAATGTGATGTGTCCACGTTGTGTTTTGGGGCATTTCCTGTCACGGGCGCTAGGCCTACCCACACACATGAGGTATCATTTTTATCAGAAGACTTGGGGGAACGCTGGGTGGAAGGAAATTTGTGGCTCCTCTCATATTCCAGAACTTTCTGTCACCGAAATGTGAGGAAACGTGTTTTTTTAGCCAAATTTTGAGGTTTGCAAAGGATTCTGGGTAACAGAACCTGGTCAGAGCCCCACAAGTCACCACATCTTGGATTTCCCTAAGTCTCTAGTTTTCAAAAATGCACAGGTTTGGTAGGTTTCCCTAGGTGACGGCTGAGCTAGAGGCCAAAATCTACAGGTAGGCACTTTGCAATAAACACCTCTGTTTTCTTTCAAAAAATGTGATGTGTCCACGTTGTGTTTTGGGGGGTTTCCTGTCACGGGCGCTAGGCCTACCCACACAAGTGAGGTATCATTTTTATCGGGAGACTTGGGGGAACACTGGGTGGAAGGAAATTTGTGGCTCCTCTCAGATTCCAGAACTTTCTGTCACCGAAATGTGAGAAAATCTTGTTTTTTTAACCAAATTTTGAGGTTTGCAAAGGATTCTGGGTAACAGAACCTGGTCAGAGCCCCACAAGTCACCCCATCTTGGATTCCCCTAGGTCTCCAGTTTAAAAAAATGCACAGGTTTAGTAGGTTTCCCTAGGTGCCGGCTGAGCTAGAGGCCAAAATCTACAGGTAGGCACTTTGCAAAAAACACCTCTGTTTTCTTTAAAGAAATGTGATGTGTCCACGTTGTGTTTTGGGGCGTTTCCTGTCACGGGCGCTAGGCCTACCCACACAAATGAGGTATCATTTTTATCGGGAGACTTGGGGGAACGCTGGGTGGAAGGAAATTTGTGGCTCCTCTCATATTCCAGAACTTTCTGTCACCGAAATGTGAGGAAACGTGTTTTTTTAGCCAAATTTTGAGGTTTGCAAAGGATTCTGGGTAACAGAACCTGGTCAGAGCCGCACAAGTCACCCCATCTTGGATTCCCCTAGGTCTCTAGTTTTCAAAAATGCACAGGTTTGGTAAGTTTCCCTAGGTGCCGGCTGAGCAAGAGGCCAAAATCTACAGGGAGGCACTTTGCAAAAAACACCTCTGTTTTCTTTCAAAAAATTTGATGTGTCCACGTTGTGTTTTGGGGCGTTTCCTCTCACGGGCGCTAGGCCTACCCACACAAGTGAGGTATCATTTTTATCGGGAGACTTGGGGGAACGCTGGGTGGAAGGAAATTTGTGGCTCCTCTCAGATTCCAGAACTTTCTGTCACCGAAATGTGAGGAAAACTTGTTTTTTTAGCCAAATTTTGAGGTTTGCAAAGGATTCTGGGTAACAGAACCTGGTCAGAGCCCCACAAGTCACCACATCTTGGATTTCCCTAAGTCTCTAGTTTTCAAAAATGCACAGGTTTGGTAGGTTTCCCTAGGTGCCGGCTGAGCTAGAGGCCAAAATCTACAGGTAGGCACTTTGCAATAAACACCTCTGTTTTCTTTAAAAAAATGTGATGTGTCCACGTTGTGTTTTGGGGCGTTTCCTGTCACGGGCGCTAGGCCTACCCACACAAGTGAGGTATCATTTTTATCGGGAGACTTGGGGGAACACTGGGTGGAAGGAAATTTGTGGCTCCTCTCAGATTCCAGAACTTTCTGTCACCGAAATGTGAGAAAATCTTGTTTTTTTAACCAAATTTTGAGGTTTGCAAAGGATTCTGGGTAACAGAACCTGGTCAGAGCCCCACAAGTCACCCCATCTTGGATTCCCCTAGGTCTCCAGTTTAAAAAAATGCACATTTTTGGTAGGTTTCCCTAGGTGCCGGCTGAGCTAGAGGCCAAAATCTACAGGTAGGCACTTTGCAAAAAACACATTTGTTTTCTTTAAAAAAATGTGATGTGTCCACGTTGTGTTTTGGGGCATTTCCTGTCACGGGCGCTAGGCCTACCCACACACATGAGGTATCATTTTTATCAGAAGACTTGGGGGAACGCTGGGTGGAAGGAAATTTGTGGCTCCTCTCAAATTCCAGAACTTTCTGTCACCGGTATGTGAGGAAAACGTGTTTTTTTAGCCAAATTTTGAGGTTTGCAAAGGATTCTGGGTAACAGAACCTGGTCAGAGCCCCACAAGTCACCCCATCTTGGATTCCCCTAGGTCTCTAGTTTTAAAAAATGCACAGGTTTAGTAGGTTTCCCTAGGTGCCGGCTGAGCTAGAGGCCAAAATCTACAGGTAGGCACTTTGCAAAAAACACCTCTGTTTTCTTTAAAGAAATGTGATGTGTCCACGTTGTGTTTTGGGGCGTTTCCTGTCACGGGCGCTAGGCCTACCCACACAAATGAGGTATCATTTTTATCGGGAGACTTGGGGGAACGCTGGGTGGAAGGAAATTTGTGGCTCCTCTCATATTCCAGAACTTTCTGTCACCGAAATGTGAGGAAACGTGTTTTTTTAGCCAAATTTTGAGGTTTGCAAAGGATTCTGGGTAACAGAACCTGGTCAGAGCCGCACAAGTCACCCCATCTTGGATTCCCCTAGGTCTCTAGTTTTCAAAAATGCACAGGTTTGGTAAGTTTCCCTAGGTGCCGGCTGAGCAAGAGGCCAAAATCTACAGGGAGGCACTTTGCAAAAAACACCTCTGTTTTCTTTCAAAAAATTTGATGTGTCCACGTTGTGTTTTGGGGCGTTTCCTCTCACGGGCGCTAGGCCTACCCACACAAGTGAGGTATCATTTTTATCGGGAGACTTGGGGGAACGCTGGGTGGAAGGAAATTTGTGGCTCCTCTCAGATTCCAGAACTTTCTGTCACCGAAATGTGAGGAAAACTTGTTTTTTTAGCCAAATTTTGAGGTTTGCAAAGGATTCTGGGTAACAGAACCTGGTCAGAGCCCCACAAGTCACCACATCTTGGATTTCCCTAAGTCTCTAGTTTTCAAAAATGCACAGGTTTGGTAGGTTTCCCTAGGTGCCGGCTGAGCTAGAGGCCAAAATCTACAGGTAGGCACTTTGCAATAAACACCTCTGTTTTCTTTAAAAAAATGTGATGTGTCCACGTTGTGTTTTGGGGCGTTTCCTGTCACGGGCGCTAGGCCTACCCACACAAGTGAGGTATCATTTTTATCGGGAGACTTGGGGGAACACTGGGTGGAAGGAAATTTGTGGCTCCTCTCAGATTCCAGAACTTTCTGTCACCGAAATGTGAGAAAATCTTGTTTTTTTAACCAAATTTTGAGGTTTGCAAAGGATTCTGGGTAACAGAACCTGGTCAGAGCCCCACAAGTCACCCCATCTTGGATTCCCCTAGGTCTCCAGTTTAAAAAAATGCACATTTTTGGTAGGTTTCCCTAGGTGCCGGCTGAGCTAGAGGCCAAAATCTACAGGTAGGCACTTTGCAAAAAACACATTTGTTTTCTTTAAAAAAATGTGATGTGTCCACGTTGTGTTTTGGGGCATTTCCTGTCACGGGCGCTAGGCCTACCCACACACATGAGGTATCATTTTTATCAGAAGACTTGGGGGAACGCTGGGTGGAAGGAAATTTGTGGCTCCTCTCAAATTCCAGAACTTTCTGTCACCGGTATGTGAGGAAAACGTGTTTTTTTAGCCAAATTTTGAGGTTTGCAAAGGATTCTGGGTAACAGAACCTGGTCAGAGCCCCACAAGTCACCCCATCTTGGATTCCCCTAGGTCTCTAGTTTTAAAAAATGCACAGGTTTATTAGGTTTCCCTACGTGCCGGCTGAGCTAGAGGGCAAAATCTACAGGTAGGCACTTTGCAAAAAACACCTCTGTTTTCTTTAAAGAAATGTGATGTGTCCACGTTGTGTTTTGGGGCGTTTCCTGTCACGGGCGCTAGGCCTACCCACACAAATGAGGTATCATTTTTATCGGGAGACTTGGGGGAACGCTGGGTGGAAGGAAATTTGTGGCTCCTCTCATATTCCAGAACTTTCTGTCACCGAAATGTGAGGAAACGTGTTTTTTTAGCCAAATTTTGAGGTTTGCAAAGGATTCTGGGTAACAGAACCTGGTCAGAGCCGCACAAGTCACCCCATCTTGGATTCCCCTAGGTCTCTAGTTTTCAAAAATGCACAGGTTTGGTAAGTTTCCCTAGGTGCCGGCTGAGCTAGAGGCCAAAATCTACAGGGAGGCACTTTGCAAAAAACACCTCTGTTTTCTTTCAAAAAATTTGATGTGTCCACGTTGTGTTTTGGGGCGTTTCCTGTCACGGGCGCTAGGCCTACCCACACAAGTGAGGTATCATTTTTATCGGGAGACTTGGGGGAACGCTGGGTGGAAGGAAATTTGTGGCTCCTCTCAGATTCCAGAACTTTCTGTCACCGAAATGTGAGGAAAACTTGTTTTTTTAGCCAAATTTTGAGGTTTGCAAAGGATTCTGGGTAACAGAACCTGGTCAGAGCCCCACAAGTCACCACATCTTGGATTTCCCTAAGTCTCTAGTTTTCAAAAATGCACAGGTTTGGTAGGTTTCCCTAGGTGCCGGCTGAGCTAGAGGCCAAAATCTACAGGTAGGCACTTTGCAATAAACACCTCTGTTTTCTTTCAAAAAATGGGATGTGTCCACGTTGTGTTTTGGGGCGTTTCCTGTCACGGGCGCTAGGCCTACCCACACAAGTGAGGTATCATTTTTATCGGGAGACTTGGGGGAACACTGGGTGGAAGGAAATTTGTGGCTCCTCTCAGATTCCAGAACTTTCTGTCACCGAAATGTGAGAAAATCTTGTTTTTTTAACCAAATTTTGAGGTTTGCAAAGGATTCTGGGTAACAGAACCTGGTCAGAGCCCCACAAGTCACCCCATTTTGGATTCCCCTAGGTCTCCAGTTTAAAAAAATGCACAGGTTTGGTAGGTTTCCCTAGGTGCCGGCTGAGCTAGAGGCCAAAATCTACAGGTAGGCACTTTGCAAAAAACACATTTGTTTTCTTTAAAAAAATGTGATGTGTCCACGTTGTGTTTTGGGGCATTTCCTGTCACGGGCGCTAGGCCTACCCACACACATGAGGTATCATTTTTATCAGAAGACTTGGGGGAACGCTGGGTGGAAGGAAATTTGTGGCTCCTCTCATATTCCAGAACTTTCTGTCACCGAAATGTGAGGAAACGTGTTTTTTTAGCCAAATTTTGAGGTTTGCAAAGGATTCTGGGTAACAGAACCTGGTCAGAGCCGCACAAGTCACCCCATCTTAGATTCCCCTAGGTCTCTAGTTTTCAAAAATGCACAGGTTTGGTAAGTTTCCCTAGGTGCCGGCTGAGCTAGAGGCCAAAATCTTCAGGGAGGCACTTTGCAAAAAACACCTCTGTTTTCTTTCAAAAAATTTGATGTGTCCACGTTGTGTTTTGGGGCGTTTCCTGTCACGGGCGCTAGGCCTACCCACACAAGTGAGGTTTCATTTTTATCGGGAGACTTGGGGGAACGCTGGGTGGAAGGAAATTTGTGGCTCCTCTCAGATTCCAGAACTTTCTGTCACCGAAATGTGAGGAAAACTTGTTTTTTTAGCCAAATTTTGAGGTTTGCAAAGGATTCTGGGTAACAGAACCTGGTCAGAGCCCCACAAGTCACCACATCTTGGATTTCCCTAAGTCTCTAGTTTTCAAAAATGCACAGGTTTGGTAGGTTTCCCTAGGTGCCGGCTGAGCTAGAGGCCAAAATCTACAGGTAGGCACTTTGCAATAAACACCTCTGTTTTCTTTCAAAAAATGTGATGTGTCCACGTTGTGTTTTGGGGCGTTTCCTGTCACGGGCGCTAGGCCTACCCACACAAGTGAGGTATCATTTTTATCGGGAGACTTGGGGGAACACTGGGTGGAAGGAAATTTGTGGCTCCTCTCAGATTCTAGAACTTTCTGTCACCGAAATGTGAGAAAATCTTGTTTTTTTAACCAAATTTTGAGGTTTGCAAAGGATTCTGGGTAACAGAACCTGGTCAGAGCCCCACAAGTCACCCCATCTTGGATTCCCCTAGGTCTCCAGTTTAAAAAAATGCACAGGTTTAGTAGGTTTCCCTAGGTGCCGGCTGAGCTAGAGGCCAAAATCTACAGGTAGGCACTTTGCAAAAAACACATTTGTTTTCTTTAAAAAAATGTGATGTGTCCACGTTGTGTTTTGGGGCATTTCCTGTCACGGGCGCTAGGCCTACCCACACACATGAGGTATCATTTTTATCAGAAGACTTGGGGGAACGCTGGGTGGAAGGAAATTTGTGGCTCCTCTCAAATTCCAGAACTTTCTGTCACCGGTATGTGAGGAAAACGTGTTTTTTTAGCCAAATTTTGAGGTTTGCAAAGGATTCTGGGTAACAGAACCTGGTCAGAGCCCCACAAGTCACCCCATCTTGGATTCCCCTAGGTCTCTAGTTTTAAAAAATGCACAGGTTTATTAGGTTTCCCTACGTGCCGGCTGAGCTAGAGGGCAAAATCTACAGGTAGGCACTTTGCAAAAAACACCTCTGTTTTCTTTAAAGAAATGTGATGTGTCCACGTTGTGTTTTGGGGCGTTTCCTGTCACGGGCGCTAGGCCTACCCACACAAATGAGGTATCATTTTTATCGGGAGACTTGGGGGAACGCTGGGTGGAAGGAAATTTGTGGCTCCTCTCAGATTCCAGAACTTTCTGTCACCGAAATGTGAGGAAACGTGTTTTTTTAGCCAAATTTTGAGGTTTGCAAAGGATTCTGGGTAACAGAACCTGGTCAGAGCCGCACAAGTCACCCCATCTTGGATTCCCCTAGGTCTCTAGTTTTCAAAAATGCACAGGTTTGGTAAGTTTCCCTAGGTGCCGGCTGAGCTAGAGGCCAAAATCTACAGGGAGGCACTTTGCAAAAAACACCTCTGTTTTCTTTCAAAAAATTTGATGTGTCCACGTTGTGTTTTGGGGCGTTTCCTCTCACGGGCGCTAGGCCTACCCACACAAGTGAGGTATCATTTTTATCGGGAGACTTGGGGGAACGCTGGGTGGAAGGAAATTTGTGGCTCCTCTCAGATTCCAGAACTTTCTGTCACCGAAATGTGAGGAAAACTTGTTTTTTTAGCCAAATTTTGAGGTTTGCAAAGGATTCTGGGTAACAGAACCTGGTCAGAGCCCCACAAGTCACCACATCTTGGATTTCCCTAAGTCTCTAGTTTTCAAAAATGCACAGGTTTGGTAGGTTTCCCTAGGTGCCGGCTGAGCTAGAGGCCAAAATCTACAGGTAGGCACTTTGCAATAAACACCTCTGTTTTCTTTAAAAAAATGTGATGTGTCCACGTTGTGTTTTGGGGCGTTTCCTGTCACGGGCGCTAGGCCTACCCACACAAGTGAGGTATCATTTTTATCGGGAGACTTGGGGGAACACTGGGTGGAAGGAAATTTGTGGCTCCTCTCAGATTCCAGAACTTTCTGTCACCGAAATGTGAGAAAATCTTGTTTTTTTAACCAAATTTTGAGGTTTGCAAAGGATTCTGGGTAACAGAACCTGGTCAGAGCCCCACAAGTCACCCCATCTTGGATTCCCCTAGGTCTCCAGTTTAAAAAAATGCACATTTTTGGTAGGTTTCCCTAGGTGCCGGCTGAGCTAGAGGCCAAAATCTACAGGTAGGCACTTTGCAAAAAACACATTTGTTTTCTTTAAAAAAATGTGATGTGTCCACGTTGTGTTTTGGGGCATTTCCTGTCACGGGCGCTAGGCCTACCCACACACATGAGGTATCATTTTTATCAGAAGACTTGGGGGAACGCTGGGTGGAAGGAAATTTGTGGCTCCTCTCAAATTCCAGAACTTTCTGTCACCGGTATGTGAGGAAAACGTGTTTTTTTAGCCAAATTTTGAGGTTTGCAAAGGATTCTGGGTAACAGAACCTGGTCAGAGCCCCACAAGTCACCCCATCTTGGATTCCCCTAGGTCTCTAGTTTTAAAAAATGCACAGGTTTATTAGGTTTCCCTACGTGCCGGCTGAGCTAGAGGGCAAAATCTACAGGTAGGCACTTTGCAAAAAACACCTCTGTTTTCTTTAAAGAAATGTGATGTGTCCACGTTGTGTTTTGGGGCGTTTCCTGTCACGGGCGCTAGGCCTACCCACACAAATGAGGTATCATTTTTATCGGGAGACTTGGGGGAACGCTGGGTGGAAGGAAATTTGTGGCTCCTCTCATATTCCAGAACTTTCTGTCACCGAAATGTGAGGAAACGTGTTTTTTTAGCCAAATTTTGAGGTTTGCAAAGGATTCTGGGTAACAGAACCTGGTCAGAGCCGCACAAGTCACCCCATCTTGGATTCCCCTAGGTCTCTAGTTTTCAAAAATGCACAGGTTTGGTAAGTTTCCCTAGGTGCCGGCTGAGCTAGAGGCCAAAATCTACAGGGAGGCACTTTGCAAAAAACACCTCTGTTTTCTTTCAAAAAATTTGATGTGCGCACGTTGTGTTTTGGGGCGTTTCCTGTCACGGGCGCTAGGCCTACCCACACAAGTGAGGTATCATTTTTATCGGGAGACTTGGGGGAACGCTGGGTGGAAGGAAATTTGTGGCTCCTCTCAGATTCCAGAACTTTCTGTCACCGAAATGTGAGGAAAACTTGTTTTTTTAGCCAAATTTTGAGGTTTGCAAAGGATTCTGGGTAACAGAACCTGGTCAGAGCCCCACAAGTCACCACATCTTGGATTTCCCTAAGTCTCTAGTTTTCAAAAATGCACAGGTTTGGTAGGTTTCCCTAGGTGCCGGCTGAGCTAGAGGCCAAAATCTACAGGTAGGCACTTTGCAATAAACACCTCTGTTTTCTTTCAAAAAATGGGATGTGTCCACGTTGTGTTTTGGGGCGTTTCCTGTCACGGGCGCTAGGCCTACCCACACAAGTGAGGTATCATTTTCATCGGGAGACTTGGGGGAACACTGGGTGGAAGGAAATTTGTGGCTCCTCTCAGATTCCAGAACTTTCTGTCACCGAAATGTGAGAAAATCTTGTTTTTTTAACCAAATTTTGAGGTTTGCAAAGGATTCTGGGTAACAGAACCTGGTCAGAGCCCCACAAGTCACCCCATTTTGGATTCCCCTAGGTCTCCAGTTTAAAAAAATGCACAGGTTTGGTAGGTTTCCCTAGGTGCCGGCTGAGCTAGAGGCCAAAATCTACAGGTAGGCACTTTGCAAAAAACACATTTGTTTTCTTTAAAAAAATGTGATGTGTCCACGTTGTGTTTTGGGGCATTTCCTGTCACGGGCGCTAGGCCTACCCACACACATGAGGTATCATTTTTATCAGAAGACTTGGGGGAACGCTGGGTGGAAGGAAATTTGTGGCTCCTCTCATATTCCAGAACTTTCTGTCACCGAAATGTGAGGAAACGTGTTTTTTTAGCCAAATTTTGAGGTTTGCAAAGGATTCTGGGTAACAGAACCTGGTCAGAGCCGCACAAGTCACCCCATCTTAGATTCCCCTAGGTCTCTAGTTTTCAAAAATGCACAGGTTTGGTAAGTTTCCCTAGGTGCCGGCTGAGCTAGAGGCCAAAATCTACAGGGAGGCACTTTGCAAAAAACACCTCTGTTTTCTTTCAAAAAATTTGATGTGTCCACATTGTGTTTTGGGGCGTTTCCTGTCACGGGCGCTAGGCCTACCCACACAAGTGAGGTTTCATTTTTATCGGGAGACTTGGGGGAACGCTGGGTGGAAGGAAATTTGTGGCTCCTCTCAGATTCCAGAACTTTCTGTCACCGAAATGTGAGGAAAACTTGTTTTTTTAGCCAAATTTTGAGGTTTGCAAAGGATTCTGGGTAACAGAACCTGGTCAGAGCCTCACAAGTCACCACATCTTGGATTTCCCTAAGTCTCTAGTTTTCAAAAATGCACAGGTTTGGTAGGTTTCCCTAGGTGCCGGCTGAGCTAGAGGCCAAAATCTACAGGTAGGCACTTTGCAATAAACACCTCTGTTTTCTTTCAAAAAATGTGATGTGTCCACGTTGTGTTTTGGGGCGTTTCCTGTCACGGGCGCTAGGCCTACCCACACAAGTGAGGTATCATTTTTATCGGGAGACTTGGGGGAACACTGGGTGGAAGGAAATTTGTGGCTCCTCTCAGATTCCAGAACTTTCTGTCACCGAAATGTGAGAAAATCTTGTTTTTTTAACCAAATTTTGAGGTTTGCAAAGGATTCTGGGTAACAGAACCTGGTCAGAGCCCCACAAGTCACCCCATCTTGGATTCCCCTAGGTCTCCAGTTTAAAAAAATGCACAGGTTTGGTAGGTTTCCCTAGGTGCCGGCTGAGCTAGAGGCCAAAATCTACAGGTAGGCACTTTGCAAAAAACACATTTGTTTTCTTTAAAAAAATGTGATGTGTCCACGTTGTGTTTTGGGGCATTTCCTGTCACGGGCGCTAGGCCTACCCACACACATGAGGTATCATTTTTATCAGAAGACTTGGGGGAACGCTGGGTGGAAGGAAATTTGTGGCTCCTCTCAAATTCCAGAACTTTCTGTCACCGGTATGTGAGGAAAACGTGTTTTTTTAGCCAAATTTTGAGGTTTGCAAAGGATTCTGGGTAACAGAACCTGGTCAGAGCCCCACAAGTCACCCCATCTTGGATTCCCCTAGGTCTCTAGTTTTAAAAAATGCACAGGTTTATTAGGTTTCCCTACGTGCCGGCTGAGCTGGAGGGCAAAATCTACAGGTAGGCACTTTGCAAAAAACACCTCTGTTTTCTTTAAAGAAATGTGATGTGTCCACGTTGTGTTTTGGGGCGTTTCCTGTCACGGGCGCTAGGCCTACCCACACAAATGAGGTATCATTTTTATCGGGAGACTTGGGGGAACGCTGGGTGGAAGGAAATTTGTGGCGCCTCTCATATTCCAGAACTTTCTGTCACCGAAATGTGAGGAAACGTGTTTTTTTAGCCAAATTTTGAGGTTTGCAAAGGATTCTGGGTAACAGAACCTGATCAGAGCCCCACAAGTCACCCCATCTTGGATTCCCCTAGGTCTCTAGTTTTAAAAAATGCACAGGTTTGGTAAGTTTCCCTAGGTGACGGCTGAGCTAGAGGCCAAAATCTACAGGGAGGCACTTTGCAAAAAACACCTCTGTTTTCTTTAAAAAAATGTGATGTGTCCACGTTGTGTTTTGGGGCGTTTCCTGTCACGGGCGCTAGGCCTACCCACTCAAGTGAGGTATCAATTTTATCGGGAGACTTGGGGGAATGCTGGGTGGAAGGAAATTTGTGGCTCCTCTCAGATTCCAGAACTTTCTGTCACCGAAATGTGAGAAAATCTTGTTTTTTTAGCCCAATTTTGAGGTTTGCAAAGGATTCTGGGTAACAGAACCTGGTCAGAGCCCCACAAGTCACCCCATCTTAGAATCCCCTAAGTCTCCAGTTTTAAAAAATGCACATTTTTGGTAGGTTTCCCTAGGTGCCGGCTGAGCTAGAGGCCAAAATCTACAGGTAGGCACTTTGCAAAAAACACATATGTTTTCTTTAAAAAAATGTGATGTGTCCACGTTGTGTTTTGGGGCATTTCCTGTCACGGGCGCTAGGCCTACCCACACAAGTGAGGTATCATTTTTATCAGAAGACTTGGGGGAACGCTGGGTGGAAGGAAATTTGTGGCTCCTCTCAGATTCCAGAACTTTCTGTCACCGGTATGTGAGGAAAACGTGTTTTTTTAGCCAAATTTTGAGGTTTGCAAAGGATTCTGGGTAACAGAACCTGGTCAGAGCCCCACAAGTCACCCCATCTTGGATTCCCCTAGGTCTCTAGTTTTAAAAAATGCACAGGTTTATTAGGTTTCCCTACGTGCCGGCTGAGCTAGAGGGCAAAATCTACAGGTAGGCACTTTGCAAAAAACACCTCTGTTTTCTTTAAAGAAATGTGATGTGTCCACGTTGTGTTTTGGGGCGTTTCCTGTCACGGGCGCTAGGCCTACCCACACAAATGAGGTATCATTTTTATTGGGAGACTTGGGGGAACGCTGGGTGGAAGGAAATTTGTGGCTCCTCTCAGATTCCAGAACTTTCTGTCACTAAAATGTGAGAAAATCTTGTTTTTTTAGCCCAATTTTGAGGTTTGCAAAGGATTCTGGGTAACAGAACCTGGTCAGAGCCCCACAAGTCACCCCATCTTAGATTCCCCTAGGTCTCCAGTTTTAAAAAATGCACATTTTTGGTCGGTTTCCCTAGGTGCCGGCTGAGCTAGAGGCCAAAATCTACAGGTAGGCACTTTGCAAAAAACACATCTGTTTTCTTTAAAAAAATGTGATGTGTCCACGTTGTGTTTTGGGGCATTTCCTGTCACGGGCGCTAGGCCTACCCACACAAGTGAGGTATCATTTTTATCAGAAGACTTGGGGGAACGCTGGGTGGAAGGAAATTTGTGGCTCCTCTCAGATTCCAGAACTTTCTGTCACCGGTATGTGAGGAAAACGTGTTTTTTTAGCCAAATTTTGAGGTTTGCAAAGGATTCTGGGTAACAGAACCTGGTCAGAGCCCCACAAGTCACCCCATCTTGGATTCCCCTAGGTCTCCAGTTTTAAAAAATGCACAGGTTTATTAGGTTTCCCTACTTGCCGGCTGAGCTAGAGGGCAAAATCTACAGGTAGGCACTTTGCAAAAAACACCTCTGTTTTCTTTAAAAAAATGTGATGTGTCCACGTTGTGTTTTGGGGCGTTTCCTGTCACGGGCGCTAGGCCTACCCACTCAAGTGAGGTATACTTTTTATCGGGAGACTTGGGGGAACGCTGGGTGGAAGGAAATTTGTGCCTCCTCTCAGATTCCAGAACTTTCTGTCACAGAAATTTGAGGAGCATGTGTTTTTTTACCCAAATTTTGAGGTTTGCAAAGGATTCTGGGTAACAGAACCTGGTCAGAGCCCCACAAGTCACCCCATCTTGGATTCCCCTAGGTCTCCAGTTTTAAAAAATGCACATTTTTGGTAGGTTTCCCTAGGTGCCGGCTGAGCTAGAGGCCAAAATCTACAGGTAGGCACTTTGCAAAAAACACATCTGTTTTCTTTAAAAAAATGTGATGTGTCCACGTTGTGTTTTGGGGCGTTTCCTGTCACGGGCGCTAGGCCTACCCACACAAATGAGGTATCATTTTTATCGGGAGACTTGGGGGAAAGCTGGGTGGAAGGAAATTTGTGGCTCCTCTCATATTCCAGAACTTTCTGTCACCGAAATGTGAGGAAACTTGTTTTTTTAGCCAAATTTTGAGGTTTGCAAAGGATTCTGGGTAACAGAACCTGGTCAGAGCCGCACAAGTCACCCCATCTTGGATTCCCCTAGGTCTCTAGTTTTCAAAAATGCACAGGTTTGGTAAGTTTCCCTAGGTGCCGGCTGAGCTAGAGGCCAAAATCTACAGGGAGGCACTTTGCAAAAAACACCTCTGTTTTCTTTCAAAAAATTTGATGTGTCCACGTTGTGTTTTGGGGCGTTTCCTGTCACGGGCGCTAGGCCTACCCACACAAGTGAGGTATCATTTTTATCGGGAGACTTGGGGGAACGCTGGGTGGAAGGAAATTTGTGGCTCCTCTCAGATTCCAGAACTTTCTGTCACCGAAATGTGAGGAAAACTTGTTTTTTTAGCCAAATTTTGAGATTTGCAAAGGATTCTGGGTAACAGAACCTGGTCAGAGCCCCACAAGTCACCCCATCTTAGATTCCCCTAGGTCTCCAGTTTTAAAAAATGCACATTTTTGGTAGGTTTCCCTAGGTGCCGGCTGAGCTAGAGGCCAAAATCTACAGGTAGGCACTTTGCAAAAAACACATCTGTTTTCTTTAAAAAAGTGTGATGTGTCCACGTTGTGTTTTGGGGCATTTCCTGTCACGGGCGCTAGGCCTACCCACACAAGTGAGGTATCATTTTTATCAGAAGACTTGGGGGAACGCTGGGTGGAAGGAAATTTGTGGCTCCTCTCAGATTCCAGAACTTTCTGTCACCGGTATGTGAGGAAAACGTGTTTTTTTAGCCAAATTTTGAGGTTTGCAAAGGATTCTGGGTAACAGAACCTGGTCAGAGCCCCACAAGTCACCCCATCTTGGATTCCCCTAGGTCTCTAGTTTTAAAAAATGCACAGGTTTATTAGGTTTCCCTACGTGCCGGCTGAGCTAGAGGGCAAAATCTACAGGTAGGCACTTTGCAAAAAACACCTCTGTTTTCTTTAAAGAAATGTGATGTGTCCACGTTGTGTTTTGGGGCGTTTCCTGTCACCGCGCTAGGCCTACCCACACAAATGAGGTATCATTTTTATCGGGAGACTTGGGGGAACTCTGGGTGGAAGGAAATTTGTGGCTCCTCTCATATTCCAGAACTTTCTGTCACCGAAATGTGAGGAAACGTGTTTTTTTAGCCAAATTTTGAGGTTTGCAAAGGATTCTGGGTAACAGAACCTGGTCAGAGCCCCACAAGTCACCCCATCTTAGATTCCCCTAGGTCTCCAGTTTTCAAAAATGCACAGGTTTGGTAAGTTTCCCTAGGTGCCGGCTGAGCTAGAGGCCAAAATCTACAGGGAGGCACTTTGCAAAAAACACCTCTGTTTTCTTTCAAAAAATTTGATGTGTCCACGTTGTGTTTTGGGGCGTTTCCTGTCACGGGCGCTAGGCCTACCCACACAAGTGAGGTATCATTTTTATCGGGAGACTTGGGGGAACGCTGGGTGGAAGGAAATTTGTGGCTCCTCTCAGATTCCATAACTTTCTGTCACCGAAATGTGAGGAAAACTTGTTTTTTTAGCCAAATTTTGAGGTTTGCAAAGGATTCTGGGTAACAGAACCTGGTCAGAGCCCCACAAGTCACCCCATCTTGGATTTCCCTAAGTCTCTAGTTTTCAAAAATGCACAGGTTTGGTAGGTTTCCCTAGGTGCTGGCTGAGCTAGAGGCCAAAATCTACAGGTAGGCACTTTGCAATAAACACCTCTGTTTTCTTTCAAAAAATGTGATGTGTCCACGTTGTGTTTTGGGGCGTTTCCTGTCACGGGCGCTAGGCCTACCCACACAAGTGAGGTATCATTTTTATCGGGAGACTTGGGGGAACACTGGGTGGAAGGAAATTTGTGGCTCTTCTCATATTCCAGAACTTTCTGTCACCGAAATGTGAGGAAAACTTGTTTTTTTAGCCAAATTTTGAGGTTTGCAAAGGATTCTGGGTAACAGAACCTGGTCAGAGCCCCACAAGTCACCCCATCTTGGATTTCCCTAAGTCTCTAGTTTTCAAAAATGCACAGGTTTGGTAGGTTTCCCTAGGTGCCGGCTGAGCTAGAGGCCAAAATCTACAGGTAGGCACTTTGCAATAAACACCTCTGTTTTCTTTCAAAAAATGTGATGTGTCCACGTTGTGTTTTGGGGCGTTTCCTGTCACGGGCGCTAGGCCTACCCACACAAGTGAGGTATCATTTTTATCGGGAGACTTGGGGGAACACTGGGTGGAAGGAAATTTGTGGCTCCTCTCAGATTCTAGAACTTTCTGTCACCGAAATGTGAGAAAATCTTGTTTTTTTAACCAAATTTTGAGGTTTGCAAAGGATTCTGGGAAACAGAACCTGGTCAGAGCCGCATAAGTCACCCCATGTTGGATTCCCCTAGGTCTCTAGTTTTCAAAAATGCACAGGTTTGGTAAGTTTCCCTAGGTGCCGGCTGAGCTAGAGGCCAAAATCTACAGGGAGGCACTTTGCAAAAAACACCTCTGTTTTCTTTCAAAAAATTTGATGTGTCCACGTTGTGTTTTGGGGCGTTTCCTGTCACGGGCACTAGGCCTACCCACACAAATGAGGTATCATTTTTATCGGGAGACTTGGGGGAACGCTGGGTGGAAGGAAATTTGTGGCTCCTCTCATATTCCAGAACTTTCTGTCACCGAAATGTGAGGAAACTTGTTTTTTTAGCCAAATTTTGAGGTTTGCAAAGGATTCTGGGTAACAGAACCTGGTCAGAGCCGCACAAGTCACCCCATCTAGGATTCCCCTAGGTCTCTAGTTTTCAAAAATGCACAGGTTTGGTAAGTTTCCCTAGGTGCCGGCTGAGCTAGAGGCCAAAATCTACAGGGAGGCACTTTGCAAAAAACACCTCTGTTTTCTTTCAAAAAATTTGATGTGTCCACGTTGTGTTTTGGGGCGTTTCCTGTCACGGGCGCTAGGCCTACCCACACAAGTGAGGTATCATTTTTATCGGGAGACTTGGGGGAATGCTGGGTGGAAGGAAATTTGTGGCTCCTCTCAGATTCCAGAACTTTCTGTCACCGAAATGTGAGGAAAACTTGTTTTTTTAGCCAAATTTTGAGGTTTGCAAAGGATTCTGGGTAACAGAACCTGGTCAGAGCCCCACAAGTCACCCCATCTTGGATTTCCCTAAGTCTCTAGTTTTCAAAAATGCACAGGTTTGGTAGGTTTCCCTAGGTGCCGGCTGAGCTAGAGGCCAAAATCTACAGGTAGGCACTTTGCAATAAACACCTCTGTTTTCTTTAAAAAAATGTGATGTGTCCACGTTGTGTTTTGGGGCGTTTCCTGCCACGGGCGCTAGGCCTACCCACACAAGTGAGGTATCATTTTTATCGGGAGACTTGGGGGAACACTGGGTGGAAGGAAATTTGTGGCTCCTCTCAGATTCCAGAACTTTCTGTCACTGAAATGTGAGAAAATCTTGATTTTTTAACCAAATTTTGAGGTTTGCAAAGGATTCTGGGTAACAGAACCTGGTCAGAGCCCCACAAGTCACCCCATCTTGGATTCCCCTAGGTCTCCAGTTTAAAAAAATGCACAGGTTTGGTAGGTTTCCCTAGGTGCCGGCTGAGCTAGAGGCCAAAATCTACAGGTAGGCACTTTGCAAAAAACACATTTGTTTTCTTTAAAAAAATGTGATGTGTCCACGTTGTGTTTTGGGGCATTTCCTGTCACGGGCGCTAGGCCTACCCACACACATGAGGTATCATTTTTATCAGAAGACTTGGGGGAACGCTGGGTGGAAGGAAATTTGTGGCTCCTCTCAAATTCCAGAACTTTCTGTCACGGTATGTGAGGAAAACGTGTTTTTTTAGCCACATTTTGAGGTTTGCAAAGGATTCTGGGTAACAGAACCTGGTCAGAGCCCCACAAGTCACCCCATCTTGGATTCCCCTAGGTCTCTAGTTTTAAAAAATGCACAGGTTTATTAGGTTTCCCTACGTGCCGGCTGAGCTAGAGGGCAAAATCTACAGGTAGGCACTTTGCAAAAAACACCTCTGTTTTCTTTAAAGAAATGTGATGTGTCCACGTTGTGTTTTGGGGCGTTTCCTGTCACGGGCGCTAGGCCTACCCACACAAATGAGGTATCATTTTTATCGGGAGACTTGGGGGAACGCTGGGTGGAAGGAAATTTGTGGCTCCTCTCATATTCCAGAACTTTCTGTCACCGAAATGTGAGGAAATGTGTTTTTTTAGCCAAATTTTGAGGTTTGCAAAGGATTCTGGGTAACAGAACCTGGTCAGAGCCCCACAAGTCACCCCATCTTAGATTCCCCTAGGTCTCTAGTTTTCAAAAATGCACAGGTTTGGTAAGTTTCCCTAGGTGACGGCTGAGCTAGAGGCCAAAATCTACAGGGAGGCACTTTGCAAAAAACACCTCTGTTTTCTTTAAAAAAATGTGATGTGTCCACGTTGTGTTTTGGGGCGTTTCCTGTCACGGGCGCTAGGCCTACCCACTCAAGTGAGGTATCATTTTTATCGGGAGACTTGGGGGAATGCTGGGTGGAAGGAAATTTGTGGCTCCTCTCAGATTCCAGAACTTTCTGTCACCGAAATGTGAGAAAATCTTGTTTTTTTAGCACAATTTTGAGGTTTGCAAAGGATTCTGGGTAACAGAACCTGGTCAGAGCCCCACAAGTCACCCCATCTTAGATTCCCCTAGGTCTCCAGTTTTAAAAAATGCACATTTTTGGTAGGTTTCCCTAGGTGCCGGCTGAGCTAGAGGCCAAAATCTACAGGTAGGCACTTTGCAAAAAACACATCTGTTTTCTTTAAAAAAGTGTGATGTGTCCACGTTGTGTTTTGGGGCATTTCCTGTCACGGGCGCTAGGCCTACCCACACAAGTGAGGTATCATTTTTATCAGAAGACTTGGGGGAACGCTGGGTGGAAGGAAATTTGTGGCTCCTCTCAGATTCCAGAACTTTCTGTCACCGGTATGTGAGGAATACGTGTTTTTTTAGCCAAATTTTGAGGTTTGCAAAGGATTCTGGGTAACAGAACCTGGTCAGAGCCCCACAAGTCACCCTATCTTGGATTCCCCTAGGTCTCTAGTTTAAAAAAATGCACAGGTTTATTAGGTTTCCCTATGTGCCGGCTGAGCTAGAGGGCAAAATCTACAGGTAGGCACTTTGCAAAAAACACCTCTGTTTTCTTTAAAGAAATGTGATGTGTCCACGTTGTGTTTTGGGGCGTTTCCTGTCACGGGCGCTAGGCCTACCCACACAAATGAGGTATCATTTTTATCGGAAGACTTGGGGGAACGCTGGGTGGAAGGAAATTTGTGGCTCCTCTCATATTCCAGAACTTTCTGTCACCGAAATGTGAGGAAACGTGTTTGTTTAGCCAAATTTTGAGGTTTGCAAAGGATTCTGGGTAACAGAACCTGGTCAGAGCCGCACAAGTCACCCCATCTTGGATTCCCCTAGGTCTCTAGTTTTCAAAAATGTACAGGTTTGGTAAGTTTCCCTAGGTGCCGGCTGAGCTAGAGGCCAAAATCTACAGGGAGGCACTTTGCAAAAAACACCTCTGTTTTCTGTCAAAAAATTTGATGTGTCCACGTTGTGTTTTGGGGCGTTTCCTGTCATGGGCGCTAGGCCTACCCACACAAGTGAGGTATCATTTTTATCGGGAGACTTTGGGAACGCTGGGTGGAAGGAAATTTGTGGCTCCTCTCAGATTCCAGAACTTTCTGTCACCGAAATGTGAGGAAAACTTGTTTTTTTAGCCAAATTTTGAGGTTTGCAAAGGATTCTGGGTAACAGAACCTGGTCAGAGCCCCACAAGTCACCCCATCTTGGATTTCCCTAAGTCTCTAGTTTTCAAAAATGCACAGGTTTGGTAGGTTTCCCTAGGTGCCGGCTGAGCTAGAGGCCAAAATCTACAGGTAGGCACTTTGCAATAAACACCTCTGTTTTCTTTCAAAAAATGTGATGTGTCCACGTTGTGTTTTGGGGCGTTTCCTGTCACTGGCGCTAGGCCTACCCACACAAGTGAGGTATCATTTTGATCAGGAGACTTGGGGGAACACTGGGTGGAAGGAAATGTGTGGCTCCTCTCAGATTCCAGAACTTTCTGTCACCGAAATGTGAGAAAATCTTGTTTTTTTAGCCAAATTTTGAGGTTTGCAAAGGATTCTGGGTAACAGAACCTGGTCAGAGCCGCACAAGTCACCCCATCTTGGATTCCCCTAGGTCTCCAGTTTAAAAAAATGCACAGGTTTGGTAGGTTTCCCTAGGTGCCGGTTGAGCTAGAGGCCAAAATCTACAGGTAGGCACTTTGCAAAAAACACATATGTTTTCTTTAAAGAAATGTGATGTGTCCACGTTGTGTTTTGGGGCGTTTCCTGTCACGGGCGCTAGGCCTACCCACACAAATGAGATATCATTTTTATCGGGAGACTTGGGGGAACGCTGGGTGGAAGGAAATTTGTGGCTCCTCTCATATTCCAGAACTTTCTGTTACTGAAATGTGAGGAAACGTGTTTTTTTAGCCAAATTTTGAGGTTTGCAAAGGATTCTGGGTAACAGAACCTGGTCAGAGCCGCACAAGTCACCCCATCTTGGATTCCCCTAGGTCTCTAGTTTTAAAAAATGCACAGGTTTATTAGGTTTCCCTACGTGCTGGCTGAGCTAGAGGGCAAAATCTACAGGTAGGCACTTTGCAAAAAACACCTCTGTTTTCTTTAAAGAAATGTGATGTGTCCACGTTGTGTTTTGGGGCGTTTCCTGTCACGGGCGCTAGGCCTACCCACACAAATGAGGTATTATTTTTATCGGGAGACTTGGGGGAACGCTGGGTGGAAGGAAATTTGTGGCTCCTCTCATATTCCAGAACTTTCTGTCACCGAAATGTGAGGAAATGTGTTTTTTTAGCCAAATTTTGAGGTTTGCAAAGGATTCTGGGTAACAGAACCTGGTCAGAGCCCCACAAGTCACCCCATCTTGGATTCCCCTAGGTCTCTAGTTTTCAAAAATGCACAGGTTTGGTAAGTTTCCCTAGGTGACGTCTGAGCTAGAGGCCAAAATCTACAGGGAGGCACTTTGCAAAAAACACCTCTGTTTTCTTTAAAAAAATGTGATGTGTCCACGTTGTGTTTTGGGGCGTTTCCTGTCACGGGCGCTAGGCCTACCCACTCAAGTGAGGTATCATTTTTATCGGGAGACTTGGGGGAATGCTGGGTGGAAGGAAATTTGTGGCTCCTCTCAGATTCCAGAACTTTCTGTCACCGAAATGTGAGAAAATCTTGTTTTTTTAGCACAATTTTGAGGTTTGCAAAGGATTCTGGGTAACAGAACCTGGTCAGAGCCCCACAAGTCACCCCATCTTAGATTCCCCTAGGTCTCCAGTTTTAAAAAATGCACATTTTTGGTAGGTTTCCCTAGGTGCCGGCTGAGCTAGAGGCCAAAATCTACAGGTAGGCACTTTGCAAAAAACACATCTGTTTTCTTTAAAAAAGTGTGATGTGTCCACGTTGTGTTTTGGGGCATTTCCTGTCACGGGCGCTAGGCCTACCCACACAAGTGAGGTATCATTTTTATCAGAAGACTTGGGGGAACGCTGGGTGGAAGGAAATTTGTGGCTCCTCTCAGATTCCAGAACTTTCTGTCACCGGTATGTGAGGAATACGTGTTTTTTAAGCCAAATTTTGAGGTTTGCAAAGGATTCTGGGTAACAGAACCTGGTCAGAGCCCCACAAGTCACCCCATCTTGGATTCCCCTAGGTCTCTAGTTTAAAAAAATGCACAGGTTTATTAGGTTTCCCTACGTGCCGGCTGAGCTAGAGGGCAAAATCTACAGGTAGGCACTTTGCAAAAAACACCTCTGTTTTCTTTAAAGAAATGTGATGTGTCCACGTTGTGTTTTGGGGCGTTTCCTGTCACGGGCGCTAGGCCTACCCACACAAATGAGGTATCATTTTTATCGGGAGACTTGGGGGAACGCTGGGTGGAAGGAAATTTGTGGCTCCTCTCAGATTCCAGAACTTTCTGTCACCGAAATGTGAGGAAAACTTGTTTTTTTAGCCAAATTTTGAGGTTTGCAAAGGATTCTAGGTAACAGAACCTGGTCAGAGCCCCACAAGTCACCCCATCTTGGATTTCCCTAAGTCTCTAGTTTTCAAAAATGCACAGGTTTGGTAGGTTTCCCTAGGTGCCGGCTGAGCTAGAGGCCAAAATCTACAGGTAGGCACTTTGCAATAAACACCTCTGTTTTCTTTCAAAAAATGTGATGTGTCCACGTTGTGTTTTGGGGCGTTTCCTGTCACGGGCGCTAGGCCTACCCACACAAGTGAGGTATCATTTTGATCGGGAGACTTGGGGGAACACTGGGTGGAAGGAAATGTGTGGCTCCTCTCAGATTCCAGAACTTTCTGTCACCGAAATGTGAGAAAATCTTGTTTTTTTAGCCAAATTTTGAGGTTTGCAAAGGATTCTGGGTAACAGAACCTGGTCAGAGCCGCACAAGTCACCCCATCTTGGATTCCCCTAGGTCTCCAGTTTAAAAAAATGCACAGGTTTGGTAGGTTTCCCTAGGTGCCGGCTGAGCTAGAGGCCAAAATCTACAGGTAGGCACTTTGCAAAAAACACATATGTTTTCTTTAAAGAAATGTGATGTGTCCACGTTGTGTTTTGGGGCGTTTCCTGTCACGGGCGCTAGGCCTACCCACACAAATGAGGTATCATTTTTATCGGGAGACTTGGGGGAACGCTGGGTGGAAATAAATTTGTGGCTCCTCTCAAATTCCAGAACTTTCTGTTACCGAAATGTGAGGAAACGTGTTTTTTTAGCCAAATTTTGAGGTTTGCAAAGGATTCTGGGTAACAGAACCTGGTCAGAGCCGCACAAGTCACCCCATCTTGGATTCCCCTAGGTCTCTAGTTTTCAAAAATGCACAGGTTTGGTAAGTTTCCCTAGGTGCCGGCTGAGCTAGAGGCCAAAATCTACAGGGAGGCACTTTGCAAAAAACACCTCTGTTTTCTTTCAAAAAATGTGATGTGTCCACGTTGTGTTTTGGGGCGTTTCCTGTCACGGGCGCTAGGCCTACCCACACAAGGGAGGTATCATTTTTATCGGGAGACTTGGGGGAACACTGGGTGGAAGGAAATTTGTGGCTCCTCTCAGATTCCAGAACTTTCTGTCACCGAAATTTGAGAAAATCTTGTTTTTTTAGCCAAATTTTGAGGTTTGCAAAGGATTCTGGGTAACAGAACCTGGTCAGAGCCCCACAAGTCACCCCATCTTGGATTCCCCTAGGTCTCCAGTTTTAAAAAATGCACAGGTTTGGTAGGTTTCCCTAGGTGCCGGCTGAGCTAGAGGCCAAAATCTACAGGTAAGCACTTTGCAAAAAACACATATGTTTTCTTTAAAAAAATGTGATGTGTCCACGTTGTGTTTTGGGCCATTTCCTGTCACGGGCGCTAGGCCTACCCACACACATGAGGTATCATTTTTATCAGAAGACTTGGGGGAACGCTGGGTGGAAATAAATTTGTGGCTCCTCTCAAATTCCAGAACTTTCTGTCACCGGTATGTGAGGAAAACGTGTTTTTTTAGCCAAATTTTGAGGTTTGCAAAGGATTCTGGGTAACAGAACGTGGTCAGAGCCGCACAAGTCACCCCATCTTGGATTCCCCTAGGTCTCTAGTTTTAAAAAATGCACAGGTTTGGTAAGTTTCCCTAGGTGCCGGCTGAGCTAGAGGCCAAAATCTACAGGTAGGCACTTTGCAAAAAACACCTCTGTTTTCTTTAAAAAAATGTGATGTGTCCACGTTGTGTTTTGGGGCGTTTCCTGTCACGGGCGCTAGGCCTACCCACACAAATGAGGTATCATTTTTATCGGGAGACTTGGGGGAACGCTGGGTGGAAGGAAATTTGTGGCTCCTCTCAGATTCCAGAACTTTCTGTCACCGAAATGTGAGGAAAACTTGTTTTTTTAGCCAAATTTTGAGGTTTGCAAAGGATTCTGGGTAACAGAACCTGGTCAGAGCCCCACAAGTCACCCCATCTTGGATTTCCCTAAGTCTCTATTTTTTAAAAATGCACAGGTTTGGTAGGTTTCCCTAGGTGCCGGCTGAGCTAGAGGCCAAAATCTACAGGTAGGCACTTTGCAAAAAACACCTCTGTTTTCTTTAAAAAAATGTGATGTGTCCACGTTGTGTTTTGGGGCGTTTCCTGTCACGGGCGCTAGGCCTACCCACACAAGTGAGGTATCATTTTTATCGGGAGAATTGGGGGAACACTGGGTGGAAGGAAATTTGTGGCTCCTCTCAGATTCCAGAACTTTCTGTCACCGAAATGTGAGAAAATCTTGTTTTTTTAGCCAAATTTTGAGGTTTGCAAAGGATTCTGGGTAACAGAACCTGGTCAGAGCCCCACAAGTCACCCCATCTTGGATTCCCCTATGTCTTCAGTTTTAAAAAATGCACAGGTTTGGTAGGTTTCCCTAGGTGCCGGCTGAGCTAGAGGCCAAAATCTACAGGTAGGCACTTTGCAAAAAACACATATGTTTTCTTTAAAAAAATGTGATGTGTCCACCTTGTGTTTTGGGGCATTTCCTGTCACGGGCGCTAGGCCTACCCACACACATGAGGTATAATTTTTATCAGAAGACTTGGGGGAACGCTGGGTGGAAGGAAATTTGTGGCTCCTCTCAAATTCCAGAACTTTCTGTCACCGGTATGTGAGTAAAACATGTTTTTTTAGCCAAATTTTGAGGTTTGCAAAGAATTCTGGGTAACAGAACCTGGTCAGAGCCCCACAAGTCACCCCATCTTGGATTCCCCTAGGTCTCTAGTTTTAAAAAATGCACAGGTTTATTCGGTTTCCCTACGTGTCGGCTGAGCTAGAGGGCAAAATCTACAGGGAGGCACTTTGCAAAAAACACCTCTGTTTTCTTTAAAGAAATGTGATGTGTCCACGTTGTGTTTTGGGGCGTTTCCTGACATGGGCGCTAGGCCTACCCACACAAATGAGGTATCATTTTTATCGGGAGACTTGGGGGAACGCTGGGTGGAAGGCAATTTGTGGCTCCTCTCATATTCCAGAACTTTCTGTCACCGAAATATGAGGAAACGTGTTTTTTTAGCCAAATTTTGAGGTTTGCAAAGGATTCTGGGTAACAGAACCTGGTCAGAGCCGCACAAGTCACCCCATCTTGGATTCCCCTAGATCTCTAGTTTTCAAAAATGCACAGGTTTGGTAAGTTTCCCTAGGTGA
Source organism: Pleurodeles waltl (assembly GCF_031143425.1). Classification (NCBI taxonomy): domain Eukaryota; kingdom Metazoa; phylum Chordata; class Amphibia; order Caudata; family Salamandridae; genus Pleurodeles; species Pleurodeles waltl. The sequence goes on from NC_090439.1 coordinate 369,386,235, forward strand.
CGGCTGAGCTAGAGGCCAAAATCTACAGGGAGGCACTTTGCAAAAAACACCTCTGTTTTCTTTAAAAAAATGTGATGTGTCCACGTTGTGTTTTGGGGCGTTTCCTGTCACGGGCGCTAGGCCTACCCACACAAGTGAGGTATCATTTTTATCGGGAGACTTGGGGGAACGCTGGGTGGAAGGGAATTTGTGGCTCCTCTCAGATTCCAGAACTTTCTGTCACCGAAATGTGAGAAAATCTTGTTTTTTTAGCCAAATTTTGAGGTTTGCAAAGGATTCTGGGTAACAGAACCTGGTCAGAGCCCCACAAGTCACCCCATCTTGAATTCCCCTAGGTCTCCAGTTTTAAAAAATGCACAGGTTTGGTAGGTTTCCCTAGGTGCCGGCTGAGCTAGAGGCCAAAATCTACAGGTAGGCACTTTGCAAAAAACTCATATGTTTTCTTTAAAAAAATGTGATGTGTCCACGTTGCGTTTTGGGGCATTTCCTGTCACGGGCGCTAGGCCTACCCACACACATGAGGTATCATTTTTATCAGAAGACTTGGGGGAACGCTGGGTGGAAGGAAATTTGTGGCTCCTCTCAGATTCCAGAACTTTCTGTCACCGGTATGTGAGGAAAACGTGTTTTTTTAGCCAAATTTTGAGGTTTGCAAAGGATTCTTGGTAACAGAACCTGGTCAGAGCCCCACAAGTCACCCCATCTTGGATTCCCCTAGGTATCTAGTTTTAAAAAATGCACAGGTTTATTCGGTTTCCCTACGTGTCGGCTGAGCTAGAGGGCAAAATCTACAGGGAGGCACTTTGCAAAAAACACCTCTGTTTTCTTTAAAGAAATGTGATGTGTCCACGTTGTGTTTTGGGGCGTTTCCTGTCATGGGCGCTAGGCCTACCCACACAAATGAGGTATCATTTTTATCGGGAGACTTGGGGGAACGCTGGGTGGAAGGCAATTTGTGGCTCCTCTCATATTCCAGAACTTTCTGTCACCGAAATGTGAGGAAACTTGTTTTTTTAGCCAAATTTTGAGGTTTGCAAAGGATTCTGGGTAACAGAACCTGGTCAGAGCCGCACAAGTCACCCCATCTAGGATTCCCCTAGGTCTCTAGTTTTCAAAAATGCACAGGTTTGGTAAGTTTCCCTAGGTGCCGGCTGAGCTAGAGGCCAAAATCTACAGGGAGGCACTTTGCAAAAAACACCTCTGTTTTCTTTCAAAAAATTTGATGTGTCCACGTTGTGTTTTGGGGCGTTTCCTGTCACGGGCGCTAGGCCTACCCACACAAGTGAGGTATCATTTTTATCGGGAGACTTGGGGGAATGCTGGGTGGAAGGAAATTTGTGGCTCCTCTCAGATTCCAGAACTTTCTGTCACCGAAATGTGAGGAAAACTTGTTTTTTTAGCCAAATTTTGAGGTTTGCAAAGGATTCTGGGTAACAGAACCTGGTCAGAGCCCCACAAGTCACCCCATCTTGGATTTCCCTAAGTCTCTAGTTTTCAAAAATGCACAGGTTTGGTAGGTTTCCCTAGGTGCCGGCTGAGCTAGAGGCCAAAATCTACAGGTAGGCACTTTGCAATAAACACCTCTGTTTTCTTTAAAAAAATGTGATGTGTCCACGTTGTGTTTTGGGGCGTTTCCTGCCACGGGCGCTAGGCCTACCCACACAAGTGAGGTATCATTTTTATCGGGAGACTTGGGGGAACACTGGGTGGAAGGAAATTTGTGGCTCCTCTCACATTCCAGAACTTTCTGTCACTGAAATGTGAGAAAATCTTGATTTTTTAACCAAATTTTGAGGTTTGCAAAGGATTCTGGGTAACAGAACCTGGTCAGAGCCCCACAAGTCACCCCATCTTGGATTCCCCTAGGTCTCCAGTTTAAAAAAATGCACAGGTTTGGTAGGTTTCCCTAGGTGCCGGCTGAGCTAGAGGCCAAAATCTACAGGTAGGCACTTTGCAAAAAACACATTTGTTTTCTTTAAAAAAATGTGATGTGTCCACGTTGTGTTTTGGGGCATTTCCTGTCACGGGCGCTAGGCCTACCCACACACATGAGGTATCATTTTTATCAGAAGACTTGGGGGAACGCTGGGTGGAAGGAAATTTGTGGCTCCTCTCAAATTCCAGAACTTTCTGTCACGGTATGTGAGGAAAACGTGTTTTTTTAGCCACATTTTGAGGTTTGCAAAGGATTCTGGGTAACAGAACCTGGTCAGAGCCCCACAAGTCACCCCATCTTGGATTCCCCTAGGTCTCTAGTTTTAAAAAATGCACAGGTTTATTAGGTTTCCCTACGTGCCGGCTGAGCTAGAGGGCAAAATCTACAGGTAGGCACTTTGCAAAAAACACCTCTGTTTTCTTTAAAGAAATGTGATGTGTCCACGTTGTGTTTTGGGGCGTTTCCTGTCACGGGCGCTAGGCCTACCCACACAAATGAGGTATCATTTTTATCGGGAGACTTGGGGGAACGCTGGGTGGAAGGAAATTTGTGGCTCCTCTCATATTCCAGAACTTTCTGTCACCGAAATGTGAGGAAATGTGTTTTTTTAGCCAAATTTTGAGGTTTGCAAAGGATTCTGGGTAACAGAACCTGGTCAGAGCCCCACAAGTCACCCCATCTTAGATTCCCCTAGGTCTCTAGTTTTCAAAAATGCACAGGTTTGGTAAGTTTCCCTAGGTGACGGCTGAGCTAGAGGCCAAAATCTACAGGGAGGCACTTTGCAAAAAACACCTCTGTTTTCTTTAAAAAAATGTGATGTGTCCACGTTGTGTTTTGGGGCGTTTCCTGTCACGGGCGCTAGGCCTACCCACTCAAGTGAGGTATCATTTTTATCGGGAGACTTGGGGGAATGCTGGGTGGAAGGAAATTTGTGGCTCCTCTCAGATTCCAGAACTTTCTGTCACCGAAATGTGAGAAAATCTTGTTTTTTTAGCACAATTTTGAGGTTTGCAAAGGATTCTGGGTAACAGAACCTGGTCAGAGCCCCACAAGTCACCCCATCTTAGATTCCCCTAGGTCTCCAGTTTTAAAAAATGCACATTTTTGGTAGGTTTCCCTAGGTGCCGGCTGAGCTAGAGGCCAAAATCTACAGGTAGGCACTTTGCAAAAAACACATCTGTTTTCTTTAAAAAAGTGTGATGTGTCCACGTTGTGTTTTGGGGCATTTCCTGTCACGGGCGCTAGGCCTACCCACACAAGTGAGGTATCATTTTTATCAGAAGACTTGGGGGAACGCTGGGTGGAAGGAAATTTGTGGCTCCTCTCAGATTCCAGAACTTTCTGTCACCGGTATGTGAGGAATACGTGTTTTTTTAGCCAAATTTTGAGGTTTGCAAAGGATTCTGGGTAACAGAACCTGGTCAGAGCCCCACAAGTCACCCTATCTTGGATTCCCCTAGGTCTCTAGTTTAAAAAAATGCACAGGTTTATTAGGTTTCCCTACGTGCCGGCTGAGCTAGAGGGCAAAATCTACAGGTAGGCACTTTGCAAAAAACACCTCTGTTTTCTTTAAAGAAATGTGATGTGTCCACGTTGTGTTTTGGGGCGTTTCCTGTCACGGGCGCTAGGCCTACCCACACAAATGAGGTATCATTTTTATCGGAAGACTTGGGGGAACGCTGGGTGGAAGGAAATTTGTGGCTCCTCTCATATTCCAGAACTTTCTGTCACCGAAATGTGAGGAAACGTGTTTGTTTAGCCAAATTTTGAGGTTTGCAAAGGATTCTGGGTAACAGAACCTGGTCAGAGCCGCACAAGTCACCCCATCTTGGATTCCCCTAGGTCTCTAGTTTTCAAAAATGTACAGGTTTGGTAAGTTTCCCTAGGTGCCGGCTGAGCTAGAGGCCAAAATCTACAGGGAGGCACTTTGCAAAAAACACCTCTGTTTTCTGTCAAAAAATTTGATGTGTCCACGTTGTGTTTTGGGGCGTTTCCTGTCATGGGCGCTAGGCCTACCCACACAAGTGAGGTATCATTTTTATCGGGAGACTTTGGGAACGCTGGGTGGAAGGAAATTTGTGGCTCCTCTCAGATTCCAGAACTTTCTGTCACCGAAATGTGAGGAAAACTTGTTTTTTTAGCCAAATTTTGAGGTTTGCAAAGGATTCTGGGTAACAGAACCTGGTCAGAGCCCCACAAGTCACCACATCTTGGATTTCCCTAAGTCTCTAGTTTTCAAAAATGCACAGGTTTGGTAGGTTTCCCTAGGTGCCGGCTGAGCTAGAGGCCAAAATCTACAGGTAGGCACTTTGCAATAAACACCTCTGTTTTCTTTCAAAAAATGTGATGTGTCCACGTTGTGTTTTGGGGCGTTTCCTGTCACTGGCGCTAGGCCTACCCACACAAGTGAGGTATCATTTTGATCAGGAGACTTGGGGGAACACTGGGTGGAAGGAAATGTGTGGCTCCTCTCAGATTCCAGAACTTTCTGTCACCGAAATGTGAGAAAATCTTGTTTTTTTAGCCAAATTTTGAGGTTTGCAAAGGATTCTGGGTAACAGAACCTGGTCAGAGCCGCACAAGTCACCCCATCTTGGATTCCCCTAGGTCTCCAGTTTAAAAAAATGCACAGGTTTGGTAGGTTTCCCTAGGTGCCGGTTGAGCTAGAGGCCAAAATCTACAGGTAGGCACTTTGCAAAAAACACATATGTTTTCTTTAAAGAAATGTGATGTGTCCACGTTGTGTTTTGGGGCGTTTCCTGTCACGGGCGCTAGGCCTACCCACACAAATGAGATATCATTTTTATCGGGAGACTTGGGGGAACGCTGGGTGGAAGGAAATTTGTGGCTCCTCTCATATTCCAGAACTTTCTGTTACTGAAATGTGAGGAAACGTGTTTTTTTAGCCAAATTTTGAGGTTTGCAAAGGATTCTGGGTAACAGAACCTGGTCAGAGCCGCACAAGTCACCCCATCTTGGATTCCCCTAGGTCTCTAGTTTTAAAAAATGCACAGGTTTATTAGGTTTCCCTACGTGCTGGCTGAGCTAGAGGGCAAAATCTACAGGTAGGCACTTTGCAAAAAACACCTCTGTTTTCTTTAAAGAAATGTGATGTGTCCACGTTGTGTTTTGGGGCGTTTCCTGTCACGGGCGCTAGGCCTACCCACACAAATGAGGTATTATTTTTATCGGGAGACTTGGGGGAACGCTGGGTGGAAGGAAATTTGTGGCTCCTCTCATATTCCAGAACTTTCTGTCACCGAAATGTGAGGAAATGTGTTTTTTTAGCCAAATTTTGAGGTTTGCAAAGGATTCTGGGTAACAGAACCTGGTCAGAGCCCCACAAGTCACCCCATCTTGGATTCCCCTAGGTCTCTAGTTTTCAAAAATGCACAGGTTTGGTAAGTTTCCCTAGGTGACGTCTGAGCTAGAGGCCAAAATCTACAGGGAGGCACTTTGCAAAAAACACCTCTGTTTTCTTTAAAAAAATGTGATGTGTCCACGTTGTGTTTTGGGGCGTTTCCTGTCACGGGCGCTAGGCCTACCCACTCAAGTGAGGTATCATTTTTATCGGGAGACTTGGGGGAATGCTGGGTGGAAGGAAATTTGTGGCTCCTCTCAGATTCCAGAACTTTCTGTCACCGAAATGTGAGAAAATCTTGTTTTTTTAGCACAATTTTGAGGTTTGCAAAGGATTCTGGGTAACAGAACCTGGTCAGAGCCCCACAAGTCACCCCATCTTAGATTCCCCTAGGTCTCCAGTTTTAAAAAATGCACATTTTTGGTAGGTTTCCCTAGGTGCCGGCTGAGCTAGAGGCCAAAATCTACAGGTAGGCACTTTGCAAAAAACACATCTGTTTTCTTTAAAAAAGTGTGATGTGTCCACGTTGTGTTTTGGGGCATTTCCTGTCACGGGCGCTAGGCCTACCCACACAAGTGAGGTATCATTTTTATCAGAAGACTTGGGGGAACGCTGGGTGGAAGGAAATTTGTGGCTCCTCTCAGATTCCAGAACTTTCTGTCACCGGTATGTGAGGAATACGTGTTTTTTAAGCCAAATTTTGAGGTTTGCAAAGGATTCTGGGTAACAGAACCTGGTCAGAGCCCCACAAGTCACCCCATCTTGGATTCCCCTAGGTCTCTAGTTTAAAAAAATGCACAGGTTTATTAGGTTTCCCTACGTGCCGGCTGAGCTAGAGGGCAAAATCTACAGGTAGGCACTTTGCAAAAAACACCTCTGTTTTCTTTAAAGAAATGTGATGTGTCCACGTTGTGTTTTGGGGCGTTTCCTGTCACGGGCGCTAGGCCTACCCACACAAATGAGGTATCATTTTTATCGGGAGACTTGGGGTAACGCTGGGTGGAAGGAAATTTGTGGCTCCTCTCAGATTCCAGAACTTTCTGTCACCGAAATGTGAGGAAAACTTGTTTTTTTAGCCAAATTTTGAGGTTTGCAAAGGATTCTAGGTAACAGAACCTGGTCAGAGCCCCACAAGTCACCCCATCTTGGATTTCCCTAAGTCTCTAGTTTTCAAAAATGCACAGGTTTGGTAGGTTTCCCTAGGTGCCGGCTGAGCTAGAGGCCAAAATCTACAGGTAGGCACTTTGCAATAAACACCTCTGTTTTCTTTCAAAAAATGTGATGTGTCCACGTTGTGTTTTGGGGCGTTTCCTGTCACGGGCGCTAGGCCTACCCACACAAGTGAGGTATCATTTTGATCGGGAGACTTGGGGGAACACTGGGTGGAAGGAAATGTGTGGCTCCTCTCAGATTCCAGAACTTTCTGTCACCGAAATGTGAGAAAATCTTGTTTTTTTAGCCAAATTTTGAGGTTTGCAAAGGATTCTGGGTAACAGAACCTGGTCAGAGCCGCACAAGTCACCCCATCTTGGATTCCCCTAGGTCTCCAGTTTAAAAAAATGCACAGGTTTGGTAGGTTTCCCTAGGTGCCGGCTGAGCTAGAGGCCAAAATCTACAGGTAGGCACTTTGCAAAAAACACATATGTTTTCTTTAAAGAAATGTGATGTGTCCACGTTGTGTTTTGGGGCGTTTCCTGTCACGGGCGCTAGGCCTACCCACACAAATGAGGTATCATTTTTATCGGGAGACTTGGGGGAACGCTGGGTGGAAATAAATTTGTGGCTCCTCTCAAATTCCAGAACTTTCTGTTACCGAAATGTGAGGAAACGTGTTTTTTTAGCCAAATTTTGAGGTTTGCAAAGGATTCTGGGTAACAGAACCTGGTCAGAGCCGCACAAGTCACCCCATCTTCGATTCCCCTAGGTCTCTAGTTTTCAAAAATGCACAGGTTTGGTAAGTTTCCCTAGGTGCCGGCTGAGCTAGAGGCCAAAATCTACAGGGAGGCACTTTGCAAAAAACACCTCTGTTTTCTTTCAAAAAATGTGATGTGTCCACGTTGTGTTTTGGGGCGTTTCCTGTCACGGGCGCTAGGCCTACCCACACAAGGGAGGTATCATTTTTATCGGGAGACTTGGGGGAACACTGGGTGGAAGGAAATTTGTGGCTCCTCTCAGATTCCAGAACTTTCTGTCACCGAAATTTGAGAAAATCTTGTTTTTTTAGCCAAATTTTGAGGTTTGCAAAGGATTCTGGGTAACAGAACCTGGTCAGAGCCCCACAAGTCACCCCATCTTGGATTCCCCTAGGTCTCCAGTTTTAAAAAATGCACAGGTTTGGTAGGTTTCCCTAGGTGCCGGCTGAGCTAGAGGCCAAAATCTACAGGTAAGCACTTTGCAAAAAACACATATGTTTTCTTTAAAAAAATGTGATGTGTCCACGTTGTGTTTTGGGCCATTTCCTGTCACGGGCGCTAGGCCTACCCACACACATGAGGTATCATTTTTATCAGAAGACTTGGGGGAACGCTGGGTGGAAATAAATTTGTGGCTCCTCTCAAATTCCAGAACTTTCTGTCACCGGTATGTGAGGAAAACGTGTTTTTTTAGCCAAATTTTGAGGTTTGCAAAGGATTCTGGGTAACAGAACGTGGTCAGAGCCGCACAAGTCACCCCATCTTGGATTCCCCTAGGTCTCTAGTTTTAAAAAATGCACAGGTTTGGTAAGTTTCCCTAGGTGCCGGCTGAGCTAGAGGCCAAAATCTACAGGTAGGCACTTTGCAAAAAACACCTCTGTTTTCTTTAAAAAAATGTGATGTGTCCACGTTGTGTTTTGGGGCGTTTCCTGTCACGGGCGCTAGGCCTACCCACACAAATGAGGTATCATTTTTATCGGGAGACTTGGGGGAACGCTGGGTGGAAGGAAATTTGTGGCTCCTCTCAGATTCCAGAACTTTCTGTCACCGAAATGTGAGGAAAACTTGTTTTTTTAGCCAAATTTTGAGGTTTGCAAAGGATTCTGGGTAACAGAACCTGGTCAGAGCCCCACAAGTCACCCCATCTTGGATTTCCCTAAGTCTCTATTTTTTAAAAATGCACAGGTTTGGTAGGTTTCCCTAGGTGCCGGCTGAGCTAGAGGCCAAAATCTACAGGTAGGCACTTTGCAAAAAACACCTCTGTTTTCTTTAAAAAAATGTGATGTGTCCACGTTGTGTTTTGGGGCGTTTCCTGTCACGGGCGCTAGGCCTACCCACACAAGTGAGGTATCATTTTTATCGGGAGAATTGGGGGAACACTGGGTGGAAGGAAATTTGTGGCTCCTCTCAGATTCCAGAACTTTCTGTCACCGAAATGTGAGAAAATCTTGTTTTTTTAGCCAAATTTTGAGGTTTGCAAAGGATTCTGGGTAACAGAACCTGGTCAGAGCCCCACAAGTCACCCCATCTTGGATTCCCCTAGGTCTTCAGTTTTAAAAAATGCACAGGTTTGGTAGGTTTCCCTAGGTGCCGGCTGAGCTAGAGGCCAAAATCTACAGGTAGGCACTTTGCAAAAAACACATATGTTTTCTTTAAAAAAATGTGATGTGTCCACCTTGTGTTTTGGGGCATTTCCTGTCACGGGCGCTAGGCCTACCCACACACATGAGGTATAATTTTTATCAGAAGACTTGGGGGAACGCTGGGTGGAAGGAAATTTGTGGCTCCTCTCAAATTCCAGAACTTTCTGTCACCGGTATGTGAGTAAAACATGTTTTTTTAGCCAAATTTTGAGGTTTGCAAAGAATTCTGGGTAACAGAACCTGGTCAGAGCCCCACAAGTCACCCCATCTTGGATTCCCCTAGGTCTCTAGTTTTAAAAAATGCACAGGTTTATTCGGTTTCCCTACGTGTCGGCTGAGCTAGAGGGCAAAATCTACAGGGAGGCACTTTGCAAAAAACACCTCTGTTTTCTTTAAAGAAATGTGATGTGTCCACGTTGTGTTTTGGGGCGTTTCCTGACATGGGCGCTAGGCCTACCCACACAAATGAGGTATCATTTTTATCGGGAGACTTGGGGGAACGCTGGGTGGAAGGAAATTTGTGGCTCCTCTCAGATTCCAGAACTTTCTGTCACCGGTATGTGAGGAAAACGTGTTTTTTTAGCCAAATTTTGAGGTTTGCAAAGGATTCTGGGTAACAGAACCTGGTCAGAGCCCCACAAGTCACCCCATCTTGGTTTCCCCTAGGTATCTAGTTTTAAAAAATGCACAGGTTTGGTAGGTTTCCCTAGGTGCCGGCTGAGCTAGAGGCCATAATCTACAGGTAGGCACTTTGCAAAAAACACCTCTGTTTTCTTTCAAAAAATGTGATGTGTCCACGTTGTGTTTTGGGGCATTTCCTGTCACGGGCGCTAGGCCTACCCACAGAAGTGAGGTATCATTTTTATCGGGAGACTTATGGGAACACTGGGTGGAAGGAAATTTGTGGCTCCTCTCAGTTTCCAGAACTTTCTGTCACCGAAATATGAGGAAACGTGTTTTTTTAGCCAAATTTTGAGGTTTGCAAAGGATTCTGGGTAACAGAACCTGGTCAGAGCCGCACAAGTCACCCCATCTTGGATTCCCCTAGATCTCTAGTTTAAAAAAATGCACAGGTTTGGTAGGTTTCCCTAGGTGCCGGCTGAGCTAGAGGCCAAAATCTACAGGTAGGCACTTTGCAAAAAACACCTCTGTTTTCTTTAAACAAATGTGATGTGTCCACGTTGCGTTCCTGACGCGGGCGCTAGGCCTACCCACACAAGTGAGGTATCATTTTTATCGGGAGACTTGGGTGAACATAGATTAGCAAAACAAGTGTTATTGCCCCTTGCCTTTCTCTAAATTTTTTCCTTCCAAATATAAGAGAGTGTGTAAAAAGGACGTCTATTTGAGTAATGCCCTGTAATTCACATGTTATTACAGTATGGTCACCCCGGAATTCAGAAATGTGCAAATAACCACTGCTCCTCAACACCTTATCTTGTGCCCTTTTTGGAAATACAAAGGTTTTCTTGATAGCTATTTTTCACTCTTTATATTTCAGCAAATGAATTGCTGTATACCCGGTATAGAATGAAAACGCATTGCAGGGTGCAGCTCATTTATTGGCTCTGGGTAACTAGGGTTCTTGATGAACCTGCAAGCCCTATATATCCCCTCAACCAGAGAAGTCCAGCAGACGTAACGGTATATTGCTTTCGAAAATCTGACATTGAAGGAAAAAGTTACAGAGTAAAACGTAGAGAAAGATTGATTTTTTTTCATCTCAATTTCAATATTTTTCTTTTTCAGTTTTTTTTTTTCTGTAGGAAACCCTTTTAGGATCTACACAAATTACCCCTTGCTGAATTCAGAATTTTATCTACGTTTTAGAAATGTTGCGGTTTCTGGGATCCAGCATTGGTTTCATGCCCATTTCTGTCACTGACTGGAAGGAGGCTGAAAGCACACAAAATCGTTAAAATGGGGTATTCCCCAGTAAAATGTCAAAATTGTGTTGAAAAATTGGGTTTTCTGATTCAAGTCTGCCTGTTCCTGAAAGCTGGGAAGCTGGTGATTCTAGCACCCCAGACCCTTTGTTGATGCCATTTTCAGGGAAAAAACCACAAGCCTTCATCTGCAGCCCCTTTTTCCAATTTTTTTGAAAAAAACGAAATTTTCACTGTATTTTGGCTAATTTCTTGGCCTCCTTCTGGGGAACCTACAAAGTCTGGGTACCTCTAGAATCCCTAGGATGTTGGGAAAAAAGGACTCAAATTTGGCTTAGCTAGCCTATGTGGACAAAAAGTTATGAGGGCCTAAGCGCGAACTGCCCCAAATAGCCAAAAAAAGGCTCGGCACAGGAGGGGGAAAAGGCCTGGCAGCGAAGGGGTTAAAATAACTACTGAGACTCTATCAGCAATAAAATAAAGAGAATGGTACTGTACCGTGTCAGGAACTAAACAGTGTAGAAAGATAACTCTAGTCCTATGCTATAACCACTGTTTATTTGGGGATTTTTTATTCTGCTTTGTATTGAGTAGTCAAAATGCTTTGCAAGAGGAACAGTTTTATGTTTCAAAATACCTAGAGTCATCACACGTTGAAGTCTTTATCTTAAAGGTTCACTGTATAGAGAACATAATAGTTTTAGTTTTTTTCACTGCAGCAGAATATTTTTAGTCCTGTCAACACTAGACAGACCTATGGCTTTGTAAATGTTTGACTTGTCTGCTTACCTATTGCTATTTTCATTGAAGATGGAGTTTATAGCACACATATGCCTGGAAAAGCCATGAGAGGGCATGACAACATCTCAGTTCATGTGCACTGTTCATTGTGATAGCTTCGATCAAGCAGGAATGTGGTCAGAATGATTGGAATAAAAAGTAGTGTATAGATTCTGCCTGCCTAGTGCTCAAAGTCAGGTTTAGGCAAATGCTTATATTCACTTCTCCTCACAAGGATGATTAGCCCATCAAATAGAAAAACAACATTCTTTTATCGAACTGAGCAGATATATTGTAAGGAACGTTTTGTGGAATAGCAAGTTCAAAATGGCAATGCCTCCCTATGTATATTTTCACAAATATGTCACTGTCTTCACTAATGACTTGGATATCAGTTCAATGATAATTTTTTTCTCACAAAAATTTGCTTGGTGAAAAAACATAAGTTGTAGTCCTGAATATTTTTTCAATTAGCTTGATACAGACTTCATATATTGACGTTATTGTTATTGTCAATTTTTCAGCCAACACGTGTCTCTCCCCATTACAGTGGAATGAAAGTCTGGGGCTTTATGAAGGCTTTTCTCTGCTGATTTAAATATGAGTAAATATTTAAAATCTTGTAGCTAACCTGTAAGGCAAAGAATGACCTTAAATATGTAGCATTGCCCATCATAAGGCTACAGTGAACCATAATTGATAAGCAAGATTTAAGGGTTACCCCCGTGTCCTATAAGAATCTGGATAATGTGGCAGTCACAGGGACAATTTCCTTGTGTTCTCAAAGTCCCTGTGGTCCTTTCAAAAATTAAGATTTTCTCATGAACATAAATGGATGAGTTGTGTTACATAGTTATACCATTATTGTTGTTCAATAAAGTTACAAGGTTTTAAATTTAATAGGTTAAACAACAATCAGCATAATTAATTTTTGAGGTTATGAAAAGTATGGTAAATTGAGATTTTGGTTGACAGAGGTGTAAACCCTGGTCAAGCAACAGCCACCATCACTTGCAGGGTGAACCACAGAAAGTCACAAAATTAACCTGTGCTTGACCCTGGGTAGCTTGGCGCAAAAAGTAGTCCGGCTTAACGTAGAGGCCATGTGTAAAGTATTTATGCACTACACAAAAAGTAATAAAGTGAAAACACAACACAAGAAAAATTCCAAACTAATTTAGACAAAATACAGTACAAAATAGAGTACATTTTAATAAATAATTTGACACCAAAAATCCAGTCAATAGAAATGTAGTTGAATTTTTAAAGTTTAAGGTTTTCAATAGTGTCTAAAAGATCAAAGTGCCATCCATGGTGTTGGAAATGGCCCTTTCTGCAGGGTCACCCTCAAACCTTTTGCATTCTCCCCCCCACTTTTTGCTGAATTCTTTTTTGTTGGTCTTAGGACTCAGTGTGCTTTACCACTGCTTACCAGTGCTAAAGTGCTTCTGTTCTATCACTAAAACATGGTTTAACTGACATTTACCGACTAGGCATATGTAATTTACTTATAAGTCCCTAGTAAAGTGTGCTACATGTGCCCAGGGCTTGTACATTAAATGGTACTAGTGGGCCGGCAGCACTGAATGTGCCACCCACTTAAGCAGCCCTTTTAACATCTCAAGCCTGCCATTGCAGAGCCTGTGTGTGCAGTTTAAACTGCCATGTCAACCTGGCATTTAAAACTCCTTGCCAAGCCTTAAACTCCCCTTTTATCACATAAAGGTCACCCCAACGTAGGCCTTCGGTAGCCCATAGGGCAGGGTGCTATGTAATTAAAAGGTTGTAACTGTACTATTCAGTTTTACATGTGCTAGTACTGAAAAAACTACCAAACTAATTTTTTCACTATTGTGAGGCTTACCCCTTCTCATAGGGTAACAGTGTGAATTTCTCATTGCATTAATAAGCTATAATTCCTAATTGGGTTGAGGTAGATCTGTCATGTTTAGTACCTATGGGATTGCAAAGATAAATCCTCTTTAATGGGTGAGTCTGTTTTAAGAAAGATGGCATTTTCATGCTCTTAGCCCTGTGTGCCTGCAGCTGTCTCTGATCACATGTCTGGGGTAGGTGAGAGCTGGGCTTTGTTTATTCAGTCTAGCCAGCCACACACATTGGGAGCATAGGTGTGACTTGATTGTCCCTCATGGGCCATCAGGATGGGAGGGAGTAGCTAGCCACAGCCTCACACTTACACCTAAATAGGTTGTGTCCTCTCCCCACATTAAGGGTTCCATAACTCCCTGTAGTGAGTCTTAAACCAGGGCAGGAAGGGAGGACCTCTTTGCACTTCAGAGACTCCTTTGAAGTCGCCCCCACTTCAAAGAGACCACTGGCTATAAGAACTCGGCATTAGACCCTTCCACTTCACTACACCTCTGAACTTTCTGCTGAAGGAGTGCCACTCTGCTGGACTGCTGCTATGGAAGACCTGCTTTCTTGTTGTGCTGACCTGCTGCCCTCATTGCTTGGGTGGGAGGGACTGGACCCACATCACTTAAACCCAGACCCAAGCATGACTTCAAGGGTCAGCTCACAGGCCTTCTGTTTCCTGAAGTCGCAGGGACATACAAGACTTCCAGATCTACATCTACACTTGGACTGTGCCATCTGTGAGTCTGCCTTTCCAAGCTGTGTCACCCCACACAATGACACAATGCATTGCCACAGTTGCAAGAATGGGAAATGGTGCATTGTCTCCCTTGTGTGGATCAGAGGTAATGCATTGCCTCTTCAGAGCAGATCTACCTCAGCACATCACCTTTGGAACTGACACATCTTGGGCCTAATGCATTGCCGCCATTGCATGGAGAAAATAAACTCATCTTTGCTACTGCTTAGGAAAGATCGACCCATTGCATCAAGTGTGAGAATCAACACCGATGCCTCTCTTTTGTTCAGCGGCCCTCACTGGGTCCCTGCCGCCAGCCCAGGCTTCATCGCGGTTAGCCTGAACTTTTTACTGTGTCCCATTCTGGTGCAGCCCAGGTTGGGGATTTTTGCACCTAAACACTTTTCTACAGTTTATTCTTTAAAAATGTATAACTCAAGTTCTACTTATTGCACTTTGTCATTTTGGTCTGTTTTATTTATTAAATGAAGCTCTATCTTTCTAACCAGGTTTGGTAACGTTTGTGTGGCATTTTCACTACTTTACTATTTGAAGTGTCGCACAAATACTTTACACATAGCCTCTTAGGTTAAGCCTGACTGCTCATGGCCAAGCGCCCAGTGGATGAGCACATGAAAATTTAGGGTATTTTTGTTACATACCCAAACTAAGATCGTGGTTCCGGCTTGGACAGGGCACATATATCTGCCAAGGAGTGTATGGAGACCTCTTAGTGGTTCAGAACTCACTCAGGCTGGGATCAGGTGCAAGTTCAATATGATCAGAGCTTGTTAAGTCCCTGTGGCTCTGAAAAGAAGGCTAGCAAATTAGCTGTTAAAGTCACTCCTGGTACTTGTAGATGCAGGTCCCAACAGCAGGGCGGGCCTCTTAGGGTTCAAGGCAGGCATCAGGCAGCAAAGCAGTCCTTCCAGGTACAGCAGCAGTCTGGCAGAGTGCACAGTAGATCACAGCAGTGGACAGTCCTCTGAGAGTCCTTCTATAAGTCCAGTAGTGAAATGAAGAGTGGGTCTGAGAGACCTATTTTTATACCCTGATGTCCTGCTACTAGATCGTGGGAGACGTTCTGGAAACGTTCTTTGAAATTCTGGGAGTTGCCTGCCTTCCCTGGCTCCAAGCTGGTTGCACTGACAGTACATGGTCGTTAAGCCTACTGTGAGGAGACAGGACTCAAACTATTCAGGTAGAAGTGGGTCTGTGCTCAGCTTTGCCCCCATCCTGCCAGTTGATGGGAATTCACAAAGCCCTAACTGTCATTTACACCCACGCATGTACACTAAGACAGGCTGCAGGCAAAGACGGCTAAGGGCAGGAAAATGCTAACTTTCTAAAAGCAGCATTTTCAAACTTTTAATGATCAATTCGACTTTACCATTAAAGAGAGTTTATCATTACAGGTTTAAAGATACCACAGATGACATATCCACCTCCTCTCATTTAGGAATTACAGCTCAATGCTACTCTATGGGAGAAGTAGGCCTCACAGTAGTGAGAGATGAATTTGGGAGTTTTTCACTACTAGGACATGGAAAAATTAAAAGTACATATGCTGACACTCTATTACACAGTGCCATATCCTATGGGATACCTTGGGCCTACCTTAGGGATGACATATATGTCTTTAAAGGTGACTTTAAGGCTTGGAAAAGGGTTTTAAATGTCAAGTCGACATGACAGTGGGACATTGCCGTCAGGCTTCAATGGCAGGCCTGGGATAAGTTTTGGAGGGCTACCTAAGGGAGAGGCTCAGTAAGTGCTGCAGACTCACTTGTAGCATTTAATTCACAGGCCCTAGGCATATGGTATACCACTCTACAAGGGGGTTACACATAAGTTATTTGTGAAAATTGGGTGTAAACCAATTAAACCATGTTTTAGGGAGAGAGCACAAGCACTTCAGCACTGGTTAGCAGTGGTAAAGTGCACAGAGTCATAAGAGTCCTAAGGCCGACAATACCCAAAACTCAGGAAAAATAGGAGGAGGAGGAGGAAGGCAAAACTTTTGGAGTGTCCCTGAAGAGAGAGACATTTCAAACAAAAAGACTACTCAACTAAGTGAGCAAAAACATTAAGATATTTTAGAAAAGAAAGGAAAGATTTTGGTATCCACACTTACATTGAATTCAACAAAAATATGGTGTGACATTTACTCATCACTAAAAAGAAGATTAAATACATATACTGTGGTATATGCATACTGGCAAGATTTATTTCATAGATAAAAAACAGTAAAGTATCCCATTGTGAAACAGCTAACATTTCAAATTACAAAATTAATTTTGAAAGAAATAATGGTTGGCAACAAGCAGTTGTAAAACAATTATTTTGTTACAAAAAGTGAATTAAGAATCAATAATTGTAGGGAATTTACACAGAAATTTGATCTAAATGGACTGACTGAAAGAGACATATTGAAGATTTCCAACAAAGAAAAAAATACATTAGAAATTGTGGACTAAATTTGCAGAAATGTAAGAAAACAAACCTAGATAGGAATGTCACGACCTGAACTCTTCTTACCATGGTAATCTGCCAGTCTCTAGGCACCACTAGGTTTCTTGCCTGTTCTGGATTGACCAAGGTAGAGGCGACCCTTTCCAGTAGCCACGGTGCTGCTGTTAATAGAACACCAAACAGACCGTAACCTCCAGAATGAGTCCCAGAGGAAACAATCCAACTTGGGAAAAACCTCAGATTAAGGAACTCCTGAAAATGAGATTAAGAAAAAGAAAAAGTGAGACACAAAAGTCTGGAACAAAAACTGCAGACAGGGAAAAGTTGGTGAAGTGCAAAAATCACAGGATTCAGGAGCGAGGAGCACAACCGGAACAGAAGTGTTTGCAATGCAAGAAACAGAAGACCAAATGTGCTTATATACTGACAAACAGGAAGTGACATACAGGAAGTTATGACAACACCATCTTGGATAGGGAAAAGCCACATTAATGTAAATGGAAAAATACACCACAGGTCTTCGAGGCGTCACAAGGAAGGCAGATCAACTAAAAACCAAAAGCCATATTTACCTTGCCTCTATCAATTTTCTGTTTTGTATACAAGGACCAGAAACATAGAATTTACCAATACAAACACTTATTGATTTTTAATTTGAGGCTTAATAGGCCTCATGTTGATGTTACATGAGTAGAATATAGGAGCAGCTGGTTCGGAATAAAAATTAAGAAGAAAATAGAGTCCCTCATTTCTCATTGATTGACTTTAAAGCAGCAGTATTTTTTGAAAACTATATTTCCAGTGTCTGCAGTTTATGTCAACAGGCAGAAGGCTTAATTTACAGAATAATTACTTTCAGTTTAAGAGATTTTTAGTGTGATTTGTAGGAACCATTCTGTATCCTTGATCCCTTTCTGGCAGTGTAAGACTTTCAATAATCTAGCTGTGACAAATATGAATAAAATAAATAAATGTACATGTAATAATTTGTGCTTGAATTACTAGCCAGCAGTACACTGCTATACGCTGGTTGATCATAGGTCTCCATACACCTCCAACTATCATCCATTCCAGAACTGTGGGGGCTTTGTCCTCTGTCCTATAGCAGAGGCAAAAAAAGATATAAGGATATAAGGGGCAGGGTAGGTATACTCTGCCCCACACAGTCCATGATGCACCCCACAGGGGCCAACATTGAAAAAGGCTTGTTTTTTGCAGCAATCCCATGGTACTCCAGTGGAACAAAATAAAATGGCAGGTACCATTTTGTAAAATGAATTTGACCTGCGGTGTGGGTCAGCGCCATGGGGACAATATATATGTTTATATGGGGAGGAGAGAGTGCTCTGCAAGCCAAAGATGGCCCAAGGTCCCCATACCCTAGGGCTTGTGATCTTTTCTAAAGGGGAAGGGAGCATGTAACTCCCTCTACAAGCCGTTTATGGTGCCAGGGCCCCCATCACCCAATGCCTGCCAGCACAGCCCCCAATTACCCTGTATTGTGGGTGCTGCAGGTTGGCACCGGGCTTCCCACCTACCATTAAAATAGTGCGGGTTCCAACTTGGTGAGCTGACTTCGGTCTAGGGGCAGTGACAGCTCTTCCCATGAGCCTCAACAACTCCTGCAGTGGGTACTTGGGCACTCATCTACAAAAATTAAAGTGGCTGGCTGGAGCCACACGGGCCCTGAATTTGTGAGGTAATTAGCAGCGCATGGCAAGAGTGTGAGGTATAGTTACCTTAGGGCATGAGTTACAGGTACTTGAGATATCTCTAACTATAACAGTTGAATTTCTATGGTTTTGTACATTTAGAATGTGAACCTAACTATAACGTCCCTGTAACCTTTAGTTTTTTAAGTCAATTTGTATGTTTAAAAAAAATTCTATTTCCTAACTATAACGTCCCTGTAATATTTTTTTGCTGTATCGGCGTGTTCCTAAACGTCAGAGGTGCCGCTGATGTGACCGATACAAGTATCACAACATTCAAAAACTCTAATTTTTTCACAAAAGAGATCGTCACTCTGGCAGCGGTTGCAATAACAAGGAAACGTCTTTATTACCTGAGGAACTCGCAGTGCATTTTGGCTTGCCTCCTTGGTCATGTCAGCAAGGCAGCAAGCTGAAATGGGTTGTCAGTTCCTCAGCTAATAACATTATTTTTTGTTATTACAGCCGCTGCCGGAGTGCTGATCTCTTTTGTAGAAAAATGAGAGCACACATATATATATATATTTACTATGGTGTGGCGGTCGCTACTATGTAATTATAGTTAGAACCTACTTTCTATACAATAACAGTTTTTTTCCTTGCCTATACCTTTGGCGATGCTTGATGAATCTTAAGAACACTCATGTCAGCTTCATTTCCCCATGTTATTTCCCATAGGGCTTTTGAACAGGTCTACAGCCCGAACCGCTGGACAGAATTACACCACATTTTTGCAGAAAGGTAGTGCTTGGTCTAGAAAGCACCCTTTTTGTTGTAAATCTGCCATTTTTGAGATATTAAAGAAAACTCAAAATTGTATATATAGGGAAGTGAAGGGTCTGTGAACCTTCCCAACCTCGTGCTGAGATCTAATTGGCTGCCAACACTTTAACAAGGAAGTGTTGGCAGCCATCTTGGGACTCAAAAAGGACAGAAAAGAAAAGAGGACACCCTGACCCCTTAGCTCTGGTGCTGGATCCAGAGGGACCCCATCAGGGCAAAAAAGCCCTGGTGGCGCACAAGTTATAGTTACCTTAGGCCGCGAGCTAAAGTTACTTGAAATAACTCTAACTATAACTGCTGAATTTCTCTGGTTTTGTGCAAGTAAATTCAGAACCTAACTGTAACGGCCCTGTAAACTTTGTTTTTTTTAAAGTGAATATATATGTATAAAATATATGTGAGAGAGACAGATGTGAATATATATTCGCTGAAAAAAAAGGCTTAAGTAAGTTATACTTAGGTGTTGAAGAAGTTCACAAGATTTAGTTTCATGAACTACCTATAACTTACTTCCTCTATAATGCAGTGGCCTTTGGCCAGACTCTGCACCCACCACTTTGAGTGGCAGCTTTTTTAATGAGAATGGTTGTGACCTGCTGCAACTGCCTGCATTGAGAAATCTCATCAGGAGGCATTCTAGCACCTGAAAATCACGCTAGATTGGGCAAATTCTTGCTTGACAACTTGATGTTGGCAACCCATGTGTGCAAAAAAACTCCACCATGCAGGAGTTGTTGGAGTTTTGCAAGAACTCAGCACAGAGTGAGTAAAACTCTACGAATTTCACCGGTGGAGCAGAATTTTTCACGCACCTCTATCCATAAGCAGTGAACAGCGCAGGTGTACGTTACTTTAACCTTTTGTTTTTAAGTGAATTTCTGTTTTTTTATCATATTCAAAATTCAGCATACAACCTGTTAGAAATGGAGTGTCTAGATGGCTAGGTATACCACTCTAGGCAGGGCATGGGAGCTACACACCTGAGATAACCCCTGCTCACCGCCTTGGTAGCTGGGCATGATCAGTCAGGCTCATCTCAGAGGCAATGTGTAAAGCATTTGCACAACACACATAACACGTGTGACACAATACATACACAACAAAGGAAACACAACAACCAGCTATGTAAAAATAAACTGTATTGCATAAAACATTGTTAGACCAAAAACAACATATATCAGTAATACCCTGCTACACAAGCAGTTGTCAGATCATCATACAGGTTAGTAGTAGTCTGCGAAAGTAAGCAGTAGTCAGGTAAACCCATATGTTATTACTATTCTGCAACAGTAGCAGTAGTCAGGTTGTCATTGTCACAAAAGAAAAATGTAATAGAATGAAACATTCCCAAAGGGCAAATCATTGTTGTCACCAAGGATGCACCTGTCATAATAAACACACCATCAGGAATGTTAAAATGGCATCATGAATGCACATGGAGTAAAATCTTCCCCAAATGGCAAATTATCCTTTTCCAGAATGCAAATACACATGTCATGGAAGCATTTCCATATGGACCATGTCATAAACAAAACATTATAGGAGGGACATACCCCTGAACTAATATCTGCTCACAACACAAGGGGGCACACAGAGCATCAAATGCCGCACATAATCAGTAATCCATCCTCAGGAGATCCGGTGCCCCTGCACCTTTGGTGCCTGGCAGGCAGTATGCCTCAACACAGCTTGGTTCCTTAGGGGCTCATGCACCCTTACTATGTGTAGGGGGAATGAGGCCTAGTTTGCCCTACTAGAGTAGCAGCTCTCACGCTTCTAGTCTACTAAATGTGATAAAGGCTCTTAGCGGGAACTGGGCCTCTGTTGAGTTTGCGTCCCATCCCGCTAAGATTTGGCGAGAGATGCCCCATAGGCAGAATGTACCAGCACGGGCAACTCACACTACTCTCTACTTAGCAGGGGAGACCTCTGTAGATGTCCTGCCCGAGCATGAACACCAGGGAGCCCACAGCGAGCCGTCCGCATCCTGGGGGTGGCTGCAAATAACTGTTGACTTCCTTGCAAGCTATGCTCCTCTTGGGGGTGTGTCTGGGGTCCTCCAGGGACTCCTGGAATGCTCCTCCCTTCCCTATGAGGTGTCCCAGCCCAAGGGAGCCTCCCTTCTCTTTCAGGGTTAGCCGGCTCTCCTTCGTGGTTTCCTCCTGGTGTCCTGGTGGCATCGGTTATTCCCAGCAAGAAGGGGCCTGCCTGTGTTCCGGGGGTACTACATGAAGCACCTTCATCCGCGCTACAAAAACAGCTCCTTTCACCCTCTCCTGTGTAAGGGGTGAACTATTGTGGGGGTAATTCCTTGCACCCAAGTAGGCAGAAATCAAAATAGAACGCTTGTGGCCGGGAAACCCAAATCGCTGTATGCAGATGCCACAGGGGCAAGGGGTCCTTCCACTCGGGCCCAGCAGAAGAAACAGCCGCAAGGCCACAGAGATGCAGGAGAACGGGGGGCACACCACTCAGCCCCTGGAGAAAGCTGTGGTGCACAAGGCTGCGGACCCAAGCAAGCAGTCCAGCACAAGGGTCTAGAAGAAAGCAGTGGCAGTCCCTCTTAGTGACCTAGTAGGTCACAGGTCAGCTAAACAGCAGGGCAGTGCCAAGGTGGTTCATGGCGAGTCCGTCCAGCAGCATCTAGTTTCAAGTCCCTACAGTGTCTCCAGATGTGGGGGAAAACCCCCTACACTTATTCTCATTTTGCTCAGTCCCAATAAAAGGTGGAGAAGGACGCTCCAACCAGCAGTAACCGGTTCCAGGAATGTCCCCTCTCTCCTCCAGCACTGACTCCAGACATCAGTGGGGCAAAACAAACCCTTTGTGTGAGGCCAAAGCACAGCCTTTATAAATGCAGGTGTGCCCCACCTGTATCTCTTCCATCCCAGGAAGACATTCAATATGCTGGTGCACTCTCGTGACAGCTCCACCCTCCCTGTGCACAGGCTGTCTGAAAAGTATGCACAAAGCCCAGCTGTCACTCTACCCCAGAAGTAAATTGACATCAGGCTGCAAAACACCAGAGTCAGAAGCACAGAGAAATACCCACTTTATAAAAGTGCCATTTCTACAATGGTAATGAAAATCCACCTAAACCAGTAAGCAGCATTTGTCACTACCATTCCAACCATACCAAACATGCCTACGCCACCCTTCATTGATCAGACAATACCACTTAGACATATGTTAGGGCATTACCAATGCAATCCTATGAGGGAGGCAACACCCACAATAGCGAGAGACAAAATAGACTGTCACTACCAGGACATATAGTACATAAAGACATAAGTCCTAACTTTTACATGCATAGCACCCTTCTGATAGGACTAGCTAAGGCCTAACTTAGGGGTGACTTATATGTAGTAAAAGGGGTATTCCAGCCCTGACAAGTAAATTTAGATGCCAGGCCCTGTGGCAGTAAATTGTGCACACAGGCTCTGCAGTAGCAGCCCTGAGACAGTTTTGAAAGGCTACTTCTGTGGTTGGCGCAAGCTGCAATGCAGGCCCACAAGTAGCATTTAATCTACAGGATCTGGGTATAGGGATACCACTGTGCAAAGGACTTACAGGTAAATTAAATGTGCCAATTACTTGTAAGCCTATCATACCAAATTTAGAAGGGAGGGGTCTCCTTGCACCCCACAAGTGCCTTGGGGTCAGGGTGACCCTACCCTGTCCCATTATGTTATTTTTCAAAATCTTTTAAGGACACGGGAACTGAGTCTAAAAGTCATGTAATGACAGCTGCAACATTTTCTTTAAAGCTGTGGCCAGCCCATCAGATCACATTTGACCACAGTAAAAAAGTGACAGATGGGAGAAATAACACCCATGGCTACTCCCAAGGTCCTAATGTTTCATTTTGGTACCTCAGTACTCATATGGGACTCCAGTGGGACAAACCATCAAGATATTACGAACATTTCTATCAATTTGCCCAACCCAAGTCTGTTTTCAAATGCCAGGCTCTAAGACATGGTGCAGCAGATTGATACCAAATCACAAAAAGCAAAGTTCTGAGTACATTTCTGACTTTCCACAAAATTTGATTCTGTTCTGTTCAGTTGTTTTTCTCTACCCATGAGCAAAGTTTCCATACCCATGAGCAAAGTTTCCAGTCAGAAATACCATCATAAACATCAGAAATCAATGTTTTGGCTCTGTCCTTTTTCTTGTCCCCCATGTGGTTTATCACCACAAATTTCCATGAATGAAAAAGCACCAAAGTTGTTACCGAAACAAAATATGCTCTTCTTATGCAAACTCTGACCTCTAATATTACACAGTGACAACTGCTGCTGTGTTTGTGAGCATGCGCGCAAGTGTGTGTGTGGGTGCGCATGTGTGTGTGTAAACTCATGCAGTGAGGTCTGAATCTGTTCTCATACTGTGGGTAAAACGTGAGAGACCCAGACAAACACTATCCCTGTGAGGACCGGATTTGTTATAATTGAATGAGTGTATGTTCCTTATTTGTTTCAAGACTGTGGGGTTAATTAAGTCCACCCTTCTTTTAATGTCCATTGTTTCATTTTCAGTTGATTGGTAGCAGAGTTGTACTATTATAGTGAAACATCTTTCAACATTAGGCATATCAGGTGTTGGCCCAATTAGAACAAACTAGATTTACATTGTAATAAATATGGATGAATAATTAAATTGCTACTAAGGGCAGACAGGACCTCTCTACTTTACTGGCAGGACAAGTGCTAAAATAATTTCCTGGTGAGGTATATTATAATGGAACGATGTTGCTTCATGAACGACTTTACATTCCAGATGTACATTTTTCAAAAAGATGGCAAGAATTGCAGAGAAATCTTACAATGCTCTCATTACTTGCTGGTAAATCATTACACTGAGTTCTACTCAGTGTCCATTTCTAATCACAGTCCTTAATTTATGTGCATGAGCCATGTTCAGGAACTAGGCCAGTCATTCAAATGATCAGCACTTTTTAGCTCCACCCTATTCCATAAGGACATTTAACACTGACGGACTCCTTGTCAGAACACGATTGACTTTGATTATTTACCAGTCAGAACCTTGCTGGCACAGTGGGTAGGTAAAATATATCCAGTACTGTGAAAAGAAAGTGAAGGACTCTGTAAAAGGAAGATAAATGGCCAGTATGTAATCAGAGCATGTGCAAATGTTTCTCTTTCTTTAAGGTATTCTTTTAAATTGGGTTAAGCCAAGCAGTATCAATTCTTTTATCAAAATGTTTTACTCCACTCATGCATCCTACACAAATAAGACTGCACTGAAGCACAAGGGATGTGTGTAAAACCATTGCATAAAGAGATACAGCAGCCCCCAAAACCCAAAACTAGTGGAACTGCTCTTATGTAATAACACCATTGTTTAAGGCATTCTGATAGACAGTGTTGGACTTTTTTCCTTAAGCAGGGTCATCCCTAATCTTTTTGCCTTCTGCCTCCTATTTTTTCTGACCTGTTTTTGTTGGCTCTAGAACTCTGAGCACTTTACCACTGCTAACCAGTGCTAAAGTGCATATGCTCTCTGTGTAAATTGTATTGTTGATTGGATTTCCATGATTGGCATATTTGATTTACTAGTAAGTCCCTAGTACAGTGCACTAGAGGTGCCCGGGCCTGTAGATCAAATGCTACTAGTGGGCCTGCCGCACTGGTTGTGCCACCCACATTAGTAGCCCTGTAAACATGGCTCAGACCTGCCACTGCAGTGTCTGTGTGTGCAGTATTAAACTGCCAATTCGAGTGGCAAGTAGTCCCACTTGCCAGGCCTAAACCTTCCCCTTTCTTGCATGTAAGACACCCCTAAGGTAGGCCCTAGGTAGCCACATAAGCAGAGAGCAGTATATGTTTAAGGTAGGACATATATTAATGTGTTTTATATGTCCTAACAGTGAAATACTGCGAAATTCGGTTTTCACTGTTGCAAGGCCTACCCCTCTCATAGGTTAACATGGGGGCTACCTTTAAATATGATTAAAGCGTAGATTCCCTTTGGGAGTGGATAGGCATGTGGAGTTTGGGGTCGCTGAGCTCACAATTTAAAAATACATCTTTTAGTAAAGTTGGTTTTGAGATTGTGTGTTTGAAAATGCCACTTTTAGAAAGTGAGCATTTTGTTGCTTAAACCATTCTGTGACTCTGCATGTTTGTGGATTCCCTGTCTGGGTCAGTTTGACAGTGGGGCTGTTTGCATGTCTCTTTAGACAGTGACACAAAGGGAGCTGGGGTGTAGCCTGCATATCCTGATGAGCCATCTGTGCTAGGAGGGAGGGGAGGAGTGGTCATTCACACCTGAAAGGGCTGTGTCTGTCCTCACACAATGCAGTCTCCAACCCCCTGGTGTGATGCTGGGGCCCGGCCTGGGCAAGGCAGGATTTCACAAACAAGAGAGTCTTTCCTTTGGAGTAAGCCTACTTCAAAGGCCAAAATTGGTATAAGAAGTGCACCCCAAAACCACAGACTTTAGATCACTTCTAGACATCAAGAGGAACCTTTGCCTGGAGAAGAGCTGAAGAGCTTAGTAGAAGTGCTGCCCTGCCTGTGACTGTGCTTTGAGGAGCTATCTTGCAGTTGCTGCTTCTGCCTGGCGAAAGGGGACACAGACTGGACTTTGTTGTGTATTCCTGCTTATGAAGAAATCTCCAAGGGCTTGTCCTGAGCTTGCCTCCTGTTGTTGAAGTCTCAAGGCCATCAAAGACCTCCCCTGCCAGCACCTGGACTCTCTGCTGAGACTACTTCCCTGCCAAGTGGTGCTCTATCCAGTTCCTGGGGCCTTGACATGTGAAGCTGGCAGACCAAGATTGAAAATCCACGCACAGACTGCAGTATGGGGGAATTTCTGATGCAGCTGAAGAAACTACGTGCCACCGGCACCATTGTTTAAGGCATTCTGATAGACAGTGTTGGACTTTTTTCCTTAAGCAGGGTCATCCCTAATCTTTTTGCCTTCTGCCTCCTATTTTTTCTGACCTGTTTTTGTTGGCTCTAGAACTCTGAGCACTTTACCACTGCTAACCAGTGCTAAAGTGCATATGCTCTCTGTGTAAATTGTATTGTTGATTGGATTTCCATGATTGGCATATTTGATTTACTAGTAAGTCCCTAGTACAGTGCACTAGAGGTGCCCGGGCCTGTAGATCAAATGCTACTAGTGGGCCTGCCGCACTGGTTGTGCCACCCACATTAGTAGCCCTGTAAACATGGCTCAGACCTGCCACTGCAGTGTCTGTGTGTGCAGTATTAAACTGCCAATTCGAGTGGCAAGTATACCCACTTGTCAGGCCTAAACCTTCCCCTTTCTTGCATGTAAGACACCCCTAAGGTAGGCCCTAGGTAGCCACATAAGCAGAGAGCAGTATATGTTTAAGGTAGGACATATATTAATGTGTTTTATATGTCCTAACAGTGAAATACTGCGAAATTCGGTTTTCACTGTTGCAAGGCCTACCCCTCTCATAGGTTAACATGGGGGCTACCTTTAAATATGATTAAAGCGTAGATTCCCTTTGGGAGTGGATAGGCATGTGGAGTTTGGGGTCGCTGAGCTCACAATTTAAAAATACATCTTTTAGTAAAGTTGGTTTTGAGATTGTGTGTTTGAAAATGCCACTTTTAGAAAAGTGAGCATTTTGTTGCTTAAACCATTCTGTGACTCTGCATGTTTGTGGATTCCCTGTCTGGGTCAGTTTGACAGTGGGGCTGTTTGCATGTCTCTTTAGACAGTGACACAAAGGGAGCTGGGGTGTAGCCTGCATATCCTGATGAGCCATCTGTGCCAGGAGGGAGGGGAGGAGTGGTCATTCACACCTGAAAGGGCTGTGTCTGTCCTCACACAATGCAGTCTCCAACCCCCTGGTGTGATGCTGGGGCCCGGCCTGGGCAAGGCAGGATTTCACAAACAAGAGAGTCTTTCCTTTGGAGTAAGCCTACTTCAAAGGCCAAAATTGGTAAAGAAGTGCACCCCAAAACCACAGACTTTAGATCACTTCTGGACATCAAGAGGAACCTTTGCCTGGAGAAGAGCTGAAGAGCTTAGTAGAAGTGCTGCCCTGCCTGTGACTGTGCTTTGAGGAGCTATCTTGCAGTTGCTGCTTCTGCCTCGCGAAAGGGGACACAGACTGGACTTTGTTGTGTATTCCTGCTTATGAAGAAATCTCCAAGGGCTTGTCCTGAGCTTGCCTCCTGTTGTTGAAGTCTCAAGGCCATCAAAGACCTCCCCTGCCAGCACCTGGACTCTCTGCTGAGACTACTTCCCTGCCAAGTGGTGCTCTATCCAGTTCCTGGGGCCTTGACATGTGAAGCTGGCAGACCAAGATTGAAAATCCACGCACAGACTGCAGTATGGGGGAATTTCTGATGCAGCTGAAGAAACTACGTGCCACTGGCTTCACGGCTGAAATCCACCCTCCGCCTGCAGTGCGGCTGGAAGATTGACGCACACGGCTGGAGAAACAACACACAACACCGTTAACGGAGGCTGGTAACATCACAACCCACACAGCACGGTTTTGCTGATACCGTGCAGCATGATTTTTGTTGCAAACCTTGCTGGGCGCGGAAAAATGATGGAACGCCTGCCCGGACCCGAGTGCTTGCACGGATCAACGCATCCCTCTCCTGCGGAGAGGTAAAACGACACACACAGACCTGATTGGAGAAGGAGAAATGACGCAACACTAACCTTTTTAAATGCACACTCGCCTGTGTGTGTTATTTTGATGCTACCCAGGTACTTTTTCAATGCAAACAGTGTTCTTACTGTTTACAAAATGATTTAAGATTCTTATGCTTTTCAAATCAATAACTTGACTTGTGTTTGTTGGATGTTTGTCATTTTGGTCTTGTTTTGTTTAGATAATATTTCCTCTTTTTCTAAACCTGTGTTGTGTCATTTTGTAGTGTTTTCACTGAATTACTGTGTGTGCTGGTACAAATACTTTACACCTAGACTCTGAAGTTAAGCCTGCCTGCTTGTGTCAAGCTACCAAGGGGGTGAGCCGGGGATGACTGAGGGTGATTCTCCTTTACCTTGGCCCCAAGTGAGGGTCCTTGCTTGGACAGGGGTAGCCTGACTGCCAACCAAATACCCTATTTCTAATAGACAGTCTCATAGGACCCACATAAATACCCTCAAATAAAAGGAAAGAAAACGTCTATGGAGGACTGTATGTTGTCTTACTTCAAAATGTCCTAAATATCATTTACAAAATTATCGTTCTAGTGGTGTACAATAGAACAATAATTTTCTGAAGTATATTTAGTACAAGATATTTATGTCAGACAAAATATTCTGGTACCATGCCTTCTGGGGGTAAGCATGTCATATGCAGCAATTACACAGTGTAATCTAAGAATATGTGTGTGGAATATTTCAAAAAGTTGATACTACTGAATAGGTGCATTACTATGACACACAACACAACCCTGGGCTAAAACTCAAAATACAGAACTGAATGAAAGACTGCAGATTGAAAATACAGATTGGTCTGCAGAACCCCATCAGGTAATCCTAAAAACAAGAGCCACAGCCATCTTCAGTGATTTGCCTCGGAGAAACACAAATAGGAGAAAAAGTCCACGACTAGGAGGGTGTGACTAAAACATATGATAAATTCAATGTGTCAAGTGTCTTTGTTTCTTTGACATGACTAATCCACATTAGGGTAGGCTAGAATAAAGAAGATTAACAATATTGTACTGCTTATTCTCATATTACTATGTTGCAATCAAAATAGAAAAATATCTAACTTTGATACTTTACAAACACCTAAAATATTTCAATAGGTAAATGTTACAAAGAGGGAGATGCACATACCCCATTTTAAGAGGATTGCTATCCATTCCTCTACATCAGCTGAAAAGTATCTTTCATCTGGTGAGTAGGATCAAAATACTTGTGTGGGGATATCAGACTCACACAAATCTTGATTTATAAAACACCTGATCCATAGACAGTAGGGCATAAACTCTGATTTGGATGCACAGTGGATGCAACCAATCCTCATGTTACCTACTTAAATGTTGTAGTTAAATTTAGTAGCTTCATGCCTTTGATTGGTAGGTCCAATAGACTGGATTGGATGGACAAATAATATAGAAAATAATAGTGTAGGATTGCTGTCATTAATCATTATCCTAATGTCTACAGCTTGCATTTTATAATTGTATCTTCACCTTCCTCTCCACCATCCAGGAAGGATACTTATCCCCCACACTGTGGAACCTCTTGTTTCCTCATCTTATAGTCAACATATCATTATGGCATTTGGAACAAAACTAAGGGCCAGATTTACAAAAAACTGGTGCATCGCCGTGCTGTACCAAAATTAGCTGTGCCAGTTTTGAAACAAAGGAATTCACTGTATTTACAAGAATACAGCACACCCCTATGTTTCCCCCTGCTCCAGCACTAAGGGCCAGATTCCGATTCGCAAAATCGGATGCAGAGCGGTGTCTCAGACACCGTCTGCAATTCGTTATGGGGTCGCAAAGACCCACCTCATTAATATTAATGAGGTGGGTCGCATTTTGCGACCCCATAGCGAGTCTCTGCACTCACAGGGATGGTGGCCTGCTGAAGACAGCAGACCTCCATGTCTGTGACTGCTTTTTAAATAAAGCAGTTTTTTTCTTTTTTAATTTGCAGCCCTTTTTCCTTGAAGGAAAACGAATTGCAAAATAAAAAAAGTACCGAAACCATTTGGTTTCGTTTTTTCAGAGTAGGCAGTCCATTGGACCACTGCCTGCTCTGAAAAAACATTTTGGGCAACATTCACAAAGGGGAAGGGGTCCTTCCCTTTTGCGAATGGGTCACAAAGCAATTTAGCATTGCGATGCGAGTCGCAAATAGGAAGGGGACACGCCTTCCTATTTGCGAGTCGCATTCACAATTTGCGAGTCGGTACCGACTCGCAAATTGTGAATGTGCATCGCAATGGGCATTTTCCATGGCACAAACTGCGATTTTCGCAGTTTGCACCATGCAAAATGCTTGCTACATCTGGCCCTATATTATGTAGCCTGCACCAATGCAGACATCCTTGCACCATAGTGCAAGGGTGTCTGCGTTGACGGATGTGATTGCTTATGTACAGGACGGTGTCCCTTCCCGCACATAAACAATCATCCAGTTGATTTTGCTTCTATGTGTGCTGCAGGCAGAAGCCTGGAAGCCTGGATGTGAACCTATGTGTCAGATCAGCACCGTACTTGCTAGACCAGCTGATCTCACAAAAGTAACCAGCACACACTTTTGGATGATTCCCTCACATTCATTAATCTGTCAACAATTATCGCCTAAGAAAAGGCTTTCTTCAAAATGAAAACACTCAGCAACATCGGAAGGGTTTTAAAGAACACTTGATTGTACGTCCATTCCACATTTCACTGAGATGCACGTGGAGTTGCCTTTACAGAGAATTCTTAGGCCCATATTTATACTTTTTGACGCAAAACTGCGCCAACGCAGTTTTGCGTAAAAAAAATTAGCGCCGGCTAACGCCATTCTGAAGCGCCATGCGGGCGCCGTATTTATTGAATGACGTTAGCCGGCGTTAGCCGCCGGCGCTGTCTGGTGTGCGTTAAAAAAAACGACGTACACCAGGCAGCGCCGGCGTAGGGGGAAAATGGCGTATGGGCATCCACAAATGGTGCAAGTCAGGCTGAGGCAAAAAAATCGCCACAACCCGATTTGCGCCATTTTTTTACGACGCCCATCCCCCATTGAAATGACTCCTGTCTTAGCAAAGACAGGAGTCATGCCCCCTTGCCCAATGGCCATGCCCAGGGGACCTCTGTCCCCTGGGCATGGTCATTGGGCATAGTGGCATGTAGGGGGGCACAAATCAGGCCCCCCTATGCCACAAAAAAAAAAAAAAAAAAAATACTTACCTGGACTTACTTTAATGTCCCTGGGGTGGGTCCCTCCATCCTTGGGTGTCCTCCTGGGGTTGGCAAGGGTGGCAGGGGGTGTCCCTGGGGGCAGGGGAGGGCACCTCTGGGCTCATTCTGAGCCCACAGGTCCCTTAACGCCTGCCCTGACCCAGGCGCTAAAATCCGGCGCTAATGCAGGTTTTTTAGACCCGCCCACTCCTGGGCGTCATTTTTGCCCGGGAGTATAAATCCGACGCATATGCATCGGAGTCATTTTTTAAGACGGGAACGCCTACCTTGCATATCATTAACGCAAGGAAGGTGTTCACGCAAAAAAATGACGCTAACTCCATGAACTTTGGCGCTAGACGCGTCTAACGCCAAAGTATAAATATGGAGTTAGTTTTGCGTCGAATTTGCGTCGAAAAAAACGATGCAAATTCGGCACAAACGGAGTATAAATATGCCCCTTAATTTCTGCAGAGCTCGCCGTTTAATTGCTGGCATATAATCTAATTGGTGACATTTAGCAATATGTTTGGGCAATAAAGGCACAATTCATGATTAAAGAGTATATGCAATTAGGCACCAGATGATCACGTCCGATTTGACAGAGTATTTAGTAACATTAATTTACTACTTTACACAGTCTTTATTTTAAAACACGTTGTTATGTTTTCTGATCGGCTTGCAAAAAATGTAATCTGTGAAGGAGATCAGTTTGAATCTAATCTGACCAACTCATGCTCTGGTGTTTTATATCGAACACACGAAAGCTATAACTGGAGCTCTGCTGTTGAGGGCATGTCACTGAACAGTGTGCTGGGATCGCAGCAAGCAAGGGCTTTCAATCAGATGAAACATAAGACCCTTCAGAAGTGTGGAAATTGATTTTAACTTGACTGATTGCTCGAAGAAGCAACTTTGGGTCATGGAGCAGAGCAATTGTGGGAAATTGGAAAAATATATATATCACCAGAATGTCACCTGACATGTATGTGTCATGTTTGTGTGTGCACTGCCTCAGGGGAGGGGTGCACTGTTTCGGGCGTGGTGGTGTCCTGTCGTAAACTCTTGCTGTCCATGTGTGCAGTTCCAGAAAAAGAGCCTTGTACGTTTTGTTGAGGAAATCGTGCTGACTAGAATAGTGGAGTATCTTGGTAACAGTTTGAGTAAATGTGGGAGATGCAGACATTGCAAACGAGGAGTTCAGAGTAGCAACCACCTCGGCATTAGCCCAAGCCTCAAAGATTTTGCTGTACCTTACCTTGTAGTAGTCCTGCCGATCTCATAAATTCCGAGAGTTAAGCAAGAATGCTCCTGACTTACTCCCGAATTTCATGTGAAAACCAGAAGAACTACAAGAATAAAGCACGCCTACTCCTACATTAGTCTTATTGCCTCGGGCCCTACTTCTCTCAACTATACTATCTGCATCGCCTGTTTATACTCTCAAATTCATAATACAGATCATGTGATATAGTTTTAGAAACAATTTCTGGATTGTGGTGGCAAGACCTACATTATGCATCATAACTTCAGACAAGTGTCTAGAATGTGCTTGATAATGTATAGAGAAAGCAATAATTTTTCTGTAAAATATGTTGTGTTCAAATGTTTGATTACAACATTCAGTAGGTATCAGAACATAAGCAGACTTTTTTTGGCTTTGTGGCGCTATTCTCTGCCAGGTCAATGGAAACATGTACTTCAATGCCATCACAGAGTACAGCCTTCCATGTTAAGATATCTTCACGGGCAGGACAGAGCAATCAACGCTTAAGCAGAGTAACCATATTAGCAGCTTCTTCAAGAGCTCTAAAATTTTTCTCCCCAGCCACCATGCTTAATTTTGACACTCAGCAAAGTTTTTATGTTCTTCTGAAACAATCATCAAAAGCCAAAGGTTTTTTTTTAAAAAAGCCCCGACACACACTTGGGCCTAGATTTTAGAAGCACTCGCACCACATTATTGTCATTTGTTTATGCTAATCTGGTGTAAGGCTTCAAAAATCGCCACACCAAATTACAAACCTTTTGCGGGACATTATGCAGGCACCATGCATAAAGCAGGCAAAGGGGGTGTTGCCCTTTAGAGGGCTGAAACAATGGCGCAAAGAAATAAAAAAGATTTCTTTGCACCATTTTTAGCAGCTAATTTTAACGCCTGCTCAGAGCAGCTGTTAAAAGGGGGCACACCATTTGTTACAATGGGCCGCTCTGTACTGTTCAGGGTTAGCACTAAACTGTTGGCGCTAACCCTGAACACTACATCAATACTGTAAAAATAATGTTGATGCTATTGCCCCCTACCCCACGCCATGGTGCACTGTATTTTAAGTATGACCCACACATAGTGGCGGTGGGAGGGTGCTAAGGGGCGCAAGGAAAGTGACACTGCACTGGGTGCAACACCACTTTCCTTAAATCTCCCCCTTTAAGTTTTCTCCCAGTTTGTGGAAGTCATCTATGCTCTGCTCTCAGGGACATGGCTGCGTAACCACAAGTTTAGTGGACGGATATTCAACACGTTTTTTTTACACATTTTTATTATGTTATACCTACAGCAATGTCATATCAGTAAAGTCACATTTGAGAGGGCAACATCAAGAATACATTTTAGTAGATTGCTATTTTGGTCACACATCTATTTTCCATTTTGTTATACTTATGTGGATTTTGCTTATCATTTTTACTCAACTGAATGATTTCTGCAGAGGGTTTACACTTGTTTTTCTGTTATTCTATCCTGCTATTCTAGTATATGTTCTTTCCAATCATTTGTCTTTTTGTACACATTCATCCAGTTCTTTTTTAGTCAAGAACCACCCGTTCACATATTTTCCCACTGTTCAAGAGAAGGACCTTGCCGTTGCAGCCAATATAATCCAGCAAGAGTTTGAGGGAATTCAGTCCACCAAACTCCAAATGAAAGCATCAGTTCTCAACTACATTTTCTAGTTTTGAATGATGAAATAAAATGTATTTTACATTTTTTAAATAGCCCAAGGTCCATGTAAACTATTTAAATGGACTGCCTGCTTTTGAGCCTCCCTACTTTGAGCATGCATAAAATTGTAGATTTTTCGTTATCAACTATAGATATGTTTGTCACCAAGAGTCTGGTGTTTGTATTGTAGACAGTGAGGACAAAGATTGATTTGTTTATTTATTTTTTTATTTTTGTTTTTGTTATATATAGTATGTAGAAGTATGTACAAATCCAGGGCGTGCCATAGCACTAAACGTAATTACATGACAATAAGTAAGCTTATGAAGAAAACATAAATATAGTGAGTGTTAGACCTGTCAGCTCTTGGCATAGTTTCCTTTGTCTTTTTGGCTTCTGAACTCCTGTTATAATCCTGGGCTGAACTTCATTTTTCCTGCCTTTATGATTCTGGGTATTTTGCCACCACTGACCAATGCTAACGTGCAAGGGCTTTCTGTCTCAATTAGGTTTGTGATTGATTTTCTCCATGATTGGTATATTTAATTTACAAGTAAGTCCCCAGTAAGGTGCACTAGAGGTGCCCAGGGCCAGTAAATCAAATGTTACTAGTGAGCCTGCAGCACTGATTGTGCCACCCACATGAGTAGCCCTGTTAACATGTCTCAGACGTTCCACTGCAGTGTCTGTGTACAGTTTTAAACTGCCCGTTTGACCTGCACCCACTGGCCAGACCCAAACCTTCCCTTTTGCTACATGTAGGTCACTCCTAAGGTAGGACCTAGGTAGCCATATGGCAGGGTGCAGTGTATTTAAAAGGTAGGACATGTATTGGTGTGTTTTACATGCACTGATACTGATCGTTTTTCACTATAGCAAGGCCTATCTCTCCTATAGGATAACATGGGGAGTGCATTTTATTATCTTTTAAGTTCAGTTTCTCATTGGCAGCAGCTATAAATTTGGAGTTTGGGGTCTTTGAACTCACAGTTTAAAAATATGTCTTTTGTTAAAGTTGTTTTTTAGATTGTCTGTTTCAAAAGGCCACTTTTAGAGAGTGGGCATTTCCTTGCTTAACCATTCTGTGCCATTCTGTGCCTCTGCTTGGCTACAGCCCAACTGCTAGTCTGGGTCAGACTGACAGTTAGGCTGTTTGTTAATTCCCTCTGTACAATGACCCAAAGAGAGCTGAGGTGTGTCCAGTATATGCTGATGAGTCTTCCTGGGCTAGGGGGGGGGGGTCTGGAGCTGGCACCTGCACTTGAAAGGGCTGTGACTGCCCTCACACAATACAGACTCCAACCCCCTAGAATGTGTCTGGGGCAGGGCAAGGAAGACACACGGTCTTGTGCACTACAAAGTCTTTTCTTTGAAGCTTGACTACTTCAAAGACAGAAATGTGTATAAGTATTGGACTGCTCTGGACTGAGGACCCTCTGCCAGGGAGAAGAGCTGGATGCTTAAGGAGTACTTGTCACTCTGCTTGTTGCTTTGCTGTGCTGGCCTGCTGCTACTTCTTCCCTGGGAGTGAAAAGACTGGACTTTGCTTTCTACATCCTGCTTTCCAAGATTCTCCAAGGGCTTGAACTGAGATTACCTCCTGTGAGAAGACTCAGGGTCATCAAATACCTCATCTGCCAGCATCTGGACTTACTTGCTGAGAGTCCTGACTTGCCAAGTGGTGCCAAATCCAGTTCCTGGGCTCTTGAAAGTGAGTTCTGGTAAAAAACAAGAAGAACCAGGCACAGTGACTCCAGATGACTCTAGATCCGATGCTGCTGCTCAACTCCGTGCTGATACCTGTATCCGAAGCTGTGGTCCCTGCTGAAGTACAATGAGCACGATGGCCCGAAGCTGCTGCAGTGCCTCTGAAGTCCTGCAACATTGTGAGTCACGAGTGCTGTGTCACCAACGTCTGTGATACCCGACTCTGCAGTGGCAACTGTGGCCCTGTGGCGTGTCCACAACCCTGAGAGGTCGCCCCATTGCATCTTGACCCATCAGATTAATCAAAACCATGGGATTGTAAGGAACTGGCGGATCGCCATCGATGGTGAATCACTTCCCCTGCAACCGTAAGGAACCAACACCTCACCTCCCTTACCTCGCAGTAAGGTGCCGATTCCTCACCTCCCCTGTAGCAGTAAGGAATTGATGCAGCACCAGCTCCAGCGATCCCTCACCTCTCCAACTCAGTGCGATGTCTTTGTTTTATTGTTTTCAAAGGTACTGTACCTGGGGTCCGTGTGACTGAAAAAGTCACACTTATTGATAGATAGTGCATCTTCAGTTCTGTGTTTTTTTCAGGCAAAAAAAGGAGAGCATAATATTTGGAAGTTAAACAATGTATAATTATTTTCATTGCTACAAATTAGATTTCTTTCACCAAAAGAGACACGCCTGGGTGCAGAAATGATTTAGGATTTACTCTACAGTGTCAAACTTGTTGTAAGGAAATGCCTCCTTGGCATGGTTACCCCCTGACTTTTTGCCTTTGCTGATGCCAAGTTATGATTTGAAAGTGTGCTGGGACCCTGCTAACCAGGCTCCAGCACCAGTGTTCTTTCCCTAAACTGTACCTTTGTCTCCACAATTAGCACAATCCTGGCACCCAGGTAAGTCCCTTGTAACTGGTACCCCTGGTACCAAGGGTCCTGATGCCAGGGAAGATCTCTAAGGGCTGCAGCATGTCTTATGTCACACTGGGGACACCTCACTCAGCACATACACACTGCTTGCCAGCTTGTGTGTGCTGGTGGGGAGAAAATGGCTACGTCGACATGGCACTCCCCTCAGAGTGCCATGCCAACCTCAAACTGTCTATGGCCTAGATAAGTCACCCCTCTAGCAGGCCTTACAGCCCTAAGGCAGGGTGCACTATACCACAGGTGAGGGAATAGGTGCATGAGCACTATGCCCCTATAGTGTCTAAGCAAAACCTTAGACATTGTAAGTGCAGGGTAGCCATAAGAGTATATGGTCTGGGAGTCTGTCATACATGAACTCCACAGCACCATAATGGCTACACAGAAAACTGTGAAGTTTGGTATCAAACTTCTCAGCACAATAAATGCACACTTATGTTGCTGGTCACATGGGGAGAGTGCCTTTGTCACTCTGCAGCCAGGAACAGAGCCTGTACTGGGTGGAGGTGCTTCTCACCTCCCCCTGCAGAAACTGTAACACCTGGTGGTGAGCCTCAAAGGTTCACCTCCTTTGTTACAGCGCCACAGGGCATCCCAGCTAGTGGAGATGCCCGCCCCTCTGGCCACTGCCCCCACTTTTGGTGGCAAGGCTGGAGGAGATAATGAGAAAAACAAGGAGGAGTCACCAACCAGTTAGGACAGCTCCTAAGGTGTCCTGAGCTGAGTTGACCCCTGCCTTCAGAAATCCTCCATCTTGCAGATGGAGGATTCCCCCAATAAGAATAGAGATGTGCCCCCCTCCCTACAGGGAGGAGGCACAAAGAGGGTGTAGCCACCCTCAGGGCCAGTATCCATTGGCTACTGCCTCCCCAGACCTAAACACACCCCTAAATTGAGTATTTAGGGGCTTCCAGAACCGACGAAGATAGATTACTGCAACCTAAAGAAGAAGAAGGACTGCTGATCTGAAGCCCTGCAGTGAAGACGGAGACGACAACTGGTTTGGCCCCAGCCCCACCGGCCTGTCTCCCTACTTCGAAGAAAACTGCAACAGCGACATATCCAACAGGGTCCAGCGACCTCTGAAGCCTCAGAGGACTACCCTGCATCTAAAGGACCAAGAAGCTCCAGAAAACAGCGGCCCTGTTCAAGAAACTGCAACTCTTTGCACCAGAGAAGCAACTTTTAAAGACCACACGTTTCCCGCCGGAAGCCTGAGACTTTCCATTCTGCATCCAAGGCCCCTGGCTCGACCTGTGGAAAAATAACTCTACAGGGAGGACTCCCCGGCAACTGTGAGCCCATGAGTAGCCAGAGTCGACCCCCCTGAGGCCCCACAGCGACGCCTGCAGAGGAAATCCAGAGGCTTCCCCTGACCGCGACTGCCTGCTTCAAGGAACCCGACGCCTGGAAACCACACTGCCCCCGCAGCCCCCAGGACCTGAAGGAACTGAACTCTAGTGCAGGAGCGACCCCCAGGTGACCCTCTGCCTAGCCCAGGTGGTGGCTCCCCCGAGGAGCCCCCGTGCCTGCCTGCATCGTTGAAGAGACTCCCGGGTCTCCCCATTGATTCCTATTGAAAACCCGACGCCTGTTTGCACTCTGCACCCGGCCGCCCCTGTGCCGCTGAGCGTGTACTTTCTGTGCCTGCTTGTGTCCCCCCCGTGCCCTACAAAACCCCCCTGGTCTGCCCTCCGAAGTCACGGGTACTTACCTGCTGCCAAACTGGAACCGGGGCACCCCTATTTCCATTGAAGCCTATGTGTTTTGGGTACCACTTTGACCTCTGCACCTGACTGGCCCTGAGCTGCTGGTGTGGTAACTTTGGGGTTGCCTTGAACTCCCAATGGTGGGCTACCTTGGACCCAACTTTGAATCCTGTAAGTGTTTTACTTACCTGTGAACTTAACATTTACTTACATCCCCCAGGAACTGTTGATTTTTGCACTGTGTCCATTTTTAAAATAGCTTATTGCCATTTTTGCCAAAACTGTACATGCTATTGTGATAATTCAAAGTTCCTAAAGTACCTAAGTGAAATACCTTTGATTTAAAGTATTGTTTGTAAATCTTGACACTGTAGTTCTTAAAATAAACTAAGAAAATATATTTTTCTATATAAAAACCTATTGGCCTGGAATTGTCTTTGAGTGTGTGTTCCTCATTTATTGCCTGTGTGTGTACAACAAATGCTTAACACTACCCTCTGATAAGCCTACTGCTCGACCACACTACCACAAAATAGAGCATTAGAATTATCTCTTTTTGCCACT
Source organism: Pleurodeles waltl (assembly GCF_031143425.1). Lineage (NCBI taxonomy): Eukaryota > Metazoa > Chordata > Amphibia > Caudata > Salamandridae > Pleurodeles > Pleurodeles waltl. The sequence continues at coordinate 369,425,076 of NC_090439.1, forward strand.
ATCTTACCTCTAAGGGGAACCCTTGGACTCTGTGCACACTATTTCTTACTTTGAAATAGCACATACAGAGCCAACTTCCTACACTTGTTTTGCACTGGAAAGTAACCCTTAAGCAACTCAAAGTAGCAGCTAAAGTTACCTTGCTTTACTTTGCATCGGAGGGTGTCCTGGGTGGTACATGGGCATTCCCATGCAACTAATCGTGGTTTTTGCTGCAAAGATTTATCCATTTATTTACAGACATATCAGTGTGAGAAACGTCTAGGCCTTCATTAGGCAGGCACAAAATGGATGTTGGACTTTTTTTCCTTATGCAGGGTCATCCCCAGTCTTTTTGCCTGCTTCCTCCTATTTTTTCTGACCTCTCGCTGTTGGCTCCTTGACTCTGAGCACTTTATCACTGCTGACCAGTGCTAAAGTACAGGTGCTCTCCCATCTAAAGGTGGTATGATTGGCTTATACCTAATTGGCATATTTAATTTACCTAAAAGTCCCTTGTACAGTGGTATCTCGATAACCCAGGGACCGTAAATTAAATACTACTTGTGGGCCTGCAGCTCTGCTTGTGACACCCACTGAAGTAGACTTTCAGACCTGTCAAAGGCCTCCTAGCGCAGAGCCTGTGTGTGCAGTTTTCTACCACGGGGACCTGGCATCTAAATTTACTTGCCAGGCCAAGAACTCCCCTTTTATTACATGTAAGTCACCCCTAAGGTACGCCCTAGCTAGCCCTATGAGCAGGGTGCCATGTTTGTAGAAGGCAGGACATGTGCCAGGTTATGTGGCCTGTCCTGGTATTGACAAACAGCCTAACTTGGTGTTCCACTGCTGTGAGTGCTGCCTTCTCATAGGATTACATTAGGAATGCCCTGCCTTATGTTTAAGGGGTATTGTCTGATTTGAGGGGTAGCATAGGCATGATTGATATGGTTGTGATGGTTAATAAATGATGCTTACTGGTGCAGGTTTATTTTTTATTACTATTATATAAATGCCACTTCTAGAAAGTGTGCATTTATCTGTGGTTATGACTCTGGTGTTTTCCAGCTTGAGTCTAATCCACGTCTGGGCAGAGTGACAGTTGGGGCTTTGTGCATACTTTTCAGACAGCCTGTACACAGGGAGGGTGGAGGTGTCACAGAGGTGCATCTGCATACTGAATAGTCTTCCTGGGCTGAGAGAAGGGAGAGATGGGGCACACTTACATTTGTAAAGGCTGTGCCCTGGCCTCACCCAATAAGGTTGATTACCCCCCACTGATGTTTGGAGCCTGTGCTGGAGGAAAGAGGCGGCACTCCCAGAACCAGTTGTAACTGGTTGGAACCTCCTCTCCCCACCATTGTAAAACACTGTAAGGACTGAGTATAAGTACAGAGGAATTTTCCCCACAATTTGGAGACTCTTGGAATCATCTTGGAACTAGACACAGAAGGCTGGAGGGACTCACCAGGAACCGCCATGGACTGCTGCTGTGCTGACCTGTGACCTGCTGGGTCACTATGAAGGACTTGTCACCTGCTGCATCTTCTTTGTGCTGGCCTGTTGCTGGGCCCCTCCACCTTTGAGTCTTTCTGCAGAACATTGTCCCCCAGGGGCAGGGTGCTGTGGTCCCTGATCCCTGCATCCATTTTCAAGCATGAGGAGTGCTTCACTTCTTTTCTGAGTTAAGCGATTTGGAAGCGCCTATTTGGGGATTTCTTTAGCGCTTGTAAGCCCTGTCCCTTTCCTGTGTTTTGCACCTTAAAAAACACTCATCTGCTGTGAGAGGCCTTCACCGCTGCGACCTGGGCTTCGTTTGCTGTCAATACGCTTATGAAAAAGTGAGTTGTGGTGCTGGAAATCACCGCTACAACCCGGGGAGGCTGTTTCATCCAAGCGTGAGTGGAGCGCGCTTCCTGGTGTCCCCGGGGCACGAAGAAAACCTTTCTTGCCAAAATGGGAGCAAGCGTGCTCCTATTGGTGCCCCCGGGGTGAGGATCGCCCTGTAGAGCACCCCCATGGTACTGGAAGACCCTGCTTTGGGCCAGAACGTCGACAAAGGCAGGAAGGAGAGGAGGACACCTCTCCTTTGCCAGCCGAGCCCTGGAGGGCTCCTGTTTGATCTGCGGACAGGGCGGCAGCCTCACTGGAGGTTTGCCAGCACCGCAGAATCCTCGTTGGCCCCTTGTGGGCCAGTACCAGTATTGTGGCCCCCCCGGCTACTCGGAGGGGCGGTACAGGCATGGGGGGACCCAAAGCAATTGCAGGCCCCAGGAGCGGCCCTTCACCTAATGGAGGGGGTGCGTGGCACCCTCCTACCCCTACGCTACTTTGAGGACTTTGCCCCCCCCCTAAGGAGGGACATATGAGGCCCAGGGGGGCTCCCAATAATCGCAGGCCCCTGGAGGGGCCCATCAATAGTGCAAAGGAGGTGCCCTCCTCGACCTCAAGGTAGTAGAAGCCCCCCGTTTGGCACAGAAGAGCACTGGGGGCCCCCATTTTTCATTTTCAACGCACTGGAGGTGCTGTCATCATTAAAACTGGTATTCCCTAAAGGGATAATATATATCCGGGGTTCTTGCTACAGACTTTGTGGATACCTATATTGCCTACCTGCTTTACGATGTTTTACATATGTATGAAAATGTTCCTAATATGGGCATGCTATACTAATATGTTTCTATGACTTGCCATATGGTTTATAATGTTCCTACTATGTGCGTTTATGATATTCTTATGACTAGTGTTTTTGGTGTAATAACGTGTTTCCTGACTGCTGCTTATGTTGCAGAATACTGAGAAACCTGTGTGTTATATGTGGCTACTGCTAGCTTGCAGAGTAACTAATGTGTAACGTTCTGACAACTGCTAAAGTAGCAGGATACTACTAATCTGTGATGTTTGGTCTAATAATTGCGTTGTGTACAATACAGTATATTTTCATATAACTTGGTGTTGTGTTTCCTTTGTGGTGGGGATAGTGCATCACGTGTGTTGTATGTTGTGTTGTGCAAACACTTTACACATTGCCTCTGGGATAGGCCTGATTGCTCGTGCCAAGCTATCAAGGGGGTGAGCAGGGGTTATCTTGGACGTGTAACTCCCTTGCCCTTATGAGAGTGGGTGGGTTCTGTTTGGCTGAGGTGCATACCCTAGCCAAGCAGAAACCCCATTTCTAGCAATGGGGAATTGTTATACTATACAGTGTGCATATAAAGTGAGACAATTGTCTTGGAATAGTAATATATACTGAAAGTGTACTATTTGATTACAAAACCTATGTTAGACTCACTAGGCACCTTTGTACTAGGGGGCAAAATATGTGCGTAGCGCGTAGGTAGCAAGGAAGTGCGCAACTGCAGATGATGACAGTAGCAGTTTCATATCTTAGTAGACGGGACTCTATGTGCTTGTCCTCTTTCATGCAACAACAAGCAGCAACTGGTCTTTTGAGGAACAAAACATGCTTTTTTCAAAGAGGTATTGGCCCTTTGTTGTAAGTGTGGAGAGTTATTATGTGCTTTTAGAAGACAAAAATAAGTTTTCAAGATTTTTTATAAGACTATTGTGACATCATAGTAGTACACTGTTAGACCTGACAGCCTTAGGGTGGTCACCCCTAACTTTTTGCCTGCCTCTCTCCACTTTTTGGACACTGTTTTTGCTGGTTTTAGGACTCTGCACACTTTACCACTGCTAACCAGTGCTAAAGTGCATATGCTCTCTCCCTTTAAAGATAATGGCATTGGATTATACCCAATTGGATTATTTAATCTAGTTGTAAATCACTAGTAGAGTGCACTATATGTGCCCAGGGCCTGTAGAATAAATGCTACTAGTGGGCCTGCAGCACTGATTCTCCCACCCACTTAAGTAGCCCCTTAACCATGTCTCAGACCTGCCATTGCAAGGCCTGTGTGCAGTTTCACTGCCAATTCGACTTGGCATTTAAAAGTACTTACCAAGCCTAAAAATCCCCCTTTTCTACATGAAAGTAACCCCTAAGGTAGGTCCTAGGTAACCCCTAGGGCAGAGTGCTGTGTAGGCAAAAGGCAGGACATGTACCTGTGTAGTTTACATGCTCTGGTAGTGTAAAACTCCTACATTTGTTTTTTCACTGCTGTGAAGCCTGCTCCTTTCATAGGCTAACATTAGGGCTACCCTCATATACTGTTTGAGTGGTAGCTGCTGATCTGAAAGGAGTAGGAAGGTAATATTTAGTATGGCCAGAATGGTAATTCAAAATCCAGCTGACTGGTGAAGTTGGATTTAATATTACTATTTTTGAAATGCCTCTTTCAGAAAGTGAGCATTTCTCTGCACTTAAATCGTTCTGTGCCTTGCAATCCACGTCTGGCTAGGTACAGTTGAAAGCTCCCTTGTCCATTCACTCAGACGAACCCCAAACACAGGATGCTCAGCCTCACTTGCATACATCTGCATTTTGAATGGGTCTTCCTGGGCTGGGAGGGTGGAGGGCCTGACACATATGTCAAAGGACAGTACCCTGCCCTCACACTAAGGACTGCCACACCCCCTACTGGGACCCTGGTAGACAGGATTTCACTGAAAGGGGACCTTGTGCACTTCTAAGCCACTCTATGAAGTCTCCCCCACTTTAAAGGCACATTGTGATATTTAAAAAGGGCCTCTGTCCCTACCAACTCAGACACTTCCTGGAGAAGAATCCTGAACCAGAATCTGCAACCTGCCAAGAAGAACTGCCTGGCTGCCCAAATGACTCACCTGACTGCTTTCTGTGAAGGGCTGCTGCCTTGCTGTTGCCTTGCTGCCTTGCTATTCTCTGGCTATGTTCAGAAGTGCGCATCAAGGGCTTGGATAGAGCTTGCATCCTGTTCTCTGAAGTCTAAGGACCAAAAAGACTTAGGGGGTCATTACGACCTCGGCGGTCTTTGAAAAAGACTGCAGAGGCCGCGGGAGACAGAATACCGCCATTGCCGGCGGTATTCCTGTCCCCTATCATGACATTTCCACGGGGCCAGCGGAAATGTCACATCAACATTGCAGCCGGCTCGTAATAGAGCCGGCGGCAATGCTGATGTGCAGCGGGTGCAGTAGCACCCGTTGCGCATTTCACTGCCCGAAATTCGGGCAGTGAAATGCGCGACAGGGCTATGCCTGGGGGCCCCTGCACTGCCCATGCCAAGTGCATGGGCAGGTCAGGGGCCCCCAGGGGCACCCCAAGTCCCCTTACCGCCAGCCTTTCAATGGCGGTGTTTACCGCCACGGACAGGCTGGCGGTTGGGGACTCATAATCCCCAGGGCAGCGGTGCTTGCACCACTGCCCTGGGGATTATGACCGCCAGGCGGAAACCTGGTGGGAAAGTGGAGGGGCCGGCGGTATGGCCGTGGCTTTTCCGCCACGGTCATAATTGCTGGCGGAACACCGCCAGCCTGTTGGCAGTGTTACCGCCAACTTACCGCCGACCGCCAGGGTCGTAATGACCCCCTTAATTCCTGCAAAAAGATCTCCCTGTGAGGTGGAAAATGACGCACAGCTGGCAGAAAACAACACACAGCCTGCAACTCAATGAAAAATGTACTGCACGCTGAACCGGAACAACGAATCCCTACTTCGCAAGGAGAAGATTGACGCAACACCAGCGTAGCAACCGGAAATTCTACGCATGGCCAACTGGATCGACGCACAGCTGAGCCGTAACAACGCAGCCCGACTTCCAGCGAGGAATCAACACAGCACGTGCTGTGCAGTAGAAATTTCAACGCAACGCCCACCAGATAGACGCAGACCCTGTGACTTTGTCCTGCTAGTGCCGGATTTCAATGCATTGTCCCAGGGGCGTCCGAAAACCCCTCAACCCGAAGAGGATCCAAGAGAAAGCGTCGGAAATCGATGCAAAGCCTTCCCTGCATGGAAAATAAACAACGTATCCCTGTGTGTGGCCCGAGAAATCTACGCACACCTCCCTGTTTTCCACGCTTCTCCTCCTCTGTGGTTCTTTGCAGAGATTTTGTACGCAAACCAGGTACTTTGTGCTTGCAAGATACATTTGCTGCTTTTAAGAGATGAAAGACACTTTATATAATTTTTACAGTGATGTTTTCAACATATACTTATTGCATCTTAATCATTCTGACCTACATTTATCCAGATAAATATCATATATTTTTCTAAACACTGTGTGGTGTATTTTTGTGGTGTTCTACTGTGTTATTGCATGATTTATTGCACAAATACTTTACACACTGCCATCTAAGTTATGCCTGACTGGTCAGTGCCAAGCTACCAGAGGGTAGGCACAGGATAATTTGGATTGCATGTGACTTACCCTGACTAGAGTGAGGGTCCTTGCTTGGACAGGGGGTAACATGACTGCCAACCAAAGACCCCATTTCTAGCATAAACAATTAGATTTGTTCCTCAATCCTGCCCCATTAGATCAGTGACTAACTAGATTTTGTTCTTGATAAACACATTGTAAGATTTTGTTCTTGATAAAAACAGTGTAAAGAATTGAAAAATAACAGTTTATCATGTGGAGTCTTCATTTTCATAGTTCAGAGAGCAAAACAAGGCATAGAACAATAGACTTCTCAGAGGAAAGCTGAGGGAGAAAAGATTCTGTATAGATGTGCAGCATTAGTGCTGTGACCAAAGAGTCTTTGTGTGTGTCAACTAATTGTGAATGAATTCATCAAAAAAAGTGCAATTGGAAATTCCTTACATCTTAAGTATTTATGTCTGATTTTATGAAGGGTAAAATTATTCATGAAGCCTTTATTTGCTTTTTATCTACAATCCTCATAGTGTGACTACAGTAAAAGTACAGAACACATTTTATGACAGTGGTCAAATTCATGAGCTGCACGGTGCTGCAGCTGCTGAAATTACCAGATTAGTCCATCACCAATGAGAGAGAGTAACCTTAACTGATAAATTAGTGGCATAGAAGGAGCATAAGGGAACAACTACATCTGTAGTTTCAAAGGCCTAGCAGAGAAATCAACATAGAAATGGAAATGTACAAGTTTTAATGGTGGTGGACATTCGTGCCTACCATTCGTATTTTGACGTCACGTTTAACATGAAACTATTTTATATTCATAGAGGTGTGAATTAATAATGAATATGAAAGTATTATTTTTAGGTAGCATCAGTAGAAATAAAATGTATTATGAGTATTAAATGAATATGAATTAAAGACACGTGTATTGAATTAAATTAATTTCATTAACAAGCAAAGAAAAATAAAAATATGTTTAAATTTGCTTTGTCATAACATGAATTATATTTGAAATTAAAAAAATTGCTTTACATAATCGATTTGAATTGTAAGGTGTGCAATAGGTTTAGTAATGTATTATTTGTACTAATGTGTATTTAGGCTTCATACTTTGACTAGGCCAGAAGGTTCATTTTGCAAGCAGTAAAGGAAAATCACTTTTTCATTCTGTCCGGTCTGACCTGAATTCTTTCCCTAGGATGCTAATGTAGTGTTGAATATCCTATTGTATTGGAGGCAAAAGACATCTTTCAGATGCAATAATGTAGCACTATTTGTTCTAGCAGTCGAATGGACCATGACGTCTGCTCTTCTCATGTGAAAGTAATTACTTTAGTTTATTGTGGGTCGGTGGAATTGCATGATCTCATGAAGCAAATAGTGCACTTTTGCTGAGAAGATTCTTAAAAGTATCAGAATTTGGTTATGTCATCTGCAGTGATTGGATGCTAAAATTAACACCCATTGTGTGCCCACCAGTAGAATCAATGAATGAATTGTGCATATTTTAATAAGCAAAGAACTTTGAAACTGAGGTAAGTCTTCTTCCCTGCTTGGTACTGTTTAGAAGTCTGTTGGAGTTTGTCTATTGTTGTTTAATTTAAGTCTGCTCTCACACTCCTATTTCCTGAGCTTCTTGGTGAGTTTCCTCATGATAGTCTTAACTCCCCTGTTCTGTTATGAGGTTCAGCACTAATAAGGCCAACTAATTCTGAACTGCTGATTTATCCTATGGGCGGCTTGTGTTCTGCACCATCCTGGTGGTGCTATCAACTGACGCCAGAAGACGGTGACTGTCCTCCTTGATGAATCATTCTGTGTGCTGTCCCATGAGGAGAGGTATAACTAAATGTGGTTTTGTGTTTTCCTTTTTAGCTTAGCCACTCACACCAGCATATTTTATAGTGGGTTATCGCAGTTGTTTTACAAATTCTTTTTGTCTTTCTTAAATTTTTGCTTTTACCCGCATGTGTTAGCCCATTCTCACACATGCAAGTCCCAATCTTGGTTGGTACTAGGAATAGCCCAGCTCTTTAATTAATTGTTGAAATTTTAAATTGTATTTTGATGATTTATTGATGTCAACATCATCCGCTTTGAAATCTGGTAATAGTGTTCATATTGTGCTGTTGCTAATCTATGTCATTCTTTTGGAGTATTTAACAGTATTCATGTTTAGTAGGTTGAATCTGGTCTGTCTATGGTTATCAGGTATGTTTATAACTTAGTTTTTGCACACCATTTACATGACATTGATTTTGGGATTGTAATAAAGCTTTGAAACTTTGTCAGGTTTGGAGTTTGAGTTAGTGTTCAAATTGTTATGGTGATTAGTATTGTTTGTGATATAATGTCATTGATTTGTTGTTGAATAATTCCTACTACTACACTCTTCATCAATTCCAAAGATCCAGTGGACCTCCGTAGGTGAGATTGGTGTTGGTGTCTCACCAGAGCACTGGTGGTTGTGTACTCCAGATCTGGAGAGTATAATTCTTCCAGGACCGCATCGCTTTAGCACTTTTTGGTAGGAGAGCTCCGATTTTGTCTTGTGAGAAGGAGAGTCAGATTTTACCCACATGGTGAGTTGTTTTGGTGTAGTGTAAAGTTTGATGAAACCTCAGCATTGTGTTACAAGTGTACAATATGTGTAAATCACGGTGAAGTGTGATGTATGAGTGAAGTACGGAGTTGGCTTACTCGACTGTAACTGAGTAGGGAGTTTGTGTACTCCAAGTAACAGAATAGGGATTTGGTGTACTCAAAGTGAATGTTGCGCTTTCTGCTGAAAAATTGGCGTGGTTGTTGTTGTAATGGGTCCTGCGAAGTCTAAGACCCCAGAGTATTTCACAAGTGTATAGAGACACTTGGTTAATTTATTGTCTGTCAGTAAGGTGTTGGTCGATGGAGTGCTGTCAAAACACCAGTAGTATTTCCCTTGAGTGTCCATGTAGTTGGTTGGTATTAGGTGAAACCTGAGTGTACATTGAGAAATGCTAACGCTTCATGTCCAATGTTAGATATGTGGTCTTTGGTTAACAAGTAAAGTTATCAATTAAAAATCAAAAAGAATCTTTAAGTAGTTTCAAACACACACTAACACTGTTAGCGTGGAAATGTACCTTGGGTGTGTCAAAAATAACCCTGCACGGGCGAGTGCACGTCAAAAAGGGCTTGTGATGCGTGAATTCAACTCACAAGTAGGCCCTTGGGTCGTTTCTCTTTTCGTCGGGGCAGGCACGTTGTTTCTTCTCTCCGCAGGAGAGCGATGTGTTGATCCGGTCAGCACTCTCGGGTCCGGGCAGTACTTGCATCAGAAATCCAGCCGCACGATGATCTGAAAACCACGCAGCCCGGGTTGCGATCTCCGAGCCTCCGTCAGCGATGCTGCACGTCATTTCTCCTGCTATGTGCATCGATTCTTCAGTCGCGTTTCCGGTGAGTGTCGATTTTCAGCCTTGGAGCTTGCGGTGCGTCGTTTCTTCAGCCGCAGATCAGAGTCCCATCGATCTTTTCATCGCACAGCGCTCTGTATGTGGATTTTCCCTCTTAGGCTGCCAGCTTCTCCTTTCAGGGTCCCAGGAACTGGATGGGCACCAGAGGGCAGAGTAGGAGTCTTTCCAGAGACTCCAGGTGCTGGCGGTGAGAAGTCTTTGCTGTCCCAGAGACTTCAAACACCAGGAGACAAGCTATAAATCAAGCTCTTGGAGAGTTCTTCTCAAGATGGAAGGCACACAAAGTCCATTCTTCGCCATCTTACTCTGCCAGAAGCAGCAACTGCAAGATAGCTCCACAAAGCACAGTCACAGGCAGGGCAGCTCTTCTTCCTCAGCTCTTCAGATCTTCTCCAGGCAGAGGTTCCTCTTGTTTTCCAGTGTTTCTAAATTCTGTGGTATGGGTACCCTTCTTATACCCAATTTCTCCTTTGAAGTAGGCCTACTTCAAAGTAAAGTCTCTTTTGAATGTGAAATCCTGCCTTGCCCAGGCCAGGCCCCAGACACTCACCAGGGGGTTGGAGACTGCACTGTGTGAGGGCAGGCGCAGCCCTTTCAGGTGTGAGTGACCACTCCTCCCCACCCTCCTAGCACTGATGGCTCATCAGGAAATACAGACTACACCCCAGCTCCCTTTGTGTCCCTGTCTAGTGTGAGGTGCAACCAGCCCAACTGTCAAACTGACCCAGACAGGGAATCCAGAAACAGGCAGAGTCAAAGAAATGGTATAAGCAAGAAAATGCTCACAGTGGCATTTTCAAACACACAATCTTAAAATCAACTTTACTAAAAGATGTATTTTTAAATTGTGAGCTCAGAGACCCCAAACTCCACATGTACATCCACTCCCAAAGGGAATCTACACTTTAATCAGATTTAAAGGTAGCCCCTATGTTAACCTATGAGAGACACAGGCCTTGCAACAGTGAAAAACGAATTTAGCAATATTTCACTGTCAGGACATATAAAACACATTACTATGGCGGTCATTCTGACCGCGGCGGGCGGCGGTCGCCGCCCGCCATGCGGTCACCGCCAAATGGCCGCTCCGCGGATGCCATTCTGGCTTTCCCGCTGGGCCGGCGGGCGACTGCCAAAAGGGCGCCCGCCGGCCCAGCGGGAAAGGCCCTGCAACGAGGAAGCCGGCTCCGAATGGAGCCGGCGGAGTTGCAGGGGTGCGACGGGTGCAGTTGCACCCGTCGCAATTTTCACTGTCTGCAAAGCAGACAGTGAAAATCTTCATGGGGCCCTGTTAGGGGGCCCCTGCACTGCCCATGCCAGTGGCATGGGCAGTGCAGGGGCCCCCAGGGGCCCCACGACACCCGTTCCCACCATCCTGTTCCTGGCGGTAAGAACCGCCAGAAACAGGGTGGCGGGAAGGGGGTCGGAATCCCCATGGCGGCGCCTGGGCCAGGGGAAAACCGGCGGGAAACCGCCGGTTTCCCTTTTCTGACCGCGGCTTTACCGCCGCAGTCAGAATGGCCCTGGAAGGACCGCCAGCCTGTTGGCGGTGCTTCCGTGGTCCCCGGCCCTGGCGGTCATGGACCGCCAGGGTCGGAATGACCCCCTATATGTCCTACCTTAACCATACACTGCACCCTGCCCTTGGGGCTACCTAGGGCCTATGTTAGGGGAGTCTGATATGTAAGAAAGGGGAAGGTTTAGGCCTGGCAAGTGGGTACACTTGAGAAGTCGGATTTACAGTTATAACCACAAACACAGACACTGCAGTGGCAGGTCTGAGACATGATTACAGAGCTACATCTGTGGGTGGCACAACCAGTGCTGCAGGCCCACTAATAGCATTTGATTTACAGGCCCTGGCACCTCTAGTGCACTTTACTAGGGACTTACTAGTAAACCAAATATGTCAATCATGGATAAGCCAATTACATACACATTTTGTAAAGGAGCACTTGCACTTTAGCACTGGTTACCAGTGGTAAAGTGCTTAGAGTAATAAAAACAGCAACACGTGACCCCCCAGCTGAAAGTGGGGAACAAATACCCAACCTCATGGGAGTTCTCATCACTAAGGTGGAAGAACCTGAAAAGACCATCAGCATTGATGTGCTTTGTACCAGGACGGTGTTCCACTGTAAAGTCCATCCCCTGTAGGGAAATGGACCACCTCAACAGTTTTGGATTCTCACCCCTCATCTGCATTAACCATCTGAGGGACCTGTGGTTGGTCTGAACTCGGAAGTGAGTCCCAAACATGTAGGGTCTTAGCTTCTTCAGTGCCCAGACCATAGCAAATGCTTCACGTTCTACGGCACTCCACCTACGAACCTTAGGTATTAACCTCCTGCTAACTAAGGGTACGGGTTGATCGAGGCCCTCTTCATTAAGCTGTGAGAGTACTGCTCCAATACCATGCTCTGAGGAGTCTGTTTGCACAACGAACTCCTTGGAGTAGTCAGGTGCCTTCAGCACAGGTGCTGTGCATATGGCAGCCTTCAGGGCATCAAAAGCGTTCTGGCAAGACTCTGTCCAGATCACTTTCCAGGGTTGCTTCGTAGAAGTCAACTCTGTTAAGGAGGTAACAATGGTACCATATCCCTTAACAAACCTCCTGTAATATTCGGGGAGACCTAAAAATGCTCTCACTTCAGTCTGGGTCTTGGGAGGCTCCCAAGCCAGAATTGTGTTAATCTTATGCTGCAGGGGTGCCACCTGGCCACTCCCCACTTAGGCCCATATTTATACTTTTTGACGCACAACTGCGCCAACGCAGTTATGCGTAAAATTTTTTACCGCCGGCTAACGCCATTCCAACGCGCCATGCGGGCGCCTTATTTATGGAATGACGTTAGCCGGCGCTGCGGACTGGTGTGCGTCAAAAAAAATGACTCACACCACGCAGCGCCGGCGTATGGGAAAATGGGGTTTGTCCGTCAAAAAATGGGGCAAGTCAGGTCTGAGGCAAAATTCAGGCCTCAAACCGGATTTGCGCCATTTTTTTTGATGCCCAACCTCCATTGACATGACTCCTGTCTTAGAAAAGACAGGAGTCATGTCCCCTTGCCCAATGGCCATGCCCAGGGGACTTATGTCCCCTGGGCATGGTCATTGGGCATAGTGGCATGTAGGGGGCCCAAATCAGGCCCCCCTATGCCACAAAAAAATCTGAAAAAAATACTTACCTTTACTTACCTTTACTTCCCTGGGATGGGTCCCTCCATCCTTGGGTGTCCTCCTGGGCTGGGCAAGGGTGGCAGGGGGTGTCCCTGGGGGCAGGGTAGGGCACCTCTGGGCTCCTTCCGAGCCCACAGGTCCCTTAACGCCTGCCCTGACCCAGGCGTTAAAAAACGGCGCCCATCAGGCTGTGCGTTGTTTTTTAAGGCCCACCCCCTCCTGTGCGTCAAAATGACGTCAGAGTATAAATATGGGGCACAGGCCTTAAAGTCATTTTTTGGAAGGGAACGCCTACCTTGCATATAATTAACGCAAGGCTGGTTCCCCCTTCCAAAAAATTATGCACATGGTGGAATTTTGACGCCCGCGGGGTCAGACGTAAAAGTATAAATATGGGGCAGGGTTTGCGCTGATTGTGCGTCAAAATATTTTACGCACATTCGGCGGAAACAGAGTATAAATATGCCCCTTAGTGTCCTAAGTATACCATAGAACCCTGAACTATCAGGCACTTGCTCACCTTAATAGTGAGGCCTGCCTTCTGCAGGGCCTCTAACACTCTCCAGGGGGGTTGCAGGTGTTCCTCCCATGTGGAACTAAACACAGCAATGTCATCCAGGTAGGTGGCACTGAACTCATCCAGCCTAGCCAACACCTGGTTGACCAACTTCTGAAAGGTGGCAGGGGCATTCTTCATCCCATACGGCATCACTTTAAATGGAAAGTGTCCATCTGGGGTAGAGAATGCTGACCTCTCTTTGGCCCCCTCAGTTAAGGCAATCTGCCAGTACCCAGATGTTAGATCAAACATACTGAGGTACTTGGCAGCTCCCAACCGGTCAATGAGCTCATCGGCTCGGGGGATGGGGTGTGCGTCAGTCTTGCTGACCGCATTGAGTCCCCAATAGTCCACACAGAACCGAAGTTCTGGTGTGGCACCAGGTGCAGCAGCCTTTGAGACCAATACCACTGGGCTGGCCCAAGGACTGCTGGAGTGCTCAATAATCCATATGGCAAGCATTTTGAAAACTTCATCATTAATGCATACCCTGACCCTGTCAGTCACCCTGTAAACCTTCTGTTTAATGGGTGTACTGTCCCTAGTGTCCACATCATGTGTGCACAAGGGTGTGACTTCTGGGCTCAGGAAAAAAGGTGAGGAAAACTGTCCCAACACGTGGCAACAGTCACCTTGCTGCTCCTCAGTCAGGGAGGGGGAGGGGATCACTCCCTCCACTGACCCATCTTTTTCTCCTGCAGACAGGAGGCCAGGAAGAGGCTCACTGTCCTCCTCTACCCCATCATCTGTTGCAAGGAGCATTGACAGCTCAGTCCGCTCAAAGCGTGGCTTGAGGCGGGTGACATGCAAGACCCTTAAAGGGTTCCTTGGAGACTGCAAGTCCATAAGGTAGGTGACTTCACTCTTGTGCTCCACCACCTCAAATGGCCCAGTCCACTTATTCTGGAGCACCCTAGGCTCCACTGGTGCCATCACCCACACTTTTTGTCCAGGTTGAAACTCGACCAGAGTGGCATTCTGGTCATACCACTGTTTCATATCCTCCTGGCTTGCTTCCAGGTTCTCCTGAGCGAGGCTCCTGAAGCGGGTAGTCTGGTTTCTCAAAGCCAGCATGTTACTGAATACATCCTGGGGGGGTTTACTAGGAGCTTTCTGCAAAGCTTCCTTAACCAGACTCAAAGTTCCCCTCACAGGTTGGCCATAAATCAGCTCAAAGGGACTAAACCCAAGTCCCTTTTGAGGCACCTCCCTGTAGGCGAACAGAAGGGATGGTAAGAGGACGTCCCACTTCTGCCTTAAGGGCTCTGACAGGCCCATGATCATGCCTTTTAAGGTGTGGTTGAATCTCTCAACCAGACCATTACTTTGGGGGTGGTAAGGGGTGGTGAACTTGTAGGTTACCCCACGCTCCTTCCACAGAGACTTCATATACGTGGATATGAAGTTGGTAACCGGTGCCGGGTGGCATGGTCCACCAAGACCAGGATAAACCTGTTGCCCTAAGCTGTCTTGAGATCTAGAGGCTCCACAATGTCAATGCCTACCCTCTCAAAGGGAGTACTGACAACAGGCAAAGGCTGGAGGGGAGCCTTACATTTCCTCCCACTCTTGCCACTTGCCTGACAAGTCTGACAAGACCTGCAATGTGCATCTGAGTGCCTGCGCATTAGGAGCCAGTAAAAGTGGGTCACAAGCCTCTCAAAGGTCTTGTCCTGCCCCAAATGTCCAACTAAAGGTACATCATGAGCCAACCCCAGTAGGGAGGCCCTGAAGCACTGGGGTACCACCAGCACATGGGCTCACCCAGGCTCAGGAACCTTAGGCTCTCTATACAGGAGGTCATATTCCAATAAATCAGGTGCGTTTGTTGCTCCTTGCCAGCCGCCTGCTGCCGCAAACCCTCCAAAGTAGGGCATGTCTTCAGTGCTGCACACAATGCTTCCCTGGTGGGCCTCTCTTCCTGCTGCCACTGCGGCAGCTAAGGGACCTCCCCCAGTTCAGCTACCTGTTCCCCTGTAGGCACAGGTGTGTCACCCACAGGCTCCACCTACTCCCGGACCGTGGGAACTTCTGGGTCCGGTTTCCCATGCCCCCTGCCCTTCCTCTACTTGGCAGTCCCCTGGGCTACTGTTTCAGGCTCCAGGGGCTCTTGATTATGCCATGGGCTGCCATTGACCGGGTGGATATGCATACCCACCTAGGCAGACCCAACATCTCCAAGTGAGACCTTTGCTCCACCTCCTTCCAAGGGAATCCTCCAGGTCATTGCCAAGCAAACAATCAACAGGCATGGTTGGACTCACAGCTACCTTCAAGGAACCTGAGATCCCCCCCATTCAAAGAGAACCTGCACCACTCTGCACAGGCGCTCTGAGTTGTCCACTGCAACTACTTGGTGAAGTACCCGGGGATCAATCTGCTCTTCAGACATCAGCTGACTCCTCACTGTAGTCACGCTGGCTCCTGTGTCTCTCAGAGCCTCCACCCTCTGTCCATTGATGGGCACCCATTGCCTGTACTTCTTAGTGTTTTCAGGCACTAGGGTTCTCTGGAACATCTCACTGTCCCATAGTGAGACAAGGGTCATCTCAGCTGGTTCCCAACCACCTGAAACCAACTCCTCCCCAAGCGCTACACTTGCCAAACCCTGGGACGGTGCACCAGTGGGTGCCAGTGTTCGTTTGGGGCATTTGGGGTCCCCCCTCACATGACCCACCTAGTCACATGCATAGCACTCATGGGGGGACCACCTGCCACTGGCTTTCCTTTCGAGAACCATGATGTCTTTTCACTGGGGGATTGGGAATCCTTACCCTAGGAATCAGTTTGGGGCCCTTTAGACAACTCCCCCTGTATACCCTTACACCCCTTTCTTCTGAGAGGGAACCTGCCCACTCTTGGCATGGTCTCCCCATACCTCTTTTGGACCCTGGTGCTTTCCCAGCGGTCTGCTTCCTGCGCAAGCTTCCTGGGGTCAGTCAGCTTGCTGTCAATCAGGTGCTGGCGCAGCTCTGGAAAACATAAACTGTACAAGTGCTCCCAAGCCCCTCATACGTAGCTACCTTACTGCCCTTCACCCAACCATCCGGTGACCTGCAACAAGAATCAACACATGCCAACCATGTTTGGGATTCCTTCTTCTTGTAGGACCTAAACTTATCCTTGTACTACTCAGGGGTAAGACCATACCTTGTAAGCAAGGTATCCTTCATGCTAGAGTAGGTGAGATTCTGAGCATCCCCTAAGGCTGTCAGTGTATCCCTCCACTCTTCCTCAAAGTGCTTCCACAGACCCGCCCCCAGATGAGCTTCAGGGACCAGATCCATGTGGAGAGCAGAATCATACCCCTTGAACCACAAGTATATGTCATCCTCCATCTTGTAACCCTTCACAAGATCTTTAGGAATGTTCACCCTCCTCTCAGGCTGCACTGTAGGATTGCTGCCACCGTCTCTACTGGACTGGCTTCTATGATCCATCTCTCTCAAGCTAAGCTCATGGGCCATCGCTAACTTCCTCTCCTCAAGGGCTAGCCTTCTCTGCTCCAATTGGTAATCCCTTTCTGCCTGTCTGTCCTGTAACTCCTCAGGTGTTAGACCCTTAGATGAGACACTGCTATCTGCCCTGGAGACCTTCTCCCTGGACATAACAGGCCCTCCCACAATACCATTATGTACGGAACACTCTTCGTCCTCCTCCTCATCTCCCTCATTCTCTGTGTGCCCCTTCAGTGCTCTTGGCTGTCACCCAGGCCCTCAGCACCTTTTGCAGCTCCTCCTTCCTGGATGACCTCTTAATGGGACAGTCAAAACTTTTACAAAACTGCTTCAACTGAGACTTGGTATAACTCTCCAATTTCTCAAGGTCAAAGTCAGCTCCAACTGATGCATCTCCAGCTTGGGACATGATGAAGATTTAAAAACAAGTGCAAAGTTCCAAATACAGAAAAACAAGTTCCCAAATGAAGTTCCAGAGAAGGTCAATCAAAGAATCAGTGAAAAAAATGGAAGTAGAACAAAAAACAGTCCCAAAGAGAAAAAAATCAAAAGATCACCAAACAAGTAGTATGTGGTCACATAGTGGTCTGAACTCAAAATAGCAGTGTACACTTAATCACTGTTTGTCAAGTACAAATACAAGTCCAAATCCCAACCGCTGATCACCAATGTTAGAAATGGCGTAGTTGGTTGACAGTCAGGTAACCCCCTGTTCCAGCAAAGACTCCATTTGTGGTGTTGCACAGATGGATGTCAATTCTGAAATGCAAGAGTCCAAAGGTCTTAAAACCAAAGCATGAATGTCCCTAATAGAGCGGTCCAAATGCAGGGTCCCCAGCAACAGGTACAATTTTCCCCAACAGCACATCCATGTCCACAGCAAATACAGATACCACAGGCTTCGATGGCACAGCAACAGGTGATGGTTCCTCAGCAGAACTCAAAGCAGAGAGTAAAGGCAAATCAGTTAATCACACAATACCCATTGAATGATTTCAGTGATGATGAAGTAAGAGAAAAATGCATGAGTGAAAGTTCAGAAAAAGAAAAATGTGTGTTGGCTGCCTCATTAGAGGTAGATCAGCGTGACCCTTAAGTGAAAGCAAGTGTTATGGGTCATGAAGTTTCATTCCTGGTTGACACGGGAGCAACTCGTTTTACTGGCAGATCTGCAAAAGTCCCAAATGTGCCCCTCTCTGGAAGGACGGTTCAATTTGTAGGAGTAGCAAATCAGCATTTGATAAATCCAGGTGGAGAGCCCATTCCAGTTAAGAGAGGTACATTTGAGGGTCTGCACTGATTTGTGGTTTGTGATTGAAGTCTGTTAGGAAGAGACATGCTGTGCAAATTGAAATGTCCCATTGCTTAAACACAAAAAGGAATATAAATTGAAACAAATAGCGATGATGAGACTTCTAGTTAAACTGATGAGATGTATTCTCTCATTATGTTGTTTCCGGCTATGACAGTTTAAGACCTTCCAGATTAATTACAAGACAGAGTAACGCTGAGAGTTTGGGATCTTTCTGGGAAAGGTGTTGGATTAATTTGAGCTGTTGAACTAGTCAAAGTAACTGTAAAGCCAAATGCAGATCTCCCCACAACACCACAGGATCGCATGACCCCTGAAGTAATTGAAGGTATTACCCCAGTAATTTCAGATTTTGTTGAGCAGGGAGTATTAAAAGATGTGATAAGCAGCCCATGTGATTCGCCAATTATGGGTCTGTGAAAGCCAAGTGGGAAATATCGCATAGTTCAAGAATTAAGAAAAGTAAACAAAATTTTATTATCCGGTTATCCTGTAGTGCCAAATTGAGCAGTGATCATATTTCAGATTTCATGAAAAGCAGAGTGGTTTTCAGTGATTGATTTGTCACAAGCATTTTTCTCAGTGCCATTGCATAAGGATAGTCAGTTCCACTTTTGTTTCTGATTTGGCAACTAGGTGTAATTATAGTGTCATACTCCACAGGAGTTTTCAGATTCTCTATCCATTTTTAATTAGATCCTGAAGAAGAAATTAGAGTCTTTGAACATACCATTTTGTTCTGCTTTAGTGCAGTACATTGATGATCTGATGGTTGCATCGACTACTTGAGAAGCTTGCAGGCAAGATACCATAGTGTTATTGAATCATTTGGGTGAGAACAGACACAAGGTTCCCCCTGCAAAATTATAGTATTGTCAGAAAGATGGGAGGTCCTTGGCTCACCAAATTGAGAACGGCGAGAGGAAAGTGTCCCCAGAGAGAGTTGCAGCAATTATGCAAATTAATCCCCAAGTTAAACAGAGAGATGTCAGAATGTTTTTGGGTATGGTGAGCTTTTGTCCCCAATGGATTCCAAATGTTTGAGTAATTTCCAAACCGTTGCAGAAGTTAACACATAAGGAAGTCACAGATCCAGCCCTTTCCAATGAAGACTGCATGAAAGCTTTCACTGAGTTGAAAGAGAGTTTGTGCAGAGGTCCAGAGCTCGAGCTTTGGGAATGCCTAATTATACAAAAGGTTCTGCACTGTTTTGTCATTAACGTGATGGTTGTGCTCTTTCTGTTTTGAAACAATTACACGGAGGAGCAAACAGGTCAGTGCCATGTTTTTCCACCATTGGATCCTGTTGCTGCTGCTTTTTTCCCGGCTGTCTGAAAGCTGTGGCTTTTGCTGGTGTTAACATCATTCAATGCACAGAGATTGTGATGGGACATCCTTTAATTGTTTATATCCCACACTCAGTTGAAGTACTTTTGACTAGATCCAAGACCCACTATTTGATCAATGCCTGTCTTACCCATTATGAGTTATTGATCCTTAGATCTGCAAATGTAACAGTCAAGAGAAGTGCGGTCTTAAATCCTGCCACATTATTGCCTGTAAATGTTGATGACTCAATTGATGTTCATGAAATGGAACATGACTGCCTCGAAGACACTGAACTGTGCACCAAACCCAGACCTGATATTCAGGATATTCCTTTAGAGGAGAATGACCAAGTTGTTTTTTTGATGCCTCTTGTCTAAGAGATAGTGAAGGTATTCTGAAAGTGAGTTATAGCACGAGTGAGGTTTCATGAACTTGTTTGAATCACCCATTCGAAGTGACAAAAGAATTCATAACTTGTTGAATGCCTTACAGTTAACTGAGAAGATTGAGGTTGTAAAATCTACCACACATGTAAGATCAAATCGCTATGTATCATTGGGTAATGCCTATCCTGACCAAATTGTGAGATATTGTGCAGTCCACTGTGTCACCTTCCATGAAGAGTGAAGTAATTAAAGTGACACTAGTGAGACAAATAAACATTTCTTGATATCAGTGGTTGATATCTGGGATGAAATTAGGAGATTGCAGGAAGAGGCAACAGAGGAAGAACAGAGTTTTTGATAAAAGCAGGTTGTGCTCAAAAAGAGGGAGATGATGTTTGGATTTCAAATGAAGGGAAAGTTGTGTTGCCAATTGTTTACTGAATTTAATGGCTAGCTATCATCATAGGCAGGCTTACCTTAGCAGAGATGTAATTATTTGCACATTCAAACAAACATGGCACAACCCCATATTCAGATTGGTTACAGAAGCAGTTTGTCACAGATGTGTTAGATGCCAACAAATGAACATAAGGAAACACACAGTGGTTAATTTGAGCCACATACGCAGATTGGGTGGTCCATTTAACAGAATGCAACTTGATTTCATTGAGATGCCTGCCCGCAATGGACTGAAGTATGTCATTGTGTGTGTGTTTTCTAGGTGGATTGAGGCTTATCCAACATGTAGGAATGGTAGTGTCACTGTAGAAAAGCTGCTGCTCCAGGAACTAACACCTTGGTATGCATTCCCGACTTTGCTGGAGCACAAAACATTGAATAAAAGTTGCACTGAAGTTACAGACCAGAGGCAACTGGATTGGTGGAACACATTAATGTAACACTGAAAGCACGATTGGCAAAGGTTTGTGACTCAACAGCAATTAAATGGACTGATGCATTGCCACTTGTCCTGATGAGCATACATAGCAGCCCTGGCAGGAAGACAGGACTGTCTCTCCACGAAAATTTGATGGGTCATGCAATGAGACTACCAGAAGTACCTGCAAATACATGTGTGAACATAAGGGATGACTTATTGCTGGATTACTGCAAAGGTCTGACTAATGTGGTTCGCAGTCTCTCTCATCAGGTTGAAGCAGCAACAGTTCAACCAGCTCAGGATCAGTGCCACAGTCTGAAAACTGGTGAGTGGGTGCTAGTTAAGAAACATGTGAGGAAGACTTGCCTGAAACCAAGGCCCATTCCAAGTCATCTTGGTGACGAAGAGAGCTGTGAAGTGTTCTGGTCTTCTGAACTGGATACATGGTAGCCACACACGTAAAGTTCTGTGTCCTCTTGAAACCACAGTCTAATCCTGCAAGAGAAAATGCAGATGAATAAGGAGTTTGACTTGACGAAGCTGTGAGGAGGAAACCAGTGTCTGAAGCAGAACCAGATCAAAGTGGTGAAGGCACAGTCTGCATATAGATAAAAGTGCAGATAAAGGTGTAGATAAAAGTGCAGCAAAAGGTGCAGACAAATGTGCAAGTAGTTTGCAAGCAGAAAAAAGTGCAGGAGAAGAGAGTCAAAGTCAAACTCAATTGATTCCTGCTAATGCAGCGAATGTTGTGAAAGTATTTGCACCCAAAAAGAGAACTTTGAAAGGAGACAAATGGCCTGCAACTGCACATGAACTGGTTGCTGATAAACTCCCATCAATAACAGAAGCAGTTGAAGAGTCAAATCAGAGTGAAGATGAAGATGGTATTGTAAGGAGAACAAAAGGAGAAGAGTGTCAAGTTGCAGATACTCTGCACCTGAATGGATCTATTGTGCCACAAATGAATGGGAAAACAAGTTTATGGCTTTTTGTTATGCCCATGAGAATTCAGTTAAACATTCTGGAACTTGAAATTGCATTTGAACTGAACTTTGAAATAACCCTGCCAATTGAACAGCAAAGACGTTACATTCTTGAAGTAATCATTAGCAATCAACAGACTGTGTTTTATTAAAAACGAACAATTGAACTGTTTTTTGATGACGTTTTACTGAGTTCAAGAAGTTACTTGAAGATCAAGAACTGCTGTAAATAGTGCAAGAAACTTTGAAAAGAAACTTTTGTTTAGATTTTTGCTCGCTTTTGCCCTTTTATATATTTCTTTCTTTCCTTCTCTGATTCCAGAAAAGCCATGAATCCTGGTCAGGGCAAACATAGCAAATGTAAATATTCATTGGTTGGTTTGATTGTCGTGTGCATGATTATGTGCATTTTATTGATTGCGGGAATGAGTGTTACAATTAAAGGAGAGGTGCAATTTACAGCAACTCCAGTGGTGAGAATGAAAACATCCAAGCAGCATAGGTTTTATAAAGATGAAGGATTGCTTCATTTAGATGACACAAACTGAGATTTATGTGGATACAATAAATGTGCATGATTGGTATGTGTGTACAGAAATGTCTTCATCAGTACAAGATTCACTTATCACAGCTTACCAGTAATTTAAGGGCTTAGTTGCAGTTTATTATTAATATGTTTGTATAACCAGGAGTACATTAAGTATTTTTAGTCAAACTGGAATGTAGTTTTCTCTTTTGTTACGATTAATCAGCAATTGAGCAGCATTGCAAATGCTCGGAACATAAGATGAAGACTTTGAACCTACACGGACTTTTGGCACAGCATATGCGCACATGAATACCCTGACATGTATTCTCACACAGGTAGAAAACAAACTCTTTCCCCAGGTAGATGATAGAAGAAAAGCAATGGAAGAAAGTATAGGCAAGGGAATAGTTTCCAGAAAGACGTAATTTCACAATACACCTGACACAAAAGGACACTTTGGGGCAGATTTATGGAAAGTGGTGCTGCACTGAGTGCAGTGCCACTTTCCCTGCGCCCCTTAACACCCCCCTACTACCACCAGGTGTGCACTGTATTTAAAATACGGCACACTATGGCACAGGGTAGGGGGCAATAGCATCATTTCTCATGACAATATTGATGTACTCTGCAGGAGTAGCGCCAAAATATTGGCGCTACTCCTGCAGAGTACATAGGGCCCCTTTTAATGCCTGTTCTCGAGCAGGCGGTAAAAGTGCGGTAAAAAATGCCATAAGGAAATCTCATAGATTTACGCCATTTTTCTGGCTCCTCTAATGGGGAAATGCCTCCTTTGCATACATTATGCCTGGTGCAGGCATTATGTAGGGCAAAGGGTTACAGGGTTGCACAATGCATGCATTGTGCACCCTGTTAATACGGCACAGAGATTTGGGCCTCAGGCCACATTATCATCAGAATAAATTACGTTAATGTGGCGCAAGGTGGCGCTAGAAGCCTATAAATATGCCCCTTAGTTTTAGATTGCCAATATTTAGGAAAGCTTTGTGTATATATACGGCACAATCAAAAGCTGACAATACATTTGTAGGAACTAGTGAATGCAAATATGTGTTTTTGTGTAAGAGTGTATGGGATTTTATGCCAATTGGACAAGACCCCGCTGTACCTGGTGTCTATTACATCTGTGGCAAGAATGCTTACTACAAATTGCTGAAAGGCTGGTATGGTACATGCTATTTGGGAGTGGTTTTCCTGACATTTTACCAAGTGGACAACATTGAAAATTCTGAAGGGATTGTAAGACTTAAATTGAGATTTAAAAGGGGAGCAAGTGGTTCAGAAACACAGGAGATATTTTTGGAACTATTATTCCATCCGTTGGTGTGATCTTGAGTGACAAAAGATAAGGAAGTTATCAACAATTGTAGACAAGATGTTAACTGACTTTGCAGGTGCAATGTTTCTAATGGACGTAGAAATGGTTGCAGCAAGGTCAATGATTCTTGAGAAGTGCCTTGCTTTAGACATCCTTTTAGCAAAAGAGGGCAGAGTCTGCGGGGTTTTGAAATCAGAACACTGTTGCACTTACACACCCAATAGCAGTAAGGAGATAAAGAAATACTTATCTAATCTGACAAGTCTGAAAAATTACTTAAATGACTTAAAAGACACAAACGTTTGGGAAACAATAGGTAAAGGATTCGCTAAGTTAGGATCTCAGTTTGGAAACTTGGGAAATGGTTTTGTGAAGATGATCCTGAAACCCTTATTGAGTGTGACAGTGTGCATAGTATGTGCACTTGGATTTTACAAAGCGTACACTTTTTGGAGAAAACAAAGAGCAAAGAACAAACAGAAGAGAGAAGAAATGGAAATGGAGAATATGAGAGACAGATATTATCAGATAATTAAGAGAATTGACAATTATTGCAAACATAGACCTATGTGTTATCAAACTACAAGGTTTTGATTTTGTCTCATTGTAAATGAAGAAAGTTATTTTGTGGCAGCATAGATTTAAGTCAGAGAGGGGACTGAGGGAGCATAACATAAACTAATAAATTAGTAGCATAGAAGTAGCATACAACAACTAATAACTCTATAGTTTCAAAGGCGTAACAGAGTAAATAACATAGAAATTAAAATGTACACGTTTAAATGGTGGTGGACATTTGTGTCTGCCATTCGTATTTTGACTTCACATTTAACATAAAAATATTGTACATTCATAAATGTGTGAATTATTAATGAATAATAATATGAAAGTATAATTTTTAGGTAGAATCAGTAGAAATAAACAGTATTATGAGTATTAAATGAATATGAATTAAACACACTTGTACTGAATTGAATGAACGTCATTAACATGCAAAGAAAAATAAATATATGTTTAAAATTGCTTTGACATAACATGAACAATATTTGAAATATAAATGTGCGTTGCATATCTGATTTGAATTTCAAGGTGCACAATAGGTTTATTAATGCATTATTTGTACTAATATTTATTTAGGCTTCAAAATTTGATTAGGCCTTAAGCTTCATTTTGTGAGCAGTAATGGAAAATAACTTGTTTATTTTGTCCCCTCTGACGTGAATTCTTTCCCTAGGCTGCTAATGTATGTTGAACACCCTATTGTATTGTAGGCAAAAGACATGTTTCAGATTTAATAATGTAGCACTATTTGTCTTGCTGTCCAATGGAGCGGGACATCTCCACTTCTCATGTGAAATTAATTAGTTTATTGTCAGTTGTGTGAAAGGACCTGCAAGTAGCAAATCATTAGAAAATGTAATATTATTTTGGCAGAATTGCATGATCTCATGAAGCAAACAGTGCATTTTTTATTTTTTTTAAAGTATCAGAATTTGGTGGTGCCATCTACAGTGAATGGATGCTGAAATTGACACCCAGTGCGACCTCACCTGAAGATTCAATGAATGCATTGTGCATATTATAATTAGTGTAGAACTTTGAAACTGATTTCCCTGCTTGGTACTGTTTAGAACTGTTGGAGTTTGTCTATTCTTGTTTAAGTCTGCTCTCACACTCCTATATTCTGAGTTTCCTGATGAGTTTTCTCATCATAGCCTAAACTGCCAAAGTCTGCTCTCACAATCCTACATTCTGAGTTTCCAGATGAGTTTTCTCATCATAGTCTTAAGTGCCCTTTTCTGTCATGTGGTTAAGCACTAATAAGGGCAACTAATTCCGAACTGCTGATTTACCCTATGTGCAGCTTGTGTTCTGCACCATCCTGATGCTGCTATCAACTGACGCCAAAAGACGGTGGCAGTCCTTCTTGATGAATCATTCTGTATGCTGTTCCATGAGGAGAGATATAACTAAATGTGGTTTTGTGGTTTCCTTTTTATCTTAGTCACTTATACCAGCATATTTTATGGTGAGTGATCTCAGTTAGATGTTTTTCCAAATTAATTTTGTCTGTCATTTTTGCTTTTGCCCGCATGTGTTAGCCCGTTCCCACACATGCAAGTCCCAATTTTGGTTAGTGTTAGGAATAGTCCAGGTCTGTGATTGAGTGTTAGAATTGTATTTTGATGACTTAATAATATCACCATCATCTGCTTTGAAATCTGGTAATTATGTTCACATTGTGCTGTTGCTAATCTATGTCATTCGTTTGGAGTATTTAACAGTATACATGTCTAGTAGGTTGAATCTGTTCAGACGTTTCGGTCAGCCTACGGTTATCATGCATGTTTATAGCATAGTTTTGCACACCATTTATGGGACATTGATTTTGGGATTGTTTATAAAGCTTTGAAACTTTGCCATTTAGTATCATTTAGTATTGTTTGTGATATAATGCCATTGATTTGTTGTTGAATAATTCTGACTACTACACTCTTTACCAAGTCCATAGATTCAGTTGATCTCAGTAGGTGAGATTGGTGTGGAGCCAGGAGCTGGAGAGTAGAATTATTTAAGAGGCCCCTGAGCTCTACTCTACTACCAACTCTGGCTGGTAATTGTTCCCCTGCTCTGGTCAATTACGACTATTAGTCCCAGGAATGATGGTAGTTTATCCCTGTTTCCAAGAATAATTATCCTCCTTTTCACACCATGCACTGTGTTCCTAGTCAAAGGGAACACAGGACCTATTCTGCTTGTGAAGTAGGTGTTTAGGGCAAAGCTGTTGTCAGGGGACAGGACAGTCAGTGGGGCATATGGGGGAGAGCTGTAAAACCCCCGTAGTCAGGGAGGCAGTCAGGCAGGGGCTGAGATGTGCTTGTGGCCCCAGTGCCTCCCTAATTCCAAAATCAACTTTACTAGCTGAAGTTTTGATTACGCCGATCAGTCCCAAACACAATATTCCTACTAGTAGTTCAAACAAAATGCTGCACACAGCGTTGGTGCAAATAATACTCATTTATAATGATCATGCCACATGGTGGGTGAGTGACTGTGATGCTGAGCTGGGAAAATATTGACAGATGGCTCTGTGAGCTAAGCAACACGGCTTCTCAATGCCATGTGATGTACAGGGCACATGAAGCTGGAAATTGTGTAAGGAAATGCAGACAAGAGAATTAATGTGTGGGGCCTGATATTGGAGTACTGGGAATTCCAAATGGAATGCATTTCTTTTTCTCACAGTTATAACATTACCACATATTGTTCCAATATGTAGCCATGTTGACCAAATTTGTTTGACAGGTTTGGAAAGTGCTAATAGACTATGGGGGTCATTCTGACCCTGGCGGTCGGTGCTTTCTGGCCAATTCTGACCGCGGCGGTAAAGCCGCGGTCAGAAAAGGGAAACCGGCGGTTTCCCGCCGGTTTTCCCCTGGCCATAGGAATCCTCCATGGCAGCGCTGCAAGCAGCGCCGCCATGGGGATTCCGACCCCCTTCCCGCCAACCGCCAGGAACAGGATGGCGGGAACGGGTGTCGTGGGGCCATGCCACTGGCATGGGCAGTGCAGGGGCCCCCTAACAGGGCCCTATAAAGATTTTCAGTGTCTGCTTTGCAGACACTGAAAATCGCAACGGGTGCCACTGCACCCATCGCACCCCTTCAACTCCGCCGGCTCCATTCGGAGCCGGCTTCATTGTTGAAGGGGCTTTCCCGCTGGGCCGGCGGGCGGCCTTCTGGCGGTCGCCCGCCGGCCCAGCGGGAAAGTCAGAATGACCGCCGCGGTCATTTGACCGCGGTACGGTCTTCTGGCGGTTCCCGCCAGGCGGGCGGCTTCCGCCGCCCGCCGGGGTCGGAATGACCCCCTATGTTTTCTATTTTAGATCTGGGGTTTATCTTTTTGCTTTTCGCTTTCCAAATCCCTTTGTGCCACATGCATACTTGTACTTTGGCATACCACTGATCAATATATTTTGAGTCCTTTTCATCATTACCACTTTTTTTCTTAGAGTGGATAAAGACATTACATAAGCCATGGGTAGACTATTGACAAAAGAAGGACAGTAAGCATGACATCTCAGTGATGAATGAAGAGCCTGTTGTAAGGAATCCAATTTGTCGTGTCCAAGTTTACACTTTTCATTAACTTTACTGTTGATTTTGTAAATAGCCAAAAGTAATAAAGTTACTCGAAAATGCAAGAGTAAATGACAAGTTTAGATTACTAACAAGTGCAAGATACCTTTCTGAAAAGCCTCTTAAGTATTTATTCATATGTTTTTGTTGAGCAACAGACATGCCACTCCTTGGCCTCCTCAGCTTATTTTGCTACAAATACAAAGCAGAGTTTTAGATAATAAAGAGCACTGAAAGTAATCTAATACCTATGGGAAACATTACATAATACAATATGCAAGCTGTGGATTGGGGAAACCTGTGCCTAGTTAGGAGAAATGACACCTTGCTACCTCTGATGTTGTGAGATATGGGTGAGTCATTTTTCATGTAACAACTTGACAGCTCTTATAGAGAAGTTATTTGAGTGTGCTCTTAAAGACTAATAATATATATTTCTGAATGTTGCAGGAATGTACCACTCTTGTCTTGTGACAAATTAGTTATATTTATAATGGTGAGTGATACAAACTGCCTGGAAATAGTTTGAATGTCCTTTAGTTAATTAGTATATGGGTTGGGGTACTAGTTGAGTGGGATGAGAGCCCATCTCACATAATAATCACAACCATTGTCAGGGTCAACCACAAAAGACACTAATAAACCTGTCCTTAACCTTCTGGGAGCTGGGCACACAAGCAGTCGGGCTTACCTTAGAGGCAACGTGTGAAGTATGTATGCATTAGGTGTAAATCAACAAAAGAACAAGTCTAAATCAAATCAGAAATATTGAGAATATTTTAATAAATAAAATTAAACCACAGCAACAAATATCTGATCAGCAGCAACTGAATTCAGAATTGTTTTTAAGTTTAAGGTAAGAATAGTGCCAAAACATGCAAACCTCCAATTGCTGGCATCTGGTCATGCCTAACCGGGACAAAGTAAAACGTTAAGGCCAACCATGATGGACCATGGGTGGGTGCGTAACTAGATTCAGCCCTCTGCAGTGTTCTGATTTCAGGTCTTAGGGATATCACTTTTATGTCCAGTGCCAGCCTATGGGGGTGAGGAGGGGGGCAACTGTTTGTCTAACCCTAAACTAGCTTCTGGTCTGTTCCTCCCCTTTGAGTTGGCTTCAGCCTGACCAGTAAAACAAAATGCAGACAAGCTCAGGTGTGCACTGTATCTGCTAGTGACAGAGTAGGCTTCTTCTGAAGTCATAAAAGGATGTTGCAGCCCCCAGGATATCATCTGGAGTGAAATTGCACAGCTCCTTCCCAGCCATCCTGTGAGGAAGACTTTGTCCTCTAAATACCCAGACATACTGTAATACACATCACAACACAGGACAGTTATTTACAGTCAAGAGACACTTGCAGAAAGGCACATTTGACTTAAGCAGTAAAATTCCAGCTTTCCAATATGATATTTTCAAAATAGTAAGTTAAAATCTCATTTGACCATCAGATAAGACATTTAATACTTATTCCAATTAATCCTTGAATACTTTCTCTAGCTAGTCCCAAACTGGTTATACAGTGGCCATTTGACATACTGCCTGGGCATTTTCAATGATCTTGCAGGGAACTGTATAAAATAACTAAGAAAAGGTATAGAAACCCTGATGAACTCTATGTGGGATGAAATGACTTGGCTGTAGTGAGTTCTTTTTTTTGAAGATTTCTAAGAAAAGAATTTAACACTACATTATGGCTCCCGTCTTGTGATACATCTACAGACGAACATCATATTGATGAAAATCTACATGTGATTGGGACACTTTAAAAGTTAACTCTTGGTCCATAAAATATCTTCTGTAGCTGTTAATTCTGGATTATTAACATTTTCAGGTTGGCTTAGCTTGTTAAAACTGTTTTTTACATAGTTAACGATTAAGAGCCAGATACATTTTAAGAACAAGACGGTGAAAACATTTTTGTGGTATAGCTAGACCAATATCCAAAGGAGAAGAGTCTGCATTTGCAGGAGTTCATCTAAAAACCATCAGCCAACTTCCTCATGTATAGTTAAAGGTGGAGAGCTTTGAAAAAGGCATCAATGCCTTCTCAATAATGTATTCCCTACTACCATTAAAGCTGTTTAGAGTAACCCCAAATAACACTGCTGTAGGCAGTTATAGGAACACACTTTGCTCTATAAATATCAAGCATGACCTTAGTGTATTTGTGCCCCACCATATTTAAAAAATCAAAGATAGAAGCTAGTAGGCAAGAACTTCTCACTGAAACCAAAGGGGACCAGGTCATAGATGAATTCAATTGGACATCTACATTTGGGAAATGTAAAAATATGGCTAACAGTATTGCCATGTTTCTGAACATAGTGAACAAGGGGGCAATAACCATAACATGTGATTTTGAAAAATTATTACTTAGGTCAAACCTGCCCATAAAGTGCACAAAAGAGTTAAGCAGATGATTCAGCCCAAACTCAGTTCTGGAAATAAGGACAGCGTTGTCTGTATTGATTAGCACAGGGTTGGAATTACTAGTGATCCAGGATAAATCTGTACCACCCTCAATTGCAGCCTTCTCCAGGTTGTCAATAAAAAGAGTTAAACGAAGCAGAACCAGAACACAGCCTTGTCAAACCCCCTGGTTTAATTTCTCAGTGCATTCATGCAGGGGCTCAAATTGTACAGGCGCAGACATATTAAAATGAAGATCATTCAAGAATAAAACTCGGTTGGATTCTACACCCAGACACAGCATAGTGTTTCATCATTTTTCCCCATTTACACTATTGAATGCAGTACTCAGGTCTGTAAAAGTCAGATGCTTGCCTACTGTATATTTGTTAACAAAAAGGTAAAGATTGAAACATTGATCAACCGTCCCTAAAACAGGCTGAAACACATTCTGAATATCAGATAAACTTCTATATTCACTAGCCTATTCAAAATCAACATAAAATCAAAGAGATATGTCACTAACATTTAGGATCAGCATGATTACCCTTTTAAAAACAGGTACGATCACTGAACAGAACCACAACTTAGGTATAGACTCCTTAGCAACCACATTAAGGTATAATGTAATCAGGGGGACGAAAGTGCTAATGTCAATGGGAGCTCCATCAAAAGCGTAGGAGCCTTGTTTGTAGGAAGCACTTGTGTAGCTTCACAAACCTCCTCATAAGAGAAATTACGAGGGTCATTAGAGGCATCAAACACAGAATAAACATGAGGACTAGAAATAGGATTGACCTCCACATATATACTCTTAAAATGTCTGACCAGGAGTTCAGACAAAATTGTGGAAAGCAAATCCGGTTCAACTGCAGGCTTCTGGATAGGTTGGTTAGTAATCTCCCAAAATGTTTAGCTATCCCATAGCCTCCTGTCACAGAGCAGCTCTTCGCATGCCTCCTTGTGTAAGAATATTTGATGCTTATTTAATATTCTCATGTAAAAAGTGCGGCAAGAAGCAAACCACGAACAACCTCTGGGGGTAGCCTTTAATGCCTCCAACAAGATATGGTGAACATTAAAACAATTTGCATCAAACCATTTGTATGTATTGGATCCCTTAGGTATGAAATTGCTAGTCAACAGGGATTTAATATTATCACAAATGATGGAAAATAAACTCAAGATAAGAATATCAGGGAGATTAATATTCAAACACATATCTAACTCAGGGTAATAACCTCTGAACAGATCTAAAATGAAAACATGAGGAAGGACTCACTTACAACTAGGGTGTCGACCCTGTGTATGAGTACCAACATTATCTGTAACACAGCATAAGTAAGAAGCTTTGTTGGAGTCTCAACTAAATGAAGCTGTTTAGGGCTTATGATCTGTCAAAGGACACCAGACCATCTCAAAATCTAACAGGAAATGAACCATAGACATTGAGACAAAAATGTAATTAATTACACTAGCAGCACCTCTACCAACCAAGCTAGGTACAGCCACTTTAGATTGAGTCTCGGCCAAAGAGGAAGAGATAGAAACCAAATTAAGCTCAGCAATGACCAAATTCATTAGGTTCTCCTCTGTAGTGTGTTAAAAATGCATGGACTCAAGAGGAGAATGATCCATAGTGCTATACTGACTAAAGCACCCAGGAGAACAGTGATGCTATTTGAAATTGTAGGCTAAGACAATAAAACTATTTTTAGGATGGATTTAAGAAAACTATCAAAGAATTTTCTATTGGCTTGAGCTTGACCAGAATTTCCAGGCTGGAAAAAAGTGGCATAAAAATTAATTATAGGTAAACGGGGAAAAATTATGAAATATCAGCAGGGCTCCAGCTAGATTGGCTGAACTGATATTTTTTCACTTTGGGTTCACACCCTTAAATCAGGGAGACCAAAATAAGAAGACCACCTCTTGCCTTCCCATGAGAGGAAGGGATAGCTGTGACAAAAAAGAAAGAGTAACCATCTAAATGGAAATTAATATCAATATCCCAAGTTTCTTGTAAGCACACTAATTTAAATCTATGTAAGAGAATATAAAAAGCCCAATTTCTGCTCTTCTTTGAAATCCTTGCAGTGTTCCAGCTCAGAACAGTAGGAACACAACAAGGAGCCAGCCTGATAGAAGGACGGTCTCCCATTTAAAGTGGAAGGCAGTCAGTCATTATCGTACAAAGAGTCCAAATCTTGCAAATGTGTTGGAAGAGAGTATACTGCTTTCCCAGGTGGGTCTGTGGGTGGGAGCTGAAAGAACACTAGAAGAGTAGAAGAGATTTGAGCAGTATTGAGCCTCATGCAACAGAAAGGGAGCAGTTATAAAAAGAATGTGGAGGGAGAGGACAAATACCTACAAAGAACCCAGCACCTAGCTTGGTAAAAGAGACCAGAAAAAGCTTGCAGTATGGGGATTATCAAAATTCACTACAACGCAGTCTCTGTCAAAATATTTGGGTTTGGAAACTACCCAAGTAACCCTCCTAGCAATAGTATGAAACAGATACATATAGCACCCCAATTACGTATTTAGCCAATGGACCACTTTATTTCTTATCTGAACAACTGTTTTCATAACATTAGGAGAATGTGTCAGAACATTGGCCAAAATGATGACCTAGGGAATTGCTGCAGGAGGAATATCTAGGTTATGGAGCATCGCATCAGATACCTGGGAGCAGAACACATCATAAATGAGAGCCTTGATGGCACCAGCACTGGAGACAGGGGCAGGAGGAAGAGCCAGGCCAGGACATTCTCTTAGGATTTGTTAAGTAGTATGAACCATAGATAGGGTAAACTGGAACCCTGGGGCAGAATTTAGTCTCTATGCATTCAAACTCACAAACTGACTATCTGGCAATAGGAAAGGGCCAAGGTGACAGAATGCCCTAAAATGGAGCTGGGTGCTTACAGGGTGGGCCAGTTCTATTGTAGTGTGGTCAGTTTTATGTATCCGTTGCTCGTTAGCTTCAGGCTTTTAGGCCTTTGTGCACTTTGCCCTGGATATATTTTATTCCTTTGCTCGCAGCTTAGAGCCTCTGTGCACTTTGCTCTAAATGCTTTTTATTCTGCTTCGTACTGTTATTTTTCAAATAACCAGTTCTACGGTCTTGTTTAATTTTTTATATCACACTGTTTAGCCTACTTCAGCACTGGAGTCCTCAATAACACATTCTTGTTCACTCTGTGCTTTAGTCAAGGATACAGTCTGGTACATTGCCGATAGACGTGGTAGGAGTTTAGTCTCTGGCATTATTGCGCAGGGACATTTTGTGATCACACTGACATGTTAGTTATAAAAACACTTCCTTGTCCCAATACACGCAAGAGGGAGATTCCGACCAGGGAACCACAACTAGACGCTGACTGCCTCGTTGCAGATGCTGTACCAGATCACAGGCCTTTGCTCAGGTATGAGGGGTTATGGCTTCCCAGGGAATCTGAAAGGCAAGTTAGAAGCTTAACATGCTGTGCTCGAAATAGAACTAGCTGAGAGAGAGTAGAAATAATTAACACCATGATAGCGTTATTCTTATGTTTCACTCTCCTCTTGACTATTTCAATCCTACTGTGTTGTATGGTTCTGGTTATTGCGGCTCACGCCTTAATATCTAAAATGCAGTCGTTTTATTAAAACAATCTATAAAACTCAAACTGCCTTTGTCATTTGTATATGAGATCGTACTGTAAATGAGAGAGCTGGTTTGGATCTGAGTGACCACGACTTCCCTGAGAAGTTCTAAGATGTCATGCGCTTGGCTGCCAAATCATCCCTTCCCCTTGGGAGAGATGAGGCACTGCTAGTTAGCCGGAGCAAAACCGGATTTAGGGTGACAGAGGTCCTTACAAGTGGGTCAGACTCAGTCCCCCACACCGTGAACGATCCTGCTACCTAGAAATCCAGTAGTCTCATTTAGGATAATGAGAGCCCACGCGACATGGCGCCGCCAACGATTGGTCTGGCTCTAATTTTCGGGTCCGGCTGACTCTCTCGGTCTCATATATATATTGACTCCTCGGTTCTGTATACGCAGACGTCCGTGGCACTGAGGACTTCCGCCACCGCAATATAGGGAGATCCTATTAATAGCGGTTGGTTGTTCAAGCTTGAACTTTAAAAGGAAAACCCCGATATTGGTGTGCCTTCTCTGCCCTAGTGCTGTTTTTATAATGGCAAATCCTCAAGTAGTGAACATAGCACTTAATATGCGCCATCCGCTCACGGGACATTGGATAGCACATGGTCTCACGAACCAGGGGGGTCCAGTCACGTTTGTGGTGGACGCCCATGCAGCCTATAGAACAGAGCTTTTTTATTCTTGGGTTGTATTTCCAGCAGTTGATGAGGGTACAAACACTTTTCACGCATACACTCTTGCCAATGTCCCTGGACAATACAGGGCATATGCATATTTAGAGATACCTCTATCATATCAAGAACATAATAATTGGCTTGATGGCGCCCTACCCCACACTATAGCACCTGTTAGTTTAGGTCCACTGAGTAATGATGGTCCTACCTGGCCTTTATTGGCTACATATACACCACATCCTGCGGTTGCTCAATTGGCGGGGGCTGAAGTTCGTCGCTTATATACGGAATTAACGGCTACATATAGACGTTTGGTTCAATTTGTGATGCAGACACTTAACACAAACCCAGCGCGTGCTGCTCCGGCGCAACAACATGCGGTGGTTCCGGGGGTAAATCCGACCACTGTACACTCAGTTATGGGTAAAGTCCCTGCCAAACGGGAGGAAACTCCATTTTGGCTGGCGCAAAAAATGAATACGCTGGAAGCAGTATTTCCCCATACGGGACCTCAGGATAAACAGAATATTGACGATGTGTTTACCATATGGAATGGTTCCTACTGTGGACCATTGTAATACTTGGGGCACAGTGTTTGCCGCGCTCTACACTACAGCACACGGTACACCAACATTGGCTAATCTACCAGAAGTGCTGAAACAAATTCAGGATGAATATGGAGCTGCCCAGCCTTAGATTTAGGGATGCAGCTGATGGGCAATTTTGCCGCAGTTTCTTCTATGATTTTGAGTAATCTCAAAGGGGAGGCAGTAGCACTAGCGGTGCGTATGCGTCTTCGAGACGTCCCACAAGGTAACCAGGAGCGGGAACTGCCGAGAATAATAGCAGAAACGTATTCGAGTATTGGTCGTGATAGCCTTGGGGCTAGACCGCAGAAACTCCAGTTACAGGGTAAGAATAGTAAAGATACTACTAAACAACAGCAGCCTGAGGGTACTAAAAAGCGCTGGGACAAAAAACAAAAGACACCTAAAAAGGATAGGGGACAATCTCCGCAACCGGAGACCCCGCAGAATAGGTATAAACTCAGGAATAGGGATAATTTGAAGACGCCTGATAGATATCAATATACTGATACGCGCCAATCTTGTTCCTTTCAAGACTCCTCAGAAAAGAGAAATGAGAGAGGTGGGCGATCAGAGCGGAGAACAGAGTACGTGAAACCGAGACAGGAGTCACAACGCTCAACTGAGGTTTCTGTCAAACAAGAAGAGAAACCGATCCAACAGAAACAACAGTTTAAAAAGAAGAAAGTGGCAGCAGTCTCAGACATGCCACTCAAGAAGAGAGTTCTCTTGAGGAACAAGACATGGGCGTTGGCACTGTTAGACAGCGCGGCAGAGGTCACAATAGTTCACCGGAATCTTCAAGAGCATCTGGAGGTGAAAGCAACTGATGACTTCATACAAGTCGAAACAGCAGATATGCGTATCTCTGATCCCGATAGAGTTTATACAGTAACTTTACAATTAGAAGGGGACATTGAGCCATCTTTTAGGACCGTGTGGTCAAATTGTATGACATTCTGCTGGCCGAACAGGATTGGCCTCCTGACTTTGTTCGTGACTGTCCAGTTGGGTAGGAGGTTATTACACCTTCATTCTCACCACTTGTTCCGGGAGAACTAACAGAGTCCTATAGTAAAACATGGGCCCTAGCACAGGCTCCCGCCCTATATAGAAATAATGTGGGGTGGGATAGGGATTCACCTTATCATGTAATTCCGATAAAGGGCGAGCCTCAGCCACAACTGCAATATCCTATAAAATTTTAAGCGAGGGCATCGGTAAGGAAAATACTTACACAATTGGAGTACCAGGGGGTAATTGAACCCTGTGTCCCGCCGATGAATAATCCCTTATTTCCAGTTGCTAAACTGGACCATTCGTATAGGATAGTGGTGGATTACAGACATTTAAATGGACATACACGCACATATGCAATACAAAATTCACACAGAGCAGCGCTCATGAATAATATTGTGCGTAAGAAATATAAAACAACATTAGATGTCTCAAATGGATTCTTCTGCCAAAATATAGCGCCCGAAAGTAGGAACTATACGAGCTTTAGTGCGTTTGGCTCTCAGAAAAAGTTTTGGCGTCTGCCTCAGGGGTATCAAAATAGCCCAGGACTATTTTCGGCTCGTGTAACAGAGATTCTGCACGAGTTGGACCCTGAAGCATTATCATATGTTGATGATATATATCTGACAGACGATGACTTACTGCAACATTTAAGGCGCGTAGCGCGCATTGTTGTGGGATTTGCTGATATTGGCTACAAATTTAATTTTAAGAAATCAAAAATTGCCTTCCTCAGCGTCATTTTTCTGGGATATGCGTTGTCGAATGAAGGCAAGAGCTGAGCGCCACACTTTTTGGAGAAATGTGCTCAGTTACAGCCTCCTAATACAGTTCGGAAACTCCAGTCGTTATTGGGGTTTCTAAATTTTGGCAGAACTTTCATTCCTGATTACGCTACACGTATAAAACCATTATACGAGTTGATTCGCCCAAATTTTTCATGTAGATTATGGACGAATGAGCATTCAAATATTCTTCGAGATTTGCAAACTGATCTCTTAGCAGTAAAACATTTACACACCCGGGACAATAAAACGCATCTGGTTATCAGGGTTATACCTGGTGCCGTGGGATTTACAAATGTCACCTTTAACGAGGGTGAGACAGTCCCGATAGCATATAAGTCGCACTTGTACTCGGCTGCAGAACAACGTTTTGCACAAACTGAGAAAATTCTCACTGCTGTACAAATGGCTGTTATTAAAGAAAGACCTCTTGCCCAGGGCCAACGCATCATTGTCGTTTCCCCGATTCCAGCCTTAGAGGCTGTTACAAAAGCGAGTGTTCCTAATTCGAAAGCTTTACACCCGCGATGGATACAATGGGCAACGTCTTTGACAGCCACTGATGTAGATTACATATTTGACCCTAAACTGCAGACTCAAGAATTTCTTCAGTATGAAATGGAGTACCCAGTCCCCGCTGGTACATTGCCTATTGACCAATATCAGGTGGTCATGTATACCGATGGCTCTGCGCAGCCAGCAGTTGGGACAAAACAACAGTATTCTGCTGCATGTGCGGTGGTGAGCGGCTATATGGAGGGGGACGTGTTCTGCCCCTGACATACTTATACGCAGACCTTGGGAGATTGTACGGCACAGTTGGCTGAGCTGAAAGCTCTATTGTTAGCCTTGGAACACGCGGATCCGGCGATATTTACATTACTGGTGTGTGATTCCTATTATTGTGTTCAGTCTTTCAATGAATATTTACACTACTGGAGGTTGAACGGGTTCAGAGATTCAAAAGGCAACACCATTAAACACAAATTGCTGTGGGGGAAGGTTGCGGATCTGAAGGAAACGCTTCCTAAAGTCCATGTTGTGCATACACTTGGACGCCAGCGCGTTGGAATACACGTTGCTGGAACTACTTTGGCTGATGAAGCCGCAAAATCGGCAGTGGCAGTTGCCACTGTGGCCGCAGTAACTCGTTCGAGTTCCAAACCAGACACAGAGATTTTGGCTGCTATAAAAGCTACGGCTGATGGCACGCCATTTCCTAAAGGATTCCCTTATAAATATAGTTACTATATGGGTGGTATGCTAAACGCTGTAGTTAAAATACCAGGCATTGGTGTATGTGAACTACCCAATAAAATTGAGAGACCTCGATTAATTTCTGCAGCACATGAGAGGGTGGCGTCTGCACATGCTGGTGTGGCTGCCACGATTTCACTTTTACAGGCTCGTTACTGGTGGCCTGGTCTATATAAAGAGACAAAGCAATATGTCCTTTGTTGTGACGTTTGTCAGCAGATTAAAGCTTCATCGGCTAGACGCCCGCAGCAGACGCCCCTTCTGATTTCAAATAAACCTTTACAGTGTGTGTAGTTGGATCATTGTGGTCCGCTGACACCAGATAGTGCATACAAATATATTTTGGTTGCTGTAGATTCTTGCTCCAGATTTGTGTGGGTCTGGCCACAACGCTCGGCTGCCGCTCGGACTGTTATTAAAAATTTGCGCATCTTTGTCGATACATTTGCAGTTGCGGCTTTTCATTCGGACCAGGGCCCTGCTTTTGCCTCTAAGGCATTCAGGGACACCATGGCTTCGTTGGGGGTCCAACTCCAATTCTCGTCTCCATTTCATCCAGAGGGAAATTCTGTCGTGGAGCGTTTAAATCGTGATTTAAAGCAATCCTTAACGGCCAGGGTTATAGGTATGGGTCGTAGTTGGCTAGCCCACCTATATGGAGTACAGAGGGCACCTAGTAACTTGCCTAGACGGTCACTGGGGGGTCGTACTTCATATGAGTGCCTGTTTGGAACACAAATGTATGTTCCTGATCTAGATGGTCCTGGTGTGGAGGCGGCAGATACGCCCTTTGACATAAATGATCGTGTCACTGTTTTGCAGGATTTACAACAATTCTGTGAAGATAACTCTTCTGCAAGTGCTGCCTCCTCAGGAATTAAGGATAAGCCAGTAACACCTACTGGTTTGATACCCAGGATTGGGGATCTAGTGCGTGAAAAGTTTGCAGTAAAGAAAGAATTTGGTCCTTCTTATCGAGCACCTGTCCCTGTGTTAGGGGTAAGCGGCACGAGAACTGTGATTTTACCGCCGCTGTGAGGGGCCAAAGGAAATCGCTTTGTTTCCATTGATAATGTCAAGTTACAACATGTGGCCGATTCTGCACAGCAGGCCAAGAGGGATACCCAGTAGTTCCGGAATCCCTCTCACTACTGGGGAAGAAGTCCCGCTGCAGGTGATTTACACCGACGCTGTTTCCTCTCCGAGCTTGGGGAGGGTGGATGATGATCTTGCGATTATTCCACAGACGACAATTAATATGGAATCTTTTGATCAAGTTGCTGTACGTTCTACTGATGTTTCTGAACATGTGGTTTATA
The DNA here is from genome assembly GCF_031143425.1 of Pleurodeles waltl. NCBI lineage: Eukaryota > Metazoa > Chordata > Amphibia > Caudata > Salamandridae > Pleurodeles > Pleurodeles waltl. Next base: position 369,464,571 of record NC_090439.1, read on the forward strand.
GCGTGCCTAGGCGAGAGCCTCCGTTTGCTTCTTTGTTCACAGTTGCACCTTTTGCAAGAACTGCCTCTGGCTGCTTCAACGACACTGATGATGCAGTGTCCAACTCCTCGTCCTCGATGTCTTCTGTCCACGTAAGCTGCTGTGTTGGCTTAAACGCACGTATTTTGTTTTTCCTTGGAACTATTTGTGGCTTTTTATGGCTGTAATGACTCTTTTTTTATGGTTGGGATTTGTGGTTACTTTTTTTCTGGTAATACATGGTCATTTTCTTCCTGATCGATCTGACATTGAGCATGTGGAGACTGTGTTAAAACCACATTTTTCATCACATATGGTTCGAAGAGACTTGTCCAATGTAAACATTTCTGCAATACCAATTCCGGATGGGATTGTGTGGGATAAAGTAATGTTAGATATATATGGTCCCACTGAATTGATTCAAATACCGTATGTCCTCAAGTTATCAATGAATGATATTGTTATACCAGGCATTGTTTCTGATGATTGGGATGTGAAGACAGTAGATGCTATGCTGACAGATTTGCAATATTATACTGTCTATGACAATGAAGATGCTTACCAATTTAGAGATAATCATGGTGACATGTTTTGCTACAACTATTATGGACACCACTTTATTCATAAAGCTAGTAGCCCTAAGTCCATATTTAATTATGTGCAATGGGAACATTGCTCGACTCCCCCACAAGGGAGTTCGAAAACGTATTATGATAAATTTGCATATTTTTCTGGGCATAATCAACGAAATGCTAGGTCTTACTATTTTAAAGTTACTCCGTATTCTAATAAGCAAATATTATTAACGATACTAAATTGCTGTATTCCAATTTGTTTGTATCTAAACTTTCGGTCGAGGGGTATGAATACTGGTTTAAGACTGTTGACTTGAAAAGTGTTTGGGGTACGAAAAATTGGCAGATGCAAGGCAGGGACAAATTATTTAGAGCATGTATTATCCCTGTGCAGATGATTTTCCTCAATGACACAGTACAACAGACTAGCTGTTTGGGCCTGGCGATAATTAGAGAGTTGAATTTGCCTAGTATACCTGTCCCTTCCAAATTAAACAACTGGCAGCACTATGTGAATGCTACTTTTAGTGAATTTACACATTGGGTCCAGAATGGTACACTTAACACTTCATCGTTACATCCGGGTGGGTGGTTATTATGGCCTGTAGACACTAATAAGTGTCATCAACGTTTTGTCACCTCTTCAGGGGGGTTCAGGACTAGTAGGGCAGACCCTTGTTACATTTCGCCAGAACATGCTGATATTATAACTACATACAGCGCGGGGAAGCTTTGTCAGCAATGGTTGAAGTCATGCATGCTGGATGTAGTTAAGTCACATCTCACGTTACTGTCTAATGATACTGATTTACAAGATTTTTTGTCAGGTCCCAAGGTACCACGGAAGAAAATATTTTTATACGAAGTTTATAATGAGATTTGGAAGCTTTCACAACAGGAGGCTGCAGCCCGGTTGAGGCAGATTGATCAGGAAAACCTGATGCAGACTTTGTCTGTTGTTGATAATGCCATGCATACCCTTTCTGACTGTGTTTACACGATTGACAGCATTGTTTCCTCTGCTATTGACATTATTAAATCGGACATGTCGTCTTTATATCATGGGCAGAGTCAGACGCGGTCCATCATGCAGCTGGGTTGGACTCTTCAGACCTTGAAGGCAGGTCGCGTTCCATGGCAGCACATTCATGCCAGGGAGATATTTGTCTCCTTTAATTTGACTCGTCAACAACAGCTGATGGCTAAAAAGGAAGCGACGTATGTTATGTTGAATATTGAGAAATTGGAGAAACTGCCTTTCACGGTGGCTGAGATTCCGTCAGCTGAGTGGTTGATTCATGGGGTTATTAATCTGCCTATCTCCACTCTGCAATTTACTTCTTGTTTGAAGCACATTCCGGTGGGTAGATATGAACTATTTGGAGACAGTTACATACACGAGGTGTGGGAGCTTCCCTTTCAATACAGATGTGTTAATGGTTTGAGGGAGGTTTTTCTTAGCGGTAGTGAATGCGAAACTTCTGTCAGCCATTCTATGGTTTGTAAACAGCTGTCCTTGCACGGAGCGTGTAACACTTCGATTGCTAACTTAGCTTGTTATCTGAAGGGAGTTCCAGTCCCGGTTATTAAAAACACTTTCCAGGCGCTTTCTAACGGCAGTTACATTGTTCTTAACAGCGAACGCTGCTGTGGCATGCGTGCCGGAATAGTTTACGTTGTCAACAACGCCGTTACGTGCTGCGGGAATGTGTTGTTTCCCCCCACTCAAATTAGGGAGGTAGTGGACATCTGGCCTCATATTGCTACTTCCAAGGTTAATTTCGACACGGCTGAAAGCTTTATTATTTCTAAAGCATGTGGCCCTTACATCTGCTAGCGAGACCTACGCACTTCAGGTGGCAAGGTCATCGGCGGAGATACAGTCCCTTTTGAATACTAACTTTCCAAGTCACTTCGGTGAACTTGTGGGACGTATATTTAATGCATCCAGCACTGCTGGTATTGCACATTTTTTTAAAGCCGTTGGTGTTGGTTTTGCTCACACCTTCTCTTCCATATTCGGTTTGATACCTTTGGCTATACACTCTATTTTCGGAAGCATTTTTGGGGGTTTCCCGATTACTTTGGCTTTATTGGCTGGAGTCTTGCTGTTGTTGCTCTTTTTTCGCAATGGCTGTCCCGCCACGACGAGATCCTATATTGCTGCTCCCGTCAGCGCAGCTGTGTCGTGAACGCATGATGCAGCATTTTGGAGCAACACTCCTGGGCCATTTGGAGTGTGACTGGTCTCTGTCATTCAGACCGGTTTTGGATTGTGTGCAACCCGTGTTTCGTTGCCTTTGGTGCTCGTTTGAACATGCACTGGCTCTCTGTCTCTCACTGCGGCGCCCTCCAGTGGTCGATCCTGATCTGTTGATGTTCCCGATTAGGGCTCATTCCCAGACTTGTGCATTACGGTTGCGTTTGCTTCGTGAGGCGGTTTATGAGATTCCCTTCTTGGAGGAAGATGGTTTTGTCTCATTCATAGGCCCTGCACGGGGTGCCGCCCTGAATGGTTTTGGGGCTTTGGAACACACCTGCTCCATGGTACTTTGTGGCATGGATCTTCCGATATTGACATATATCGAAGTGGAGGAGCTCCTACTCTCTATTGCTTCTGTTTAACAATTGGATTTTTTTTTTCCTCTCCTGCAAAATTGACGTTATATTGAATTTGGCTTTATTGTAACATGTTTTCTAAATTTATGACTTTGTTGTCTTCTGACCTTGTCGAAATATGTATATAATTTTAGGTATTGTTTATATCTGGGGCATATTTTTATATTATTGGAACCACTTGCTACCGACAAGGGGAGGGTGTAGTGTGTTTGGTTTTACGTATCCTTTGCGCGTTAGCTTCAGGCTTTAGGCCTTTGTGCACTTTGCCCTGGATGTATTTTATTAATTTGCTGGCAGCTTAGAGCTTCTGTGCACTTTGCTCTAAATGCTTTTTTATTAGGCTTCGTACTGTTATTTTTCAAATAGCCAGTTCTACGGTTTTGTTTTTTATTCATATCACACTGTTTTGCCTACTTCAGCACTGGAGTTCTCCATAACACATTCACTCTGTGCTTCAGTCAAGGATACAGTCTGGTACGTTGCCGATAGACGTGGTAGGAGTTTAGACTTGGCATTCCTGCGTAGGGACATTTTGTGATCACGCTGACATGTTAGTTATAAAATCACTTCCTTGTCCCAATACACGCAAGAGGGAGATTCCGACTAGGGAACCACAACTAGACGCTGACTGCTTCGTTGCAGATGCTGAACCAAGATCACAGGCCTTTGCTCAGGTATGAGGGCTGATGTCTCCCCAGTGATACAGACAGGCAAGCTAGAAGCTTAACATGCTGTGCTCGAAATAGAAGAAGCAGAGGGAGAGTAGAAACTATTATACACGATGATCGCTTTGTTCTTATGTTTTACTCTCCTGGTAACTATTTCAATCCTACTGTGTTGTATGGTTCTGTTTGTTGCGGCTCATTCCTTATTATCTAAAATACAGTTGTTTTATTAAATCATTATATAAAACTTATACTGTCTTTGTCATTTGTATATGAGATCATATTGTGAATGAGAGTGTTGGTTTGGATCTGAGTGACCACGACTTCCCTGAGAAGTTCCAAAGATGTCATGCGCTCGGCTGCCCAATCATCTCTTCCCCGTGGGAGAAATGAGGCACTGCTAGTTAGCCGGAGCAAAAACCGGATTTAGGGTGACAGAGTTCCTTACACGTGGGTCAGACTCAGTCCCCCACACCGTTATCTATCCTGCTGCCTAGAAATCCAGTAGTCTCATTTAGGATAATGAGATCCCACGCGACAGTTTCAGCTTTGGGAAACAGTATTTTACAAAATACTTGTTTTTTTGTGTCATTTTTTTAATTAGGAAAAGGAATGTAAGAGATTTTCACCCTCAATTTATAGAGGCTTGAAACTTGTTTGCTTCTTTCTTATCTCAAAATTACGCTAAGGTATTTTTTAGCCTTTTCACCTTGGAAGTGGTGTCAGTAATTTTTTCAATAAGGTTAGCTGTCCGATAATTAAATGCTATAATGAAGAAGTGGTCTGATTAATCCTATGTGAGACAATTAAGATTTGCATGTAGTTTTGCTTCACACAAATCAGATTTATGAAAGAGCCTTTATTGAGGGTAGTGAAGATACAACATTTACTGTCTGTTAGTTTATGTTTGATGGTAATTCTTGATGCTCATAACCTTTATAGCTAGGCAAAGGAAAGAGTAACTGTTTGTTAAACAAATCAGTTTGCTTTAAACAAACTCCTTCTCGAAAATAAGAACTGAGCACCAGTTTTTTCTTCTTTGTTAGATTGAAGGGTGTATCTTAATTGCTATACAATCAAATAGTGGTAAGCAGGATGGGCCCCATCAGCTTTCCATGACAGGAGTAATGGTAGTGTTTTGGATGCAAGCAGATATGGAAGTTGCATTAAAACATACAGACCTATTGTTCAGGGTAGCAGCTTTGTTGTGATGTGTAATAGATGGATCACTGGATTTAGTGGAGGTGATTCTTTTGAAAGTGATGGACATATTCATCTTTGTATTCAGGGCTTCTATCTATAGAGATTTTAGAAATAGTATGTCTTGTGAAAGAACAGGCTTTTCTGGTTAGTGGGATGCATTAGAGAAAAAGGGGGCACAGGTATGCTTCAAGGTTTTAGGGTTTCCATAATTTCTAGCCTCTTCAGATATGCTGATTGATGTGTAAAAGAGTGTGGTCAGGAGAGAACATCCTGGAAAAAGAATGTCTATGGGCTAGAGATCTGGGGAACCTGGTGGTTTGTTAGATATTGGTGCTTTTTTATTTAGAGGATAAGAGGTTTACTCTTTGGTCTGTGTTGAGTAGCTGCACTTACGTACATGTAAAGATGGTACACCTTTCATGTGAACCATGTCTATGGATAGTTGAGACTCAAACCTGTAGGTGAACAGTTAGTTTTTGTGTTGTTTACTTGCTGTAAAATGACTGAGCAAAGGTTGTCTCATAGAGTACCTTTGCATTGGAGAGCAATGGTATCTTCTCAGAGAGTTGCAGCTTTGACAGTAGTTTAACCAGGGTGGAAGTGCTTTTCCATATCAAGGCCTCTAACTATTTTGCTGAATGTTTATGTTAATCTGTTTATTATTCTTGTTGGTAGGATTGTAATAATTGAGTGAAGGGGGCAGGGAAGGTTTGTAGTATTGAAGTCAGAAGAAATGGGAGGCATGGTAGAGGTCTTTAGATTCTTTGCAGTATCAACAATGTGTTTACAAAATGGAGGGTCGCATTTAAAGATTGGATCGTGGTTTTCCCATATTTACACAGGGACTGCAGCCCAACTTTTTGTTATGATAACAAGCAAAAGTATGTTTTTGCACTGTAACTAATTCAGTGTTCTTTAATTATTTAACACAAGCACAATGTATTATCACAGAACAGTACTTCCATTATAATAAAACAAAATAAATAGGTTGGATTAGGTTACGTGTAGTTCAGTCTGCAACAATGCAATTTGTAATGGATTAAGGATTTTGGGACTGCCTTTATTTGTCAGTGTTGAAGTTATTTGCAGACATTTATAACAGACCAGTGGTGAACTTGATCAGTGAAGAGTTTTTATCTGCATCCAGGAGTCTGCATGTATGTGAGACTTCTCTTTCTGAGGTTAGGTGGCTACAATATGATTACAAAAAGAAAGTGGGGGCTACTGCCTTGATGTGTAGTATGGGACAGGCATGAGATGCCACTGTGGGTAAACACTCAATAGTGAGAAAATATGGGGCATTAATACATCTCAGTTGTATAACTAGTGCATCTATGTGCCAACTGTTTGAAAGTGGATTATTGGTAAGGGCAGGTAAGTACCTATATTTAGCAACAGGCTACTAACCTCCACTTAGGTCCAGTAAGCTCTCAATAAATTAAACCCAGCTCAACCCTCGGTAGCTTGGCAACGAGCGACAAGGCTTAACTTAGGAGACAAGTGTGTAAAGCATTTAAAAATAACAAAACAGTAAATGAGTAAAACACAATAAAAATCCAAAACCACTTTATTAAAATAGATCATATTTTTATCTTTGAAATGACTCCAAAATAATTAAAATTGGATAAGAGGAACTAGAGGTATGAATTTTTTATGAATTAGGGTCTCATAATGACATTGGCGGTAAATGCCACTTACCACCACGGCGACGGCCACCAACATACCGTCGCCATGGCTACCAGCCACCAATCGCATTATGACCGTAGGTGGAATTCTGCCAGAAGGCTGGAGGAAATTCTGTCGACAGTCATGGCGGCGGATGGCCATAAGGTGGCGCTGCTGCCAGCAGAAGCACCACGCCAGTAAGACACCGCCCTCCGTATCATGTTCCATGATACGGCCTGGCGGTGTTTTGCTGGCGGACGCTGCTGCTGGTAGCAGTGCTGCATCCTGTTTTCTGCCAGAGGACCCCCTGCAAGCAGGTAAGTTGGGTTCTCTGTCCCGCGAGGGGGGTGGAGGGTGTGTGTGGGGGGTGTGTGTCTGTTTTTGTGTGCGTGCATGCGGGTGTGAGTCTCATGGAAAGCGTGTGTGAATGACTGAATGTGAGTGTACGTGTATGTTGTGTGTTGTAAATGCATGTGTGCGACAATGTATATTAGTGTGTGTTGCGGTGTGTGGGTATGTATGTGTGCATGCATGGGTGGATGTGGGTATGCGTATGTGTATGAGTGTGTATGTGTGCGCGTGTTGATGTTGGGGGGTAAGGAGGGGAAGGTAGGGTGGGTGAGGACTCTGGAGAGGGGGAGGGGGAGAGGGGCAGGGGAGACCCCTACCGAAGTCTCCAGCCCCGCAGCTGTTACCACCCTGGTGGACAGAGTGGTACATTGGCGGTTTGGCTTGAGCCAAACTGCCAATTTCGTAATAGTGGAGGTAGGCACCACCAGCCTGTTGGCGGTAATACCTCTACTATTCCACCAACCGTCAGGGTTGTAATGAGGCCCTAATGTTTTCTAGCACATAGAAGCAACTAGCGCTCAAAGGGTTAAAAAAGGTCAGACAGGAAAGGGGCAAAGTCCACAGTTCAGGCCACCCATGAGGTACACTGTTGCACTTACTTTCAGACGTGTTTCTTGTTTCAGAAAAGTGGTCCACAGCACCAGCCAAGGGTTCAGATGCTCTGGTTTGCCTCTTGGGGTCTGGGACTACAACTACCAAAATGCACCTCTTCAACTTATGGAGTTGCTCCAAATATCTCCAAACTTCTGGATCTTCTTCCAGAGGTCCTTTTCGGTACTTGAAGTGTCCACAACTTGATACAAGGTTCCAGAAGCTCTGAGTTACTCCTTGGGAGTTGGGACTACAATTCCCAGAATGCACCTGGTCAGAATCCTCTAATGGCCACTGGACGCTGGGCTTTCCTTGCAGGACTTGATGCAGGGGGCTCTGGGAAGCTCCTTTGTACCTGTAGCAAACAGGGAGTCCCTTCTTGAAGCAGTAGAAGATAGGCAAACTCCTTTTAGTGGTAAAGCCCAAGTGTGAAGCTGGTGCAGTCCTTAAGAGTGCAGTGTCCAAGTGCAGGTCAGTGGTCCAGCTGGGCAGTCCTTTATCTTCTTTGTCTTCTTCCTTGAGGGATCTGAGGTGTGGGTGCAGCTCTGCCATATTTATCCTTGCTCCTGGGTGGAAAGCAGGGGGCCCTGGTTATCCAATCACAGGCAGACGCCTTTCCCCTTTGATGACCACTTCCTGGGAATCAATCCCAGGGAGCAATATTTCTTGAAAATCCAGCATGGCTGAAAGTTATTTTTGGAGGTTAGATCTGGCTGAGCCCACCCACCGGTGTGGCTAAAAATCCTAAACACACCCCTCTCCTGCTCCCTCCTGATCTAATCAAGAGGGCACCTAATTGTCTGGGGTTGCATTATGTGAGGGAGGTCCTGCACAGCTCCAAATGTCCTTCCCTGCCTTTGAAGACCAGTTTGGCCACTTTCCCCCATCCTGCTTTACCATCTATTGAGGCAGATCTCCTCCCAGAGGCATATCCTTTGTGTTCAGCCCAGTCCACTTCACACCTCATCAAGGCAGCCTGGCCAGGCTTCCAGAGGCTGCCAATCAGAGAAGGACACTACAGAGCTGAAGTTGGCAACTTTCAGGTAGAGTTTGAAAACTCTTTACCTGAACTAGTTATATTAAATACAACAATGGCAAGCTGTGGGATTTATTATAACAATTAATTTAATACCAAACTCTAGGTATCTGTCACTTATGGGGACTTTGTTAATTAAAATAAAGTCTCCCCATTTTAGCTTATGGAGGCCATTCACTACAGTAAGGGAAACACAAATGTGGCTATTTTACATCATCAGGGCTCATAAAACATGTTGTATAAGATCCCTGCTTATAGTTACATGGCACTCAACCTTAGGGGCAGATAGGCACACCTTAAGGGTGACTTATATGTAACAATAAGGTAGATAAAGACTTTGGAAGTACTTTTCATTCCAAGGTCGAATTTGCATATAACTTTAGTTTAAAAGCAGCCAGGAAGGCAGGCCAGCCTTTAAAATGACACTGGGCACCTCATCGGTGCACTACCTAAGCTGGGGTCCCTAAACCTACATGCCCTTCCATATGCTAGGGACGTATAGGTAGGTTGACACAGCCAAGTATAATTAGCCTAAGTTGCATACTCCTTTTATACATGGCACAGGCCCTGGGACTGGTTAGCAGGGCACCATCAGTGTCAGGAAACACTGGCAAAAAGTGAAAAATGGGGCAAAAAGTTAGGGGGCCTCTCAAGCAACCCGCCAGCTACACGTTGCTCTTCGCTGATGACGGCCAAATAGCCAGAAACACGTGTCCGAAGATACGGCACTCGCCGCACCAACTTATGGTGAAAAACTTTCAAAACTCTATTCAAATTCGTGCTAATGACTGCATTTACCATGATGCCTTGGGGTCACAAATGCTGGAATAGAAGACAGGGTGATCCCCATTTTGACTGTTGGCCTCTGGAATCAGCCTTGTTTCTCACACCAACACATTTGGTTGACAACGGGCTTATGTGTAAAATGTACCTTATCAGGATGAGAATGGGAAAGATTTAGGAACACAAATGTGTGTGGAATCACATTCATATGTAAAAACACACTTATGAGTAAAAACACCCTTGTTGATACAATACCAGGACTGTGAAAAGACTTAACGAATCAAAACTGAGGTGCAAAAACACCTTTAGGTGCAAAATCATCTTTAACCATCCTTGGTGAACATCAACATGAATACAGAGACAGTTGAGGTGAAAAGTCTAATATAGAAGCAAAAATCACATTTAGGTGTGAAAATACATGTGGGCACAGAAAACTATGGTGCAAAGTCAGCAGAAGTATGGTTTTACATGTATGTGCATAGGCATCACTCTTGATGCAAAGACAGCATGAGTGCAGTATCACATTTAAGTACACCCCCAAACAGTAAAGAGAGATAAAAGTGGCAGGCAGGTGTTACATAGGTTTAAAAAACTGTGCACCTGAATGGTGTAAAGTTTGGTTGGCAGCACGAGACATGCAAAATAACCAGCAAAAATACATTTAGGAGCAAAAGTCGCAGCTATGTGTACACAATGTTTAGGTATAAAATCACTTTTGGTGCAAAGTCAGCACAAGTCTAATACTGCATAAAGGTGCATGAAATAACGAGGTGTTTCCTACATATATTAAAAGAAAATAATAAAATACGATTATCTCCCCTTGAGGAACCTGGTTTGCTTTTCTTTAAATTGCAAAAAATAAGAGAAAAGCAGGCCTCATATACAAAAAAAATAAAGTAAACATCAAACCCAGGGTTTTTGAATGTCCATGATACTATTGCAATGGATCACCCAAAGCTGTTATTTACTTCCTTTCAGTGTTGCTCTTTCCAGCCTTCACTTCAATTGTCATTAGTGCTCATAAATGAAATATGCCAGAGATATGATTGGACAGTGCACAGAGCCTGTGTCTTCCGGCTTCTATTCTTAATGTCATCCTTGATTTGAAATATTTTGAGAACAGAGCTTTAAAAACAACACTGCTACACTGATGTCCAGTTTCAATTTTGATCCCATATAAAAAACTGAAGACAGACTTCTTTTTAAATCATCATTGCAAAACGTAGGATCATACAATATTTGTTTGGACTGATATAAAAAGTGAAAGACAACCCAAATAGGCAATGGCTGAATGTAACTTCCAAACAAGCTAATGGCTGCCGGTGGCCTACCCGAAGCAATCCCCTGGCTATTGTATGTTGATGCCTCGACACCACAAGATGGCTGTCATCAAGCATATAAAGCCAGGCAAGAAAAACGTGCAAAATTTGCAAAGTGGAAGAGCAATAAAAACTACATCAGGGAAAAGCAATAAAAGGTGGGAGAATGTTTAATAGGCTTCTTTGCATGCACTTCACATACAAGAAGCACGTGGATTCCCCTGCTGTTTTTTTTGTTTTCGTTCCATCGTCTCTTCAGGAAAGAACTGGTAATAGGCTTAATTAGCATGGTGTGACCTGTACTCAGTCATCTGTCACGAGAATCATGTAGTGATTGATTTAAAAGTAGAACCATCAGAGGGTATTCGCTGGGAAAAATAACCTGCCTCTTTCAACATAGGGTTATATATATTATTCATACATAGTTCACAATCAATTATTTTCTATAAGACAGATTTGTGTTGCATTTGACTCTAACCAAGTAACGGAAACAACGTATCCAGCATTTTCTTTTTCATTATTATTATGAGCATACAAATCTAGGAGGTAAGAAGACAGTTATTTAAGGTGTAACGTGGTCGGCGATATAAATGACATATGCCATATCTGCAGTGACGCTTAATCACTGCTGCTTCTAATGTCGTTGCCATTTTCTCTGACATCTGAAATATCCTTAATGCATAACAGTCAATCGAAATGCGGAGTGCTTTCTCCGTGCTTGGGAGGAATTGATGGTTTTTGCAGGGAGTGTGACTGAACATTTTTTGTTGGGCAGTTGAAAAATTAGGTGGATCTTTTTCCTCATATCTCTATTAACACTAGGTCTGAAAATACAGTGACAGTAGTAAACTGCACCGCAGGTTTACGTTCTCTGCAATTTGTGGCAAAGGGAGCAGCAATTCGCCATCCATGCACATTTAATTTGCAAAATGCTAATAGAGTTTTTCTCGTTCTAGTTTCACGAAAATAGACCTCTTTGCCGAATGTTAAACCCTGCAAGAGTTAAAACCGGCCATTCGTTTCAATTTTAGCTTACGACTGAACATCAATGGCACTCATACAGCTGTTCTATTATTTATGGTTTTATTGTTCTTTTTATTTTTCTGAAGTTTGTTTCATTTTACAAAAGTCATAGATATCGTTATTTTTTCCAAAAATCTTTCCTAGATTTAAAATGTGCATCTGATTAAGCCATGCAGCTGAAAATGTGTACACAGCTGTGCATTACTTTGATTTAAGTGGGCTTCAGAGTGGTACCCCAAAAACGAACACACTTGTGTTGAAAATATAGTAATTGTACAGTCACATAAATCAAACCATATAGGTCAGTAGAGGCTGTGGTTGCTCAGCGCAAACCTTGCAATTCTGACTGTATATTCGGGGTAGATTCGCAAAGATTTTTCAATGAGCATGCATGACCCATGTGGTACTCCTGGCGTACTCCTCGATTTCAGGGGAAAGAGTAACCCAAGAGTAAATTACAGCAAATTATTTGTGAATCATGCACTCACACATTTTGAAAACTGTTTAATAGCTCATATGTCAGTTCCTGTAGTTTTTTTCCTATGTCTATATTTTGATTCCATTTATGGAGCGGTGACTCGGTGATGATCCAGATCCCTAGATGCGTCTGAGCTTAGACAATGATGCTGAATGAAAGCATTGATACGTCATTGTAATGTTGGAGCCAGAATCATTTTGAGAACCTTGAGGCAAACAACCCAATTACTAAAAACAGCTGCAGCTAGCACTGTATAAATTATATAACGAGGACAGACTGACTACTGAGACCAAGAAGGCGAGTGTGGTAACTTATTTGAACATAGGAACTGATGGCCAAATCGCTGGGTATCTTTCCATACAATAGGGCCGGTAGGAGCGCAGCCTGTTGGTTTGATTTAGGGCTGATACTGTTAAATACCTTCATTGCTTCCCCCTAGGTTTTCAAGCAAACCTTGACTCCCTACCTTGTCCGTGGAATGGAAACTCATTTCAATCAGCATTGCATTTTTTATTTTTCTGTGGCTTTTATAGCATGTGCACAAATCATATTTTACGTCCATTATTTATTAAATGTAACTTCACTGATTTTAGGGTAGCATTCAGTTTACTACTCACAATGAATGATGAAAAGTCCATCGCCCACTTAGGTACCTTTTTGAGAATCGCTGTCCGAGCCCGCACCTCGATGAATACAGATTAGATTGGACTTTATTACCACACTGCTTTTTTTCTTCCTAATCGCTGCTGTCTTAACCTTGCTTTTCAAATTTTGCACCTTTCAGGAGCACTGTACGCACCAATGTTTTTATTGAATTGACACTCATACTGATTCTTGAACTTGAGACATCACAAAGCAAAACAGAAAGTAGAGATGCACAGAAGAATATCATGAATATCAAGCAATAAACTATGAAACATAAAGAACACAGAGGACAATTGTATCAGTGAATTTACTCATCCAGTCAGAGACTCCTGAATGACTGTCTTTCACAGATTGTTCTAAAACCAGCAAAAAAGGATTGCATGGTAGTGGTGTTGTTTGGAGAGGATAGTCACATAATCTAATAGTATTTTAGTTTAAACAAAAACAATTATCATGGCTATACCACAAAAAACACTGTTATGGGCTCTTGTTCGCAACACAATGGATTTATGTGGATTATTTAAAGTAATCTAAACTTGACCTGCTTGCCCATTTTTCATCTAGCCAATCTGCGTGCTTAGGGTCAGAATCAAAGTTCAGGTAACAGCCCATGACTGGACTTTTTGTTACAAGCTGAGATCACCATATGCTGCTTCATTGTTTCAGATACATTAACACACTTAGGCCCATATTTATACTTTTTGATGCAAAACTGCGCCAACGCAGTTTTGCGTCAAAAAAATTAGCGCCGGCTAACGCCATTCTGAAGCGCCATGCGGGCGCCGTATTTATTGAATGACGTTAGCCGGCGTTAGCCGCCGGCACCGTCTGGTGTGCGTAAAAAAAAACGACGTACACCAGGCAGCGCCGGCATAGGGGGATATGGGGCTTGGGCGTCAAGAAATGGGGCAAGTCAGGTTGAGGCAATTTTTTCGCCTCAACCCGATTTGCGCCATTTTTTTTCACTCCCAACCCCCATAGAAATGACTCCTGTCTTAGCAAAGACAGGAGTCATGCCCCCTTGCCCAACGGCCATGCCCAGGGGACTTCTGTCCCCTGGGCATGGTCATTGGGCATAGTGGCATGTAGGGGGGCACAAATCAGGCCCCCCTATGCCACAAAAAAAAAAAAAAATACTTACCTGAACTTACCTTAATGTCCCTGGGATGGGTCCCTCCAGCCTTGGGTGACCTCCTGGGGTGGCCAAGGGTGACAGGGGGTGTCCCTGGGGGCATGGGAGGGCACCTCTGGGCTCCTTCAGAGCCCACAGGTCCCTTAACGCCTGCCTTTTGCAGGCGATAAAAAACGGCGCAAAAGTGGCCGTACGTCATTTTTTTTGACCCACCCACTCCCGGGCGTGATTTTTGCCCGGGAGTATAAATCCGACGCACATGCCTCGGAGTCGATTTTTTAGAAGGGAACGCCTACCTTGCATATAATTAACGCAAAGTAGGTGTCCACGCAAAAAAATGACGCTAACTCCATGGACTTTGGCGCTAGACGCGTCTAACGCCAAAGTATAAATATGGAGTTAGTTTTGCGTCGAAATTGCGTCAAAAAAAACGACGCAATTCCGGCGCAAATGGAGTATAAATATGCCCCTTAATGGGCAGTTCTAGTGCTCCTTTGCTTAGAAAAAAAATAATAATTGGAGGCATTCAGCACAGATTATATAGATGACCCTCAACTTTTGAGCAGCATGTCTCAGCATATACTAAAATGTTGGCCAGCACCTACAAAAGCAAATAATGTTAAATTACCTTGATTTGTTTAAACCCAAATCCATCCCTTCAGTGATACCTTTCGACAGCAAAGCTTCAAATCAAAGTTAGATTAATTTATCCTATTTGGTGAGAAATATATTAAAGCTTTATAGCTTGCCGTAGTGGGCTATGCTGGCCATTTAAAGATCTGCTCCAGTGGTAAAGGCCTCATCTGAAGGCAAGGGCCTTTAATAAGGTAACAGGTTTTTAATGACCAGTATAGTCCGGTACGGCGGGCTATAAGGCTATTAGAAAATGTCACCCCATTGAGGGCAGAAAGTTCTAGTTAAAAAATACAAAAGCCTGTCAGGGTCTGAGGGGGTTAAAATGCCCCTCAGGCTCCGAAGCCTACAGTTAAAAGCACACACATGGTCACAGCTGTTAGCTGTGGAACATTCACAACAAAAGCTGTAAGAGGGGGCTGAAGTCAGCCCCTGGTTCTCCCACGGCTCGGCTAAACATTTTTTTCAAATTGAGCCGGGCTGTGGGATATCCGGGAGCTGAGTAGCATTCCCCCTCCTTCCTTCCAAGGCTCAAGCGATTCTGTGAGCTATGGGAGGAGGGAGGGGGAAAACCCTGGTGTGTCCTGCACCACAGCCTCTGCCTTTCACTTTCCCTTTCCCACTCCCTATTTTTGGAGAGGCATGGGAAAGAGAAAGACAAAGGCTGTGGATTACAACATTGTAATGTTGGGAGCAGTGGGTCTATATCAGTTTATATAGGCTGCTGCTGCACCATTGTCTTCAGTGGAACTCTCAACATTACAATTTTCTAATATAGCCTGATAGCCCACTGCCAGGGGCTCTAAGGCTATTAGAACATTCCACCCACCAAGGGTGGAATGTTCTGAATAAAAAAGAGAAAAGGAGGAAGTTAGTACTTTGGAGCTCCGGGTTTAAACCAGCCACTACAAGCCCAGAGATAATCAACTGTCTTTAATGTTCTAGTGGAATGCAATTAACCAATAATCTTAACATGTTGTAGTGTGAAAGATGGTGTAATGATTAGCATGTTGTGCTTGAGATGCAATTCTGAGAATGGTTTCCTGCCCTGCCCTTTCACCTGTCTGCCAAACCATTGCTAAAGATTTATAGACCCTAATTTGCATACAATAGCATTTGGCCAGAAATCCTGTTTGGGTACAAGCTCCGATGTCTGCCCTAAATGGGTGTTTGCTTTGCAAGCAAAATGCAGGTGTGTGCTCTGCTGAAATGCAGCTGGGGAAACCTTGGACAAATTGTGAAGCAACAACTTCAAGTGTGCCATGTGCATATGCTGATTTGGGGAATAACACATGCTTCTTAGAGGTTAATCACCATCCTAGTGTGATTGGGTGGAAACTTCACACTGGGGCACAGATTTACAAACACTATGAGTCTGGTTTGTGTTACCTTTTTAATGTAAACCCAATGCAAAATGTAGTGATGGGATTTTACAATCTAACTCAATTCACAATTTGTGTTGGATTGTAACCCAAAGTAGAACAAAGCTGGGCAGCACTCTGCCTTGAGGAACTTTCCATCAAGGGGGTATTCCATGGGTGTTGCATGGGCATTCCTATACAACCACCAAATGGTTCTGACTCAAATTCCTATCTGTGAAGAATTGTTGATATGAATTAGCTCCAAAATCCTGCTACTGCTTGAGGCAGGCATAAAGAGGAGAAATGTTTTCATTTTTCTTTGTTTTTCCTAATTGCACATGTTTTGAATTCTGCTGCAAACAAACAAGTGGAAAACATCTTAAAGGATAGCTTTTTGTATGGGAAGGCTCCTATTCACATAAAACCTTTCCTTCCCAAAATGTAGACACCCTTACATTATGGCACAAAGGTGTCTGCATTGGCTCATGGCAGACAAAAGTAGGCCAGAGAATGGAAAAGATCAGAACAGTGCTGCATCTTACTAGAAATGTTCTGTTCTGTTCACTCCCTTTCATGCAGCACAGCCAAATAACTTTAATTGCTGTGCTGTGTTGCTTGACGTCCATGGAAATATGGGCCTGGGTACTTTGAACACTCTTTTTTTTTAAATTTATAGGTCTGTAATTTGCACTTGAAATGAGTGATCCGGTTGTTAGTCTTACATTACAGTTATGATACAGGTGCATACATACATATTATTAAGGTTAACCATGATCGATTCGGACTGCATCCCATACAGTTGTTCAGTCACACACCTTCTCCTTCAAAGTCTTTGCCATCTCATTCACAAGTCCCATCTATTTAAATGTCCACTCCTTCTAGCATGTGTTGCATCAGCCATAATATTAGCCTCTCTATACTCTACACTGCACCACCCCCTATGTCCCCTCTCTTGCACCCCTTACGTTTTGGACCCTCCTTTTTCTCTGTTGACAGCTGCTCTTGTACAATGCTGTTTTCCTTTGTATCTAGGGGCACACATAAATGATTTACATACACACAAACATGCTGCAGCACCACACCTCTCCTGTGTCTTCAGCCCTGTCTGTGCACTCATAAAATGACAAGATTATTTATATGCAAATGTTGATGAACACAATAAGCAGGTACTGTAGCAAGGAAAGGACTGCCTAATCCACCAACCTTTCTCAAACCCCTTACAATTTGCCACCATGAGTCAGATGTACAAAGCATTGGTTGCACATTTGCAAAATAATGAATCATTGGTTTGCAAAATACTGAATCGCAGTGGGTCTCAATTCAACCTACCTCATAAATGTTAATCTTGTGGTCAGCAGATCACCATGTCTATGATTGCTTTTAAATAAAGGAATCATTTTTAAAAAATGCAACTAATTTTCCTTAAAGGAAAACAGAATGTGCTTTAAAAATGTTTACTATTAACATTTACAAAGGAGGAGGGGATTCTTGTGGGCCCCTTACCAAGTGCAAATGGGTTGGCACTATATTTGTGTAGGTGGCAACATATTAATGTTTTGCTACCAAATTTCAGCTGCAAAAATGTAATACATTTAGGCCCTGATTCTAAGCTTGGCAGGCAGGCGGGAGCCGCCCGCCAAGCGGGAACCGCCAGAAGACCGTACCGCGGTCAAAAGACCGCGGCGGTCATTCTGGGTTTCCCACTGGGCTGGCGGGCGACCGCCAAAAGTCCGCCCGCCAGCCCAGCGGGAAACACCCTTCCCACGAGGAAGCCGGCTCAGAATGGAGCCGGCGGAGTGGGAAGGTGCGACGGGTGCAGTTGCACCCGTCGCGAATTTCAGTGTCTGCAAAGCAGACACGGAAATTCTTTGTGGGGCCCTCTTACGGGGGCCCCTGCAGTGCCCATGCCATTGGCATGGGCACTGCAGGGGCCCCCAGGGGCCCCACGACCCCCCATACCGCCATCCTGTTCCTGGCGGGTGAACCGCCAGGAACTGGATGGCGGTATGGGGTGCCAGAATCCCCATGGCGGCGCAGCAAGCTGCGCCGCCATGGCGGATTCCCATGGGCAGCGGAAAGTCGGCGGTACACCGCCGGCTTTCCGCTTCTGGCCGCGGCTGTACCGCCGCGGTCAGAATGCCCAGCGGTGCACCGCCAGCCTGTTGGCGGTGCTACCGCCGACCCCGGCCCTGGCGGTATTTACCGCCAGGGTCAGAATGACCCCCTTAATTTCAAATTGGTATTTGGAAGTGCCACTCTAAACATGCCCCTTACAAACACCAATTTGGATAGGTGCATAGTTTATTCTTTTTGAATGCACAGCATTTTTGGTTCATCAGATAATATCACTGTCACATTGCAGTGGAGGTGATTTAGAAGTCAAGGTGCCTAGTTCTCTATGCACTCCCATTCAAGAGTTTGGACATGCATGGTCTGCGACTCCGCATGATTTGTCACATAAACTACAGCACAATGTTTTGCATGTGAGCACTGCACACACTTGTCACTTGTTTTTTCAAGCTCACTGGGTGATGGCTGAGATCATCCAAATAGTCTTTCTTTATGGTAGATTTGATCTCTGAAGACCACATCTGCATATATATATAGCACCTTCATTTGAGTACTTTGTGAAGAAATCCTATGTCTTCATTTTTTCAGTCTTGAGTTCACACATCAACCTTAGTTATGAAGAGGCCTTAAATAAGAAATGGCCAAAATGTGTCAACTTCATTCAGGAGGAGCTCCATTACATATATCATTGTTTAACTAATTCACTTGAAGGAGTAAGCAAAGGGGGTCTTTTTACTTCAGGACTCTTGAAACCACCTCCAGGTTGATTTAACTATATACTTACCTTATAACCACCCTACATAGGCAGATGGGCAGTAAGTCTGCTTAGCCTTGACAGGTTGTTGGAATACACTGTAAATTATCCTCCTTTTTGTTGTATAATGTTTGTGTCCATCTTACGATTTAGTTTTACTGGCAGAGGCATATTTAAATTATTTTAGGTGGCGTGGTGGTAGCCCTAGAGGCAGGCTGTATACTATAAATATGAGAATTTGAACATGTGGTTGAAACAATGTCAAGTAATACATAATTGTGTCAATTTTGTGATTTTCACTGAATGCTTGGGACTGGAAGGTTTGCACAGCCTTGCATTTTGAAAAAGTTTGGAAGGCACATTGGCTGAGTTTATCTATACAGTTTTAGAGCAAGATACAATCACTTAGGGCCAGATGTAGCAAAGGGTTTTTCCCATTCTGTGTCAATGGGAAAATGTGTTTGTACATATGGCCCTTAGTCTTTTAGACATGCCTTTGTGGTACCTGCCCAGGTGAAGAGCTGCTCAGCGATGCAACAGTCATCCCATGCTTTTCAAGGTCACATGGCAGAGTCCTCCAGCAGCAGATGTAGGGTTGTGGATGTAGCCTTGTCTCTCACCTCTTGGAGCTGTGGCACAGCAGTCAGGTTTAGTGATTATATGTCAGTGACAGTTGTGAACTTTGTCCACTGATTGTGGCTGGCAGCCCTCACCAGGTCTTAATGGAGATATAGTCAACAAACCATGATCAGCAGACATCACTGATTGGTCGTTACAGCCTCTGGAAGATCACAGAGTTCTTTGGCTGCTCCAGCCATTGTCTCTTGGCACCTAGGTCATTGGAAGCAACATGCTGGTTTCCACAGGTCATTTAGGCGAAGTTGGAAGGCCAACTTATGATGACAGTTAAAATGCCTTCACATAGTTCACCAAATAAATCATGCAGGGAGGCCAGGGGAACCCTATCCCAGCTCAGGTCATCCCAGGGCACAGTCTCACACATGTCATGTTCTTCAGTGTGTTCTTCAGCCGGAAAAAAAAGCTATGCTTTTGCTCTTGAACCGTGTCTCCTACAGCAAGGCTAGGCTCTCTCCTTCCTTGTCAAAGTAGGCAACCAGACAAGCTTCTAGGCACTACAAAAATCCATAGTTTCTCCAGCATGTTGCACAGACTTTAGGTGATATCCCCTAACCTCTGAGTGACTGGCTGTCAGGCACACAATCAGTTTTAGTCACATAGAAGCTCTTCCAGTTTTCTGGAGAGAACCCCATTTCTTTGTCAGGAAGGGCTTGGAACTGGAACCGGAACACAATGGGTGGTTTGGATCACACTTTTATACTTATTCTCCGGACACCTGAAGGGGATCCACTTTCTAAAGATTTGGAACACATATGGGATGAAACCTTTTCAAATGGAATTGTTTGGCTGTAGTGCAAGGCAATGGCTTTCATAGCAGGTAGTGATGATACTGGATTCTGTGCAGAAACACAGCTCCTGAGACCATCTTTACTTTAGGTAAACAGCAATGATGACTGTTTCTAACTTATTCTGTGCATTTCTTATAGAGGTTGAAGACATTCTTCCAGGACCAAATAAGTTCTTTCACTTTCCCCTTTAATACTCCTTCAAAATTCTGGTGAATACCAAGATGCAAAATTCACTTTATGCTAAATCACTGTGGGGATGCTCGAATTCCCACAAATATAGTTCACTGTTAATTTGCATGCTCTCACAACTGTTCCATTCGAAGATGGCTGCTGCTTTTAGTACACAGTAGTGGGCCTGGGAAAACTCGTGTAATTTCATTTGCATGAATTATGCGAAATATCCAAAAGTATCATCTTAGGATGCAAACTACCATTTCAGCACCCCATACGTGATATGGATGAGCAGAGGCTTTTTTTGCTATAAAAAAAGAGAAAAAGAATAAATGTGCAGTTTTCCGTTGTTTTGGTGGTGTTTCTGTGATGAAGGAAAATTCACCTGGGTATACAAAATACTCCTGTTATAGTCTGTCGATATTTATCTACTTGTGAGGTTCAATGAGCTTTCTCTGTTGATGAGGGAGTTTCTGCTCCATAGGGATAATTTATATTGTAGTTTGTCGACCTTATGAGGAAACGGAAGCACCTTGATTTTCACAGGGTTTCAGTATCAGTAAAATTTTCAAGACAAAGACTGTATTCTAGCATTTATATAGTGTTTACTACCCCAAACATGCCAAAAGTTTAGAAGAGGAAAGTAGGAGTTTCTAAAAAAAAAATAATAATCAGGAAAATTTGGAGACACGAGACACCAGCAACAGTAAAAAAACAAAACCTATCTGCAGCCAGGGGAGTCCGCATTCAGTCAACCCATTCAGCCATAGCGCAGTCAGAAGTCAGGACCTGCATAAACGGAGATATGTGCATATGTTGCTCTGATTTAACAACTCAAAGCAGAAATGATTGGGTGAAAAACAAGTTGTTGTACCTTGAAAACTGAACAGCAGATTTATGAAAAGTGGCACTTCACCTACTGCAGTGCCCTTTTCTTGCGCTCCTCAGTGCCCCCCTAATGTCACCATGTGTGCACCGTATTTAAAATATGGCACACCATGGCGGTAGTCAGGGGTACTAGCATAGTTTTTTACGTTAGTCCGGCGCTTTGCAGGATTAACATCAAAAATTGTGACTCCAACACTGCAAAGCTCCCAGAGGCCCATTAAAAACATTGGGAGCCTCTCTTTAACATCTCCTCTCAAGCATTAAAACTGCTGATAAAAATGACACAAAGAAATTTCTTAGATTTCGTTGCACAATTTTTTCGCCCCATGTAGCACTAGAAGTCCCCCTTGCCTACATTATGTGTGGCGAAGGCATAATGTGGTGCAAGGGCTCACAACTTGGCGCAATGCAAGCATTGTGTCACTTTGTAAATATGGCACAGCGTTTTTGGCCTTCCAAAGCCACATTAGTGTAAACAATTTAAAACCCTTTACACTAATGTCCATTGAAATGGCACTATGCCCTCTTAAATCTGGGCCTGAATGATTGTGCTGAGGGCCCTGTTTGCTAAGCTTTCTGCCCTGCAGCAGGTGTCCTTTCTGTCACCAATGTCAAACTGCGGACGCCCCCTCTTGTCCTCTCACTGTCTTCGCAAAACTTACATAACAAATGTGGTGATTTATAAGGAATAGTCCAAAATTCATGCAATGCTATAATACGGAGAGCATCTTGTTTTTTACAAGCCATAAACAGAATGATCTCTTTGTCGTACGTGTTACATTTTTAAATTCATATGTACTGATTGCAGAAATGTTTTTTTTAGTTTATATACATCCTGGAGATATTAAGCTGTAATTGCTAACTGAAGAGGAGTGTCTTTTAATATTCATAGGTGCTTAACTGCTGTTTCTTTGCAGGTAAATGACACGTACGCGCACGAAATGTGAAAAATATTCCACGTACCATACATGTAAAGTAACGTGTGTTTGAGCCCTTCAAAGGACAGTTCGGGAATCTAAGAAAACGCTGGTAGTTTTTCAGGCATGGGAGTAAAATAACTATGGGTCATATTTAAGAGCCCCTACTGCCACCCGAGCGTCAATTCTCGTGGCGCTCCAGTGGCGCTATGCCCTGCATCGTATTTACAAGGTGGCGTTAAGACACTTTTTGTGGATTAACGCCACCTTTTAAATACAGCCCCTTCACACGCAGCACTTTGCCTGGATGAGGTGTGCAATGGGTGTTGCTGTGGGCGTGCCACTGCAACACCTATTGCATTTTGACTCTATCCCAGATTTACAAGTTTCCGTAAACCTGAGGCAGCGCCAAAATCTAACGCCATCCCAGGGGTGACATTAGCAGGGTGCATCAAGGAGAAATACTTTCATTTCCACTCGTTTTTTGCTCTTTCTATGTGTGCTGCAGTCTGCAGCACACATAGAAAGGGCAAATAGCCATTTCAGATTTTGTTTTTGTGTAGGAAGGTGTCCCTTCCTACACAAAAACAATCTCCCCCTCAATGCAGGCATCCTTGCACCATGATGCAAGGGTGGCTGCATTGGCGATTGGCTACAAATTTTGCACCGGTGCAGAGGACAACACTGGGGTGTGCCGTATTCTAATAAGTACGGTGCATCCCTGCATTGTGAAAATAATAGAGCATGGCACTGCCAATTTTGGGGCAGCGTCGTGCTCCATCATTTTCTGTTAAATCTGGGCCATTGTTTCCTCATGTATTAAGCGTAATTTACATAGTATTTGAGTGACAAAAGTCACTCACTATTCTGACAGGAGATTCGTTCTAGTAAAAAAATGTAATGGATGCAAGGAAACATCAGTTTAATTGCACCCTTTAGGACGTATCTCCATGAACCAGCCAAGCACGGAAAGAAAATTAAGAAAAAGTGCACAACCGTGAACAAGTTAGAAATTGTTTGAAGCAGACAAAGTGGTAAATGGGAATTAATCAAGACTTCACTCGAATAGCAAATATTTTGCCCTGGCCAACTAGAAAAAAGAATGGACATGGTGATTGCTTAAAAGGTAAAGGGAGCAGTGGCATACAGTTAAATCAATGACATCTGTCAAGAGAAGGACAAAATATACCTCAGACTTAAGTCCTTCTCTTGCTCCATTAGCAGCAAAAATTGTTTTCTCCCTTCTTCTATTTCATTCATTAAGGCCCTTATTATATGTCAGGTGTAGCACAATTCCTGTGTAATTCCTTTAGGAAATTATTTTCAGCCCTATCACCTGTAGCCTGATGTTTTTGCACTGAATTTTCCCAGGTTCAAGAACACTGGACCTGATTTTACTGGCTGTTTAAAGTGGGCAGTAAAGCTTTAGGCTTCAGCTGCAGTAGCAGCTGTGCTTCATGCCTAGACCCTGCCCAACCTCCTTCTCTGGCAAGATAGTGAGCATGCAATGCCTCCCCTGCCTGTGCATTTCTTCTCTTCCCCTTCCCTACACTTGTACCCTCGTCACTCCGCCTCCACCCAACACATAAGCCCCTACTCTCATTTAACACCTGCTCAGAGTAGATGGTAAATGGGATCATTACACTCCACTAACTTGAGAGCTCTGTGTGATTTTATGCCTGATCAAATTGAGTCAGCACAATTATTCCCATTCCAAGGGTTTACCTCAATTGCACTGGACAGGTGAGGTGTTACTGCACAATATCAGTAGTTACATAGAAAAGCTATCATCACTGGTCTAGTCACACTGAATCTTTATCAGAGCGTACACTAACCCACACTCATCACTGGACGCATCCTATATGTCATTTTTGCCACCTAGAACTAGATACTTTTCAAAGGATTACTTCAGTTACATGGTCAGATCAACATTTGGTAGCTTTCCATCAAAAAACACCTCAAATCAACACACCCAAGACCACTGTACATGCATCTGCCTATCAACCATGGAATAAACTCAATGGTGAATACTCAGAAACACAACTATAAGCCAACATAGATCTAGACACAATAAATTCTGTTCAAGACCTTTATGGGTGATTATACAAAGCTTTCAATATCCCAACATCAGTAAGAACACCAAAGAAGGACAAAAGAAAGCAAGGATTGTGGCTTGGAGGAATACAGAACTAAAAAAGATAAAACAGGAAATCGGAAGGCTGGAATGAACATAGCTCAAAGCAAACAGCTATCATGACAAATTGTCAAAAGATACCAGGGCACACCGGTGTAGTCCAACAATGTTCATCCAAGGGATGAAGTAAATTTCAAAGTCCACAGACACGTTTCTATAGTTGATAGAGGTTTATTCTTCTCAAGAAATAATAAATCCAACATTCAGCTGACATGTGTTTCGTCATTTTGACTTTCTCAAGGCTGCAGATCAAAAAAGCAAGGAAGAGGATAACAATAAGAACATAACAGATGGTAACAAGGAATTTTTATTGTATATTACCAAATGTTGGGTGATGAAAGAAAATCTCTTGAGTGATCATGCCATCTAATAAACTGGCTGATATCCCTATGGGATATGGAGGATAGAGGACAGCTTAGGTATAGAGTGGAGAGCAGAGATAGTAAGCATGCAAAGCACATGCCTAGTGTGATTGGATCATTAAATGTGCATATAGTAAAAACCTGTGTTGTGATTACAGTGCCACCATAATACTAAAGATACAATACTAAATCACTGAAGAAATGTTGAACGTACCCAGAATTTTCTAGAAGGTAGTATCCAAAAGTTTAAGGAGGTACGTGTTCTCCCAGTTGGAATAGAGAGAAATAAATAAGAAGTCTTGAACATTCTGTGTTTTCTAAATCAGACTGGATTTTCTGTCATTTTTCAAGCATAGGTCTGTAGAGAATGGTCATGATAAGCCTCAAATATACTTGAATGAAAAAGTGAAGAGGTCAAAGCATTGTATATATTGAGACAAAATAAAATTAATTTAGAATATATCATCATCAGGTGAGTATACTAATATAAAAAGAGGTGAGAATAGATAATGGGTTGTTAAAACATAGCATATCTGGCGAGCTATAAAATGTAGTAGAAGGTAGAAATGAAATAAATATCACTAGGATGTTCTATTTGTGATAAACCATTCCGTAACTGCGCTGTTGCCTCAGCTGGCACACCTGGTTATCAATAACATATGCCGTATAGTCAGTAGGAGCAAGAGTTCAAGGAATTACCATTAAGTTTTTGTCCATGCCATAAGAGCATTATTGCCGACTTCAGATATGCATCTTTCTGTAAAAGAGCATTCTCAGCTGTTAGTCACTACCCCCAAGACATTGTAGCAATAGGGTATGCCAAAGCGTTGGACAAGGGCATGAAGTGCCGAACAAAGACAGAGAAGATGAACATGTTGCCCCCGTTCCTCTGTCTGTAAAGTCAGTGCACTCAGCTGATCGGCAGTATCCTGTGCCGTGTAGAGTAAAGTGGTCATATCTGGTACGTTCATTCGTGAGTGTGCTCCTTTTGTGCAATAAAGGTAATAGAAAGTGGACTAGCCAGTAAGGAGTGAGGAAAAGACCATGGGCGCCATCTTGTAGTGGATTAGTCACGTAAAACACAAAAAGATGTAGTGACTCCTATTGGGAATTGAGGAGTATATAACAAGAGTCAGATTACATCCAGACGAAAGGTCAAAGCATTAAATTAACACATGTGTTGAAGAATATAGTATGCAAAGTACAAGCAAAGCCAGAAAATGGGAGTCGTTCCCTTTGTTTCCTTATTGTTTTGTTTGATGCAACAGAGGTCATACAAGACACAAATTGTTCCTATAGCTAAACAGCAAGAAATGAAACCACATCATAGATTTATACCATTGATCGAAGGAACACATGTAGATCTTTTTCCATGTTTAATCCCTCCTCCAATGCCCTGAGTTTAATGATTCAATTGCTTTCCAGGTGTCTCAGGATCAGTGTTTTATTACTGCCCTATGGTAGTATACTTACAACTGTCGCGTGGGCTCTCATTATTCTAAATGAGACTACTGGATTTCTAGGTAGCAGGATCTATAACGGTGTGGGGGACTGAGTCTGACCCACGTGTAAAGAACTCTGTCACCCTAAATCCGGTTTTTGCTCCGGCTAACTAGCAGTGCCTCATTTCTCCCATGTGGAAGAAATGATTTGGCAGCCGAGCGCATGACATCTTTGGAACTTCTCAGGTAAGTCGTGGTTACTCAGATCCAAACCAACTCTCTTATTTCCAATATGATCTCATATACAAATGACAAAGACAGTATAAGTTTTATATAATGTTTTTAATAAAACAACTGTATTTTAGATATTAAGGCGTGGGCCGCAATAACCAGAACGATACAACACAGTAGGATTGAAATAGTCACCAGGAGAGTAAAACATAAGAACAAAGCTATCATATTGTCTAACAGTTTCTACTCTCCCTCTGCTTGTTCCATTTAGAGCACAGCATGTTAAGCTTCTAGCTTGCCTATTAGAATCACTGTGGAGACATCAGCCCTCATACCTGAGCAAAGACCTGTGATCTTGGTTCAGCATCTGCAACGAGGCAGTCAGCGTCTAGTTGTGGTTCCCTGGTCGTAATCTCCCTCTTGCGTGTATTGGGACAAGGAAGTGATTTTATAACTAACATGTCATCGTGATCACAAAATGTCCCTACGCAGGAATGCCAAGTCTAAACTCCTACCTTGTCTATCGGCAATGTACCAGACTGTATCCTTGACTGAAGCACAGAGTAAATATGTTATGGAGAACTCTAGTGCTGAAGTAGGCAAAACAGTGTGATATGAATAAAAAACAACACCGTAGAACTGGCTATTTGAAAAATAACAGTACGAAGCCTAATAAAAAGCATGTAGAGCAAAGTGCACAGAGTCACTAAGCAGTCAGTTAATGAATAAAATATATTCAGGGCAAAATGCACAAAGGCCTAAAGCCTGAAGCTAAAGCGCAATGAATACGTAAAACTAACCACACTACACCCTCCCCTTGTCGGTAGCAAGTGGTTCCAATAATATAAAAGGATGCCCCAAATATAAACAATACCTAAAACAATTATTTCGACAAGGTGAGAAGACAACAAAGTCATAAATTTAGGTAACATGTGATCATAAAGCCAAATTCAATATAGTGTCAATTTAGTAAAAATCCAATTGTCAGATAGAAGCAATAGAACGCAGGAGTTCCTCCACTTCGATATATGTCAATATCGGAAGATCCACGCCACAAAGTACCATGGAGCAGGTGTGATCCAAAGCCCCAAAACCAATCAGGGCGGCACCCCGTGCAGGGCCCATGAAAGAGACAATACCATCTTCCTCCAGGAAGGGAATCTCATAAACTGCCTCACGAAGCAAGCGCATCCGTAGTGCACAAGTCTGGGAATGAGCCCTAATCGGGAACATCAACAGATCAGTATCGACCATTGGAGGGCGCTGCAATGAGAGACAGAGAGCCAGTGCATGTTCAAACGAGCACCAAAGGCATCGAAACACGGGTTGCACACAATCCAAAACCGGTCTGAATGACAGAGACCAGTCACACTCCAACTGTCCTAGGAGTGTCGCTCCAAAATGCTGCATCATGCGTTCACGACACAGCTGCGCTGACGGGAGCAGCAATACAGGATCTCGTCGTGACGGGACAGCCATTGCGAAAAAATAGCAACAAAAGCAAGACTCCAGCCAATAAAGCCAAAGTAATCGGGAAACCCCCAAAAATGCTTCCGAAAATAGAATGTACAGCCGAAGGTATCAAACCGAATATGGAAGAGAAGGTATGAGCAAAACCAACACCAACGACTTTGAAAAAATGTGCAATACCAGCAGTGCTGGATGCATTAAATATACGTCCCACAAGTTCACCGAAGTGATTTGGAAAGTTAGTATTCAAAAGGGACTGTATCTCCGCCGATGACCTTGCCACCTGAAGTGCGTAGGTCTCGCTAGCAGATGTAAGGGCCACATGCTTTTGAAACAATAAAGCTTTTAGCCGACTCAACTTGTCGAAATCGACCTTGGAAGTAGCAATATGAGGCCAGATGTCCACTACCTCCCTAATTTGAGTGGGGGGAAACAACACATTCCCGCAGCACGTAACGGCCTTGTTGACAACGACGATGTAAACTATTCCGGCACGCATGCCACAGCAGCGTTCGCTGTTAAAAACAATGTAACTGCCGTTAGAAAGCACCTGGAAAGTGTTTTTAATAACCGGGACTGGAACTCCCTTCAGATAACAAGCTAAGTTAGCAATCGAAGCGTTACACGCCCCGTGCAATGACAGCTGTTTACAAACCATTGAATGGCTGACAGAACCTTCGCATTCGCTGCCGCTAAGAAAAACCTCCTTCAAACCATTAACACATGTGTACTGAAAGGGAAGGTCCCACACCTCGTGTATGTAACTGTCTCCCAATAGTTCATATCTACCCACCGGAATGTGCTTCAAACAAGAAGTAAATTGCAAAGTAGAGACAGGCAAATTAATAACCCCATGAATCAACCATTCAGCTGACGGAATCTCTGCTACCGTGAAAGGCAGTTTCTCTAATTTCTCAATATTTAACATAACATATGTTGCTTCCTTTTTAGCCATCAGTTGTTGTTGACGAGTCAAATTAAAAGAGATAAAGATCTCTCTAGCACGAACGTGCTGCCATGGAACGCGACCCGCCTTCAATGTCTGAAGAGTCCAACCCAGCTGCATGATGGACCGCGTCTGACTCTGCCCATGATATAAAGAAGACATGTCCGATTTAATAATGTCAATGGCAGAGGAAACAATGCTGTCAATCGTGTAAACACGGTCAGAAAGGGTATGCATGCCATTATCAACAACAGACAAAGTCTGCATCAGATTTTCCTGATCAATCTGCCTCAACCGGGCTGCAGCCTCTTGTTGTGAAAGCTTCCAAATCTCATTATAAACCTCGTATAAGAACCTTTTCTTCCGTGGTACTTTGGGACCTGATAAAAAATCTTGTAAATCAGTATCATTAGACAGTAACGTGAGATGTGACTTAACTGCATCCAGCGTGGATGACTTCAACCATTGCTGACAAAGCTTCCCCACACTGTAAGTAGTTATAATATCAGCATGTTCTGGTGATACGTAACAAGGGTCTGCCCTACTAGTCCTGAACCCCCCTGAAGAGGTGACAAAACGTTGATGACACACATTAGTGTCTACAGGCCATAATAACCACCCGCCTGGATGTAACGATGAAGTGTTAAGCGTACCATTCTGGACCAAATGTGTAAAGTCACTAAAAGTAGCATTCACATAGTGCTGCCAATTTTTTAATTTAGAAGGGACAGGCATACTAGGCAAAGTCAACTCCCTAATTGTCGCTAAGCCCAAACAGCTAGTCTGTTGTACTGTGTCATTGAGGAAAATCATCTGCACAGGGATAATACATGCTCTAAATAACGTGTCCCTGCCTTGCATTTGCCAATTTTTCGAACCCCAAACACTTTTCAAGTCAACAGTTTTAAACCAGTATTCATATCCCTCGACCGAAAGTTTAGATACAAACAAATTGGAATACAGTAATTTAGTATCGGTCAATAACATTTGCTTATTAGAATACGGTGCAACTTTAAAATAGTAGGACTTAGCATTACGTTGATCATGCCCAGAAAAATATGCAAATTTATCATAATATGTTTTCGAACTCCCTTGTGGAGGAGTCGAGCAATGTTCCCATTGCACATAATTAAACATGGGCTTAGGGCTACTAGCTTTATGAATAAAGTGGTGTCCATAATAGTTGTAACAAAACATGTCACCATGATTATCTCTAAACTGGTAAGCATCATCATCGTCATAGACAGTATAATATTGCAAATCCGTTAGCATAGAATCTACTGTCTTCACATCCCAATCATCAGAAACAATGCCAGGTATAACAATATCATTCATTGATAATTTGAGGACATACGGTATTTGAATCAATTCAGTGGGACCATATATATCAAACATTACTTTATCCCACACAATTCCATCCAGAACTGGTATTGCAGAAATGTTTACAGTGGACAAGTCTCTTCGAACCATATGAGACGAAAAATGCAGTTTTAACACAGTCTCCACGTGCTCAATGTCAGATCGATCAGGAAGAAAATGACCATGTATTATCAGAAAAAAAGTAACCACAAATCCCAACCATAATAAAATAGTCATCACGGCCAAAAACAGCCAAAAATAGTTCCAAGGAAAAACAAAATATGTGCGTTTAAGCCAACCCAGCAGCCGTCGTGGACAGTGGACAGAAGACATCGAGGACGAGGAGCCGGACACATCATTATCAGCGTCGTTGAAGCAGCCACAAGCAGTTCTAGCAAAAGGTGCAACTGTGAACAAAGAAGCAGATGAAGGCTCTCGCCGTGGCACACTATAAACCACATGTTCAGAAACATCAGTAGAACGTACAGCAATTTGATCAAAAGATTCCATATTAATCGCCGTCGTGGAACAATCGCAAGATCATCATCCACCCTCCCCAAGCTCGGAGAGGAAACAGTGTCGGTGAAAATCACCTGCAGCGGGACTTCTTCCCCAGTAGTGAGAGGGATTCCGGAACTACTGGGTGTCCCTCTTGGTCTGCTGTGCAGAATCGGCCACATGTTGTAACTTGACATTATCAATGGAAACAAAGCGATTGCCTTTGGCCCCTTCCAGCGGCGGTAAAATCACAGTTCTCGTGCCGCTCACCCCCAACACAGGGACAGGTTCTCGATAAGAAGGACCAAATTCTTTTTTAACTGCGACCTTTTCACGCACTAGATCCCCAATCCTGGGTATCCAACCAGTAGGTGTTACTGGCTCATCCTTAATTCCTGAGGAGGCAGCACTGGCAGAAGAGTTATCTTCACGGAATTGTTGTAAACCCTGCAAAACAGTGACACGATCATTTATGTCAAAGGGCGTATCTGCCGCCTCCACACCAGGACCATCTAGATCAGGAACATACATTCATGTTCCAAACAGGCACTCATATGAAGTACGACCCCCCCAGTGACCTTCTAGGCAAGTTATTAAGTGCTCTCTGTACTCCATATAGGTGGGCTAGCCAACCACGACCCGTACCTATAACTCTGGCCGTTAAGGACTGCTTTAAATCACGATTTAAACGCTCCACGACAGAATTTCCCTCGGGATGAAATGGAGACGAGAATTGGAGTTGGACCCCCAACGAAGCCATGGTGTCCCTGAATGCCTTAGAGGCAAAAGCAGGGCCCTGGTCCGAATGAAAAGCCGCAACTGCAAATATATCGACAAAGATGCGCAAATCTTTAATAACAGTTCGAGCGTCAGCCGAGCGTTGTGGCCAGACCCAAACAAATCTGGAGCACGAATCTACAGCAACCAATATATATTTGTATGCACTATCTGGTGTCAGCGGACCACAATGATCCAAGTACACACACTGTAATGGTTTATTTGAAATCAGAAGGGGCGTCTGCTGCGGGTGTCCAGCCGACGATGCTTTAATTTGTTGACAAACATCACAACAAAGGACATATTGCTTCATCTCTTTATAGAGACCAGGCCACCAGTAACGAGCCTGTAAAAGTGAAATCGTGGCAGCCACCCCAGCATGTGCAGAAGCCACCCCCTCATGTGCTGCAGAAATCAATCGAGGTCTCTCAATTTTATTGGGAATTTCACGTACACCAATGCCTGGAATTGTAACAGTAGCATTCAGCGCACCATTCAAGCAGTAACTATATCTTGAAGGAAATCCTTTAGGAAAGGGCTTGCCATCAACCGTAGCCTTTATGGCAGCCAAAATTTCTGTGTCTGGTTTGGTACTCAAACGAGTCACAGCGGCCACAGTGGCGACAGCCACTGCCGATTTCGCGGCTTCATCAGCCAAAGTATTCCCAGCAACGTGTATTCCAACGTGCTGGTGTCCAAGTGTATACACAACATGGACTTTAGGAAGCGTTTCCTTCAGATCCGCAACCTTACCCCACAACATTTTATGTTTAATGGTGTTGCCTTTAGAATCTCTGAACCCATTCATCTTCCAATAGTGTAGATATTCGTTGAAAGACTGCACACAGTAGTAGGAGTCACAGACCAGCAAGGTTAAAAGCGCCGGATCCGCGTGCTCCAACGCTAACAATAGAGCTTTGAGCTCAGCCAGCTGTGCCGTGCAATCTCCCAAGGTTTTAGTATAAGTATGTCGGGGGCAGAACACGTCCCCCTCCATTGTGCCGCTCACCACCGCACATGCAGCAGAATACGTTGTTTAGTCCCAACCGCTGGTTGCGCAGAGCCATCGGTATACATGACCACCTGATATTGGTCAATAGGCAACGTACCAGCAGGAACAGGGTATTCTATTTCATATTGAAGAAATTCTTGAGTCTGCAGTTTAGGGTCAAATACGTAATCTACATCAGTGGCTGTCAAAGACGTAGCCCATTGTATCCATCGCGGGTGCAAAGCTTTCGAATTTGGAACACTTGCTTTTGTAACTGCCTCTAAGGCCGGAATTGGGGAAACAACAACAATGCGTTGACCCTGGGCCAGCGGTCTTTCTTTAATAACAGCCATCTGT
This sequence comes from Pleurodeles waltl, assembly GCF_031143425.1. Lineage (NCBI taxonomy): Eukaryota > Metazoa > Chordata > Amphibia > Caudata > Salamandridae > Pleurodeles > Pleurodeles waltl. Next base: position 369,497,522 of record NC_090439.1, read on the forward strand.
ACTGCAGTGAGAATTTTCTCAGTCTGTGCAAAACGTTGTTCTGTAGCAGAATACAAGTGAGACTTGTATGCAATCGGGACTGTCTCCCCCTCATTAAAGGTGACATAAGTAAACCCAACAGCCCCAGGTATTACCCTGATGACTAAATGTGTCTTATTGTCCCGTGTGTGTAAGTGATTAACTGCTAAGAGATCACTTTGTAATTCTCGTAGTATGTGTGTATGTTCAATGGTCCAAAATCTACTCGAAAAATTCGGGCGAATCAACTCGTATAAGGGTTTTATACGCGTCGCATAATCAGGAATGTAAGTTCTGCCAAAATTCAGAGACCCCAACAATGACTGGAGCTTCCGAACCGTATTAGGAGGCTGCAATAAAGCACATTTCTCCAAAAAATGTGGTGCTAAGCTCTTGCCCTCACTCGACAACTCATATCCCAGGAAAATGACGCTGAGGAAGGCAATCTTTGATTTCTTAAAATTAAACTTATAGCCAATATCAGCAAACCCCACAACAATGCGCGATACACGCCTTAGATGTTGCAGAATCTCATGATCTGTCAGATATATGTCATCAACATATGATAACGCTTCAAGGTCGAACTCATGCAGCATTTCAGTTACACGAGCCGAAAACAGTCCTGGGCTATTCTTATACCCCTGAGGCAAACGACAAAAATAATTCTGAGAGCCAAACGCACTGAAACAGGTATAGTCCCGACTCTCGGGTGCTATATTCTGTCAGAAAAATCCATTCGAGATATCCAATGTTGTCTTGTATTTTTTACGCACTATATTATTCATAAGCGCTGCGCTGTGTGAATTCTGTATTGCATATGTGCGTGTATGACTATTCAAATGTCGGTAATCCACCACTATCCTATATGAATGGTCCGGTTTAGCAACCGGAAACAAGGGATTATTCATCGGCGAGACACAGGGCTCAATTACACCCTGATACTCCAATTGTGTAAGAATTTTCCTAACCGATGCCCTTGCTTCAAATTTGATAGGATACTGCGGTTGTGGCTGAGGTTCGCCCTTTATCGGAATTACATGATAAGGTGATTGTCTGTCCCACCCCACGTTATTTCTATACAAGGCGGGAGCCTGTGCTAGAGCCCATGATTTACTATAGGACTCCGCTAGTTCTCTCGGAACAAGTGGTGAGAAGGAAGGTGTAATAACCTCCTCCCCAACCGGACAGTCGCGAACAAAGTCAGGTGGCCAATCCTGTTCGGCCAGCAGAACATCATATGATTTTACCACATGGTCCCAAAAAATGGCGTTTATAATACGGTCAATGTTCCCTTCCAATCGCAGAGTCACTTCATATACTCTATCAGGATCAGAGACTCGCATATCCGCCGTCTCGACTTGTATGAAGTCATCAGTTGCTTTCACCTCCAGATGCTCTAGAAGACTCCGGCGAACTATTGTGACCTCTGCCGCGCTGTCTAACAGTGCTAATGCCCATGTCTTGTTCGTCAAGAGAACTCTCTTCTTGAGCGGCATGTCTAACTGAGACTGCTGCCACTTTCTTCTTTTTAAATTGCTGTTTTTGTTGCAGCGGTTTCTCTTCTTGTTTAATAGAAACCTCCGCTGAGCGTTGTGAATCCTGTCTCGGTTTCACATACTCCGTCCTCCACTCTGACCGCCCACCTCTCTCACTTCTCTTTTCCGAGGAGTCCTGAAAGGAACGAGATTGGCGTGTATCAGTATATTGATATCTATCAGGCGTCTTCAAAGTATCCCTATTCCTGAGATTATACTTATTCTGTGGGGTCTCCGGTTGCGGAGACTGTCCACCATCTTTCTTAGGTGTTTGCTGTTTCTTTTCCCACCGCTTTTTCGAACCCTCAGGTTGTTGCTGTTTAGCATTATCTTTATTATTTTTACCCTGTAACTGGGGTTTTTGTGGTCTAGCCCCTAGGCTATCACGACCAACACTAGAATATGTTTCCGCTGTTATTCTCGGAAGCTCCCGCTCCTGATTAAGCAGCGGAACATCCCGAAGACGCATTCGCACTGCTATTGCTACTGCCTCTCCCTTGAGATTACTCAAAATAATAGAAGAAACTGTGACAAAATTGCCCAGTAACTGCATGCCCAAATCTAAGGCAGGGGCAGCCCCATATTCATCTTGAATCTGTTTAAGCACGTCCGGTAAATTAGCTAATGTCGGTGTACCGTGTGCAGTAGTGTAGAGCGCGGCAAATACCGTGCCCCAGGTATTACAAAGGTCCACCGGAGGAACCATCCCACACGGCAAACACATCGTCAAAATTCTATGTTTATCCTGAGGTCCCGTATGGGGAAATACTGCTTCCAGCGTATTAATTTTTTGCGCCAGCCAAAATGGAGTCTCCTCTTGTTTAGCCGGCACTTTACCCATAACAGAGTGTACAGTGGCCGGATTAATACCCGGAACCACTGCCTGTGGGTGCGCTGGAGCAGCACGCGCTGCATTCATATTTAGTGTCTGCATTACAAACTGAACTAATCGTCTATATGTAGCCGTTAATTCTGTATATAAACGACGAACTTCAACCACTGCCAATTGAGCAACCGCAGGATGAGGTGTATATGTAGCCAATAAAGGCCAGGTAGGACCATCATTACTCAGCGGACCTAACCTAACTTGTGCTACTGTGTGTGGGAGGGCGCCATCAAGCCAATTATGGTGTTCTTGATAAGATAGAGGTATTTCTAAATAAGCGTAAGCCCTGTATTGTCCAGGGACATTCGCAACAGTGTATTCGTGAAAAGTATTTGTTCCCCCCATCCACTGCTGGAAATCCGACCCAAGAATAAAAAAGTTCTGTTCTATAGGCTGCATGGGCGTCCACCACAAAAGTGACTGGATCCCCCTGGACTGTCAGTCCATGTGTCAACAGATGTCCTGTGAGCGGGTGACGCATATTAATTGCTATATTCACTACATTTGGATTCACCATTTTATAAAAAATAGCTTCAGGTCAGAGAAGGCACACCAATATCGGGGTTTTTCCTTTCAAAGTTCAAGCTTGAACAACCAACCACTAAGCAATAGGAATCACCTATGCCGTGGCGGCGGAAAGCCTCAGCCCCACGGACGTCTCCGTATACGGAAGCGAGGAGTCAAAATATATATGAGACCAAGAGAGTCAGTCGGACCTAATCATTAGAGCCAGACCAAACGTTGGCGGCGCCATGTCGCGTGGGCTCTCATTATTCTAAATGAGACTACTGGATTTCTAGGTAGCAGGATCTATAACGGTGTGGGGGACTGAGTCTGACCCACGTGTAAAGAACTCTGTCACCCTAAATCCGGTTTTTGCTCCGGCTAACTAGCAGTGCCTCATTTCTCCCATGTGGAAGAAATGATTTGGCAGCCGAGCGCATGACATCTTTAGAACTTCTCAGGGAAGTCGTGGTTACTCAGATCCAAACCAACTCTCTTATTTCCAATATGATCTCATATACAAATGACAAAGACAGTATAAGTTTTATATAATGTTTTTAATAAAACAACTGTATTTTAGATATTAAGGCGTGAGCCGCAATAACCAGAACGATACAACACAGTAGGATTAAAATAGTCACCAGGAGAGTAAAACATAAGAACAAAGCTATCATATTGTCTAACAGTTTCTACTCTCCCTCTGCTTGTTCTATTTAGAGCACAGCATGTTAAGCTTCTAGCTTGCCTATTAGAATCACTGTGGAGACATCAGCCCTCATACCTGAGCAAAGACCTGTGATCTTGGTTCAGCATCTGCAACGAGGCAGTCAGCATCTAGTTGTGGTTCCCTGGTCGTAATCTCCCTCTTGCGTGTATTGGGACAAGGAAGTGATTTTATAACTAACATGTCATCGTGATCACAAAATGTCCCTACGCAGGAATGCCAAGTCTAAACTCCTACCACGTCTATCGGCAATGTACCAGACTGTATCCTTGACTGAAGCACAGAGTAAATATGTTATGGAGAACTCTAGTGCTGAAGTAGGCAAAACAGTGTGATATGAATAAAAAACAACACCATAGAACTGGCTATTTGAAAAATAACAGTACGAAGCCTAATAAAAAGCATGTAGAGCAAAGTGCACAGAGGCTCTAAGCTGTCAGCAAATGAATAAAATATATTCAGGGCAAAATGCACAAAGGCCTAAAGCCTGAAGCTAAAGCGCAATGAATACGTAAAACTAACCACACTACACAGCTTCTATACAATGTGCAGTAATGCCTAAAATTTCCCGTTGACCATGGGCAGTACTATAGTGTGTGGCAAAAGGGTAGTTAATGTTGTTCGTGTGAATGGCCCTTATGTGTTCTTGGATTCTCTCCTTTAATGATCTGATGGTACTGCCAACATAAATGCGGCCACATTTACATATTAGACAATATACAACATATTTGGTATTGCAGTTGATGAATGCATGGATTGTATATGAGGTCTTGGTATTATATTGGAAACTGACTATCTTGTCTTTTATGTAACAACAAATACTGCAGTAGCCACACTTATAAGAGCCGCTGGGCGTTTTCGGTAACCATGTATTGGTAATGTTGGGTGGTAGGAAACTATGACACAATGAGTCCAGTAGTGTACGACCTCTGCTGTAGGTGATGCTGGGTCTACTGGTAAGACCCTTATTTAGAGTATTGTCAGCTAATAGGAAAGACCAATGTTTGTGCAAAATGTTGTAGATCTGTGTTTCCTACCACCCAGTTTTGAACAGCAATAGAACCCGAACCACTGGATGGAATTAAACCAAATTAAACAGAAAGTTAGCTCTTCATCCAGAAAGTGCTTCTTTTGTTATTTGTTTTAAATCCGTTGAGTAGTTTTTGAGAAATTAAAGAAAATCCAAAATTGTATAAATAGGGACATGAAGGCTCTGCAAACCCTCCTGATCTTGTGCTGAGATCTGATTGGCTGCCTAGATTTCAGCAAGGAAATGTTGGTAGCCATCTTGGGACTTGGCTTCAGCCGTGTCCCAGATAAAAAGAATTAAAAAACTAAAGGGTCCAGGGTAGGGATCCCCGGGGGCTTCATTAAAGGAATGAAAGGGGTCCATTTTGGAACTCCATATCCCAGGGACCACCACCTCCCTAGGACAATAATCATTGGAGGTGCCCACACTTGGGACATAGCTGTTTGCATCAGCTTGATTGGAGCTGACAGCTCCCACCATGCAAAAACAAACAAAGTCTGCTTTCTGCAAGAGAGAGCTGTCGAACAGCTAGTTTATATAGAAAAAGCAGGTTATTTAACTTGCCTATACCTGTCTTCCCTGCACACAAATATGCGTGTGGGGAAACAGATGAACACATTGCTCCTTCAAGCAGTAAGCTCCTATCAAAAGCAGCTCCCTGCTTGGGGAAGCAATGCCGGCTTCCACCGCAAATGGAAAGCCAGCTAGGACCACAGGGAAATTGAAGCTCTACCCACGGTCCTGTCACTCTCTCACTCTTCCATCCCATAATGAGATGGGAGAGTGAAATATTCATTGCAATAGTCTCTCCACGCAATGACTAAAAAGCACAGTAGGAAGTCACCTGTGACATAATTCTTAAGGGGCTCACACTGAAAGTTGAGGGTTTTAGTCCGGGTGTGTCTGTGGTCATATCCCTACTTTAATTTGTTCTCAACTTCAAAATGTTAAGGTTCATAATGAAAGGTAATATCCCTCTTTTTAATTGACAAATAAATTGTTCTTCTCAGTTTGTCCAGAAATATCTCACTCTAAGCATATCGTTCACCAAAGCTTAAAAAATCTCTCACTCCCTCTCATTCTCTTTCTCTCTCTCCCTCTCAGTTTCTCTTTTTCAATCTCTTTCTCCCACCGACTCGGACCCTTATGCACCCATTCACAGATACACTCAGACACTCATACACCCACTCACAGATGCACTCAGACCCTCATGCTACCAATCATAACCGCACTCAGGCCCTCACACACCCACTTACAGACCCACTCAGACACACGCACACACTCACAATCCCACTCAGACTCTTACACACACACTCACAGACCCACTGAAACCCTCACGCACTCACTCACAGACCCACACAGACACTGACACACCCACCAAGACACTGATGCACCCTCTTTCACACTCAGACACTCACACACCTACTTGCAGACCCACTCACACTCTCACACACCCACTCACAGATCCACTGAAACTCTCACGCTCCCACAAAGACACTGATACACCCACTAAGACATTGATGCACCCACTCTCACACCCAAACAGACACTCTCACAACCACTCTCTCCCCCAGAAACACTCTCTCACACCTATTCTCACACACACAGAGACAAGCTGCAGCCAACTCCTGCCATGCACAGACAAAAAGCTGTGCCCAGTGTGGGGTTGGGTGGGTAGAGGGGTTACCATAGGGTCTGACTGCAGGCCAACCCTGTGGCCAACCACCACTGCTCACAGCCTGGCAGTGTTTGGATTAATGTATAGTAATGAAAATTACTTTACGTTAGGAAAACCATAGAAATTCATAGAAACAAACAAAGGTTACAGGGATGTAATAGTTAGGAAATAGAATTTTATGAAAACATAGAAATTAACTTGAAAAATTTAAAGGTTACAGGGATGTTACAGTTAAGCTCACATTTTAAAGTACCAAACAATAGAAATTCACCTGTTATAGTTTGAGTTATCTCAAGTAACTGTAACTCGTGCCCTAAGGTAACTTAGTCATATTGGAATTAACCTGCAGTTTGTAAACCTGATGCACTGTAGGCGCAGAAATCACCGGCAGGCTGGCCTAGGCCTTCACTGATCCGGAGGGCTAATAATACCACAGTGAATTGTAAGGCTGAATTGACATGATCTTTTTTTGTTATTTTAGCGCCTTAGATGTATAGACTGCTCATCACAAGTCTCCTGCACTAGAACATCTGGTCAAAATTAGACCCCTTATGGTCAAGGTTCATATAACAAGTACATTTGATGAATGTATGATTAGTAATGATGTAGTTGAGGCGTTTGACTAATGTAGCACATTAGCTAATTTAATCAGTTTTGAGGATCTGATTCCACGTGTGTTTTTACAATTTGAAATATGATGGAAAGAGACCGGATTATCCCAGTAACAAAGTGCTCCTGGATTAACAACGCTGGGATAAATCAAAAGCTCTAATGCCATGTGCATTGCTTAGGCTGAACAAAGGGGGTTCGCCAATGTGCCAAAGCATTTTTTTGTTCTCTGAAAGATTTTTATTTTTCCAAGTCACTTTGGGTCCTGCAGAGGATTTTGACTGAAGAGTGTCACGTCATACAAAGTTTGATGGTTATGATAAAATGTCCCTTTTTGTAGGCCTGAGGAAATGTCCATTGCCCAGAAGTAATCTTGCATAATTTGGAGAATCTCGTAAACGATTGTTTCTCCAAATTCCTGGAATTACCGTATTATAGCCCATCCTGTAATTATACATCCTTCATGGCAAAATTTAAGCACGAGAGCTTGTGAATAATGTGAACAACCAGAGAGTGAGCGGGTGCTTTTTGCTGTGCTTGTGTTTATCCTCTCATTTTTAAGACAAAATACACTCTTACATCCAAAATAAACACACATGCACATTCCAAAATAAAATATAGCATCAAATGCCATTTTTTGAATTTCGTATACTATGCATAATTTCACTTGATTTATCCTAAAGTTTACATAATTACACAACAGCTAATTATGAAAAATGAGCACACCCCTACTTATATGACACCCAGCCATAACATCAGAGGCTATGCTTCTTTTGGGGTAGTAAGGTTGAGCGCTTGCAGGTGTTGAGCACTGACACTCACTTATTGGGGCGTGGGCCCTATTTTCCATCATTAGACTGTGATACAGACCAAACGAAAGTGCAGAAAATGGTGAAATAAGAAGGAAGACAAATCATAACACTGACAAAGATCGGAAGTATGGATTAAAAAGAACCCCCAAAATGAGATAAACTGGCAGGAAGCACAAGCTGGTGTAAAAAAGATTCATGAGGTGTAATCAGAGTAGGTGGCTTTGCAATTCAGCAACCCAAGCATTTGGAAGTGACTGGCTGCAGCTTCTTAAGGAAAAGTGTGGCTCTTGCACTTCACTTTTTTAGTTATTTCTTAACAAGTTTTGCACTTTTTTTTATAGAAGGGTGTAGTAAACATGACTACAAGTGTAGGTAAGATTAAGCTCTTTTAATAAATATATAGACCGCTGCGATGTCGCAGCTACCGCCCCAACCGTCCTCTTGACTCCGAGTGTCTCGAGCTCTCTCTATCACAAGCTCGAGACATAAAACTGGAGTTGCGAGGACGCGGCAACACCACGAAGGGTTAACGGAGTATCCTTAAAAACCGAGACTTACTAAGAGGTTGGTGTGACAGAAATGTTCACTACAGCGTCGATCAAATCAGCCCTGTCGTATCGGTGTGAGGTCGCTCTAAACCCCATTCTTAAAGCTTTGTTTAACTCTTGTGAATCAACAATCCCTCTCCCTTTGATTTCACATGACAAACTCCGGCCACATCTTCTCCCTGCCCATGGAATAGATTCGCCACAAATGGTGCAAAAGAGCCAAAAAAATGGAACATAAATGAATGTACAAAACAGCGCCGAAGGGAACTGTATATGAAAAATACGTTCTTTGGTGATTATGAATCATCACTTCTCAAACATTACCGGCCTTTCTTTGTCTTTTGCAGATCTACCTACGTTTCTTGGACTATGAAATGCAGAACTCAAACGAATGCAAGAGGAATTTTGTTGCAGTCTATGACGGAAGCAGCTCAGTAGAAGATTTAAAGGCTAAATTCTGCAGCACCGTCGCTAATGATGTGATGCTGCGCACGGGGCTTGGTGTAATCCGCATGTGGGCAGACGAGGGAAGCCGGACCAGCCGTTTCCAGATGCTCTTCACATCGTTTCAAGAACGTAAGTCTTGCGGCGATCCTCCTCCGCGTCTCGCTATAGCAACAGATTGAGTGTTATGAAAAGCGTTTGTAGTGCTAAACCATAAACATTCTGACAATTGTCAAGAGCTGAGCTTCTTGTTGTTTCTGCTATATGGCGGCAGGTGCACTCTGTCATCAATTGTTGTTCATGAGGCATCGGGTACTCTCACATAAAGTGTACAGGGCCGCCATCAGGGCTGCCATCTGAGTGTCACTTTTTCGGACGCTCCAGAGGCGCAAACAACTGTTCCTTATTTATAAGGAGGTGTATAGCCTCCTGTTAAATATGGGCCCCTCTAACGCAGTTTCTGCGTCAGAGGGGTGTGCAATTTGGACGCTGCCCCAGATTTATGAGAAATATGAGATACATGAAAAACAGGATGAACCTTCCAAGGCAATGGTAGATGAAATCGAACTGAGACTTGGTTTAATACCCGCAGGATTATAAAACGGCCAAAGTAACAGGGTTTGAATTTAATCTGGGACAGGCGAAAAGGCAAAATCTTAGAAGAAAAACAGACCTTGTTCCAAGGCTGGTAAGATGGTGCACGACTACGCTGAATATCAGCTACCTTCTTCATATAGGGCCAGATGTAGGAAGCCGTTTGCATGGTGCAAACTGCGAAAATCGCAGTTTGCGCCATGCAAACAGTCTAACGCGATGCTCATTCACAAATTGCGAGTCGGTACCGACTCGCAATTTGTGAATGCGACTCACAAATAGGAAGGGGTGTTCCCTTCCTCTTTGCGACTCGCATCGCAATTCAGAATTGCTTTGTGACCGCGAATGCGGTCGCAAAGCAACTCGCAGTTACCACCAGTGTCACATTGGTGGTAACTCATTCGCAAAAGGGAAGGGGTCCCCAGGGGACCCCTTCCCCCTTGTGAATGTGGGCATAAAGGTTTTTTCAGAGCAGGCAGTGGTCCAATGGACCACTGCCTACACTGAAAAAACGAAACCAAATGCTTTCGTAATTTTTTTCATTTTTAAACTCATTTTCCTTTAAGGAAAACGGGATGCAAAATGAAAAAAAAAACTGCTTTATTGAAAAAGCAGTCACAGACATGGAGGTCTGCTGACTTCAGCAGGCCACCATCCCTGTGAGTGCAGGGACTCGCTATGGGGTCACAAAATGCAACCCACCTCATTAATATTGATGAGGTGGGTCTTTGCGACCCCATAGCGAGTCGCAGACGGTGTCTGAGACACCGTTCTGCATCCGAATTTGCGATTCGGAAATTGCGAGTCGCACAGACTTGCAATTTCCGAATCGCAAATTCGGACCTTCCTACATCTGGCCCATAATGTTTTGTGGCTAAGAGATTGGTACGTAGCAGGTTCTGAACCTGACAGAGATTACGAACAACTGAGGTAACTGCGGGAATAGATAAATCCTTATTAGTAACAGTAGGAAAAGCAGTAGGGTGGAAACCATAAGTACATAAAAAAAAGTGTGGACTTTGTTGTACTATGGACTGTATTATTATTGTAGGAAAATTCAGTCAATGGTAGATATGAAGACCAATTACTTTGACTTGCATTACAAAAGCAGCGTAGATATAGTTGTAATCTTTGATATAGGCGTTCGGTTTGACCAATGGTCTTTGGATAGAAACCAGACAATAGAGCCACCTCAATATGTAAAAACTTACAAAATGTTCTCCAAAAACGGGACACATATTGAGGTACTCGATCGGAAATGATTACTTGAGGGAGGCCATGCAATCAAAATATATCTCGTAGAAAGAGTTGACTCATTTCCTTGTGGGTAATTTCTTTAGGGCAGAAAAATGAGCCATCTTAGTAAAAGAGTCAACCGTTACCATTATGACCTGATAGCCAGCAGAGGATGACAATGAACATGTAAAATCTGTGGTCAACGTATGCATGGGATGGATGGCACAGGCAAGGGCATCAATAAACCTGCTGGCTTAGCCCGAGGTGTCTTAGTTTGAGCACATATTGGGCAAGATCTTACATATGTTTCAGCATCATATTTCAACATGGGCCACCAAAAAGAGCAGAGGAGCAGTTCCTGTGTGTTCATAATTCCACGATGTCCAGTAGTAGGGGAGTCATGACACATTTGCATGGCTTCTGTTTGCACCTTTTTAGGAGGCAAAATAAGGTGTTTTTATGATAGTAATACTCGTCATGCTTCTGTAAGTGGGAACTTAAAGTGTTCCATTCTTCCAAGGGTAAATTTTGATACTCTGCTTTCACACCATCGAGAAAGGATTGAACGACTCCCACTATTCGACCTGGCTCTATGATGTGTGTATAAGTAGTATTTGTTCTCTCCCGATATCGGCAGAAAAAAGCATCTGCTACAATATTTTGGGATCCAGGTATGTATGTTACTACAAAATCATATTCACTAAAAAAGAAAGACCATCTGACTTGCCGACTATTCCGGCACTGATACCTGAGGAGGCACTGTAGTTGCAATGATCTGTTCTAACTTCAAACGTCTCCTTTGAACCCATTAAAAAATGTCTCCAGTCCTTGCAGGCAGCTTTTAATGCTAGTAATTCCGTCTCCAACACAGAATAGTTTTGTTCTGCATCTGACAACACATTGGATAGGTAAAAGACAGGATGTTTGAGGCCATCATCGTCTTGTCTTTGTAGTAACACGGCTCCAATAACTCTATCTGATGCACCAGTGACCACTAGAAATTTCTTTGTAGTGTCAGGATGATGTAATATCGGAGCTTGTGTAAAGGCACGTTTTAGACTCTGAAAGGCTCTTTCTGCTTCTTCTGTCCAAATGAAACCCTTCTTTAGACTTTCTTTTTTGATGTTCTGGGTTATATGACCTTGTTGTTGGGCAACGTCGTTTATAAATTGTCTATATAAACTGGATAACCCTGGAAAGCACTGTGTCTCCTTTATAGCAGCAGGAGAAGGCCAATCTAATATAGCTTGTACCTTTTCTGGGTCCATGGCAATGCCAACTTGGTTGATACAGAAACCAAGATATTGCACCTTGGTCTTGTTGAACTCACAATTTTCAGGCTTACAGTACACATTGCTTTGTCGGAGTCTTTCCAGAACCTGAAGAAAATGCTTAGTATGGTGTTCAGGACAACAAGAATATACCAGAATGTCATCTAGATAGATGACAGCACTTTGGTTCAAAAGATCAGAGAAAACCGAATCCACAAATCTTTGGAATATGGAAGGTGCATTAGTCAGACCAAAAGGCATGACGCAGTATTCAAAATGGCCTAATGGAGTACGAAAAGCGGTCTTCCATTCATCACCTTCCTTAATCCGTAAAAGATGATAGGCACCCCGCAGATCTAACTTGGTGAATATTTTGCCTCCGTGGACTGCTTCCAAAATATTGTTAATAGGAGGTAGGGGATAGATATCTTGATAGTAATTTTATTCAACTCTCAAAAGTCAATACGGGCGGAGATCTTTAGTCTCCATTGGTACAAAGAAAAAAGGACCCCCAGCAGGTGATGAAGAGGGAACAATCAATCCTCTTAGCATGTTTTCATCTATGTATTCCTTAAGTACTTTTATTTCTTGCTCTGATAAGGAATATATTCTTCTGAATGGAACTACTTCCCCAGGGATCAAAGGAATAGCACAGTCATAATCCAGATGAGGAGGCAAAATGGTTTTTTGAGGTTTCTGGAACATATCGGAGTATCCTTGATAGCATCTGGGTATTCCTTGAATCATATTAATGGTACTGCTTGCTTTATTGGAAGAGAAAATGGAACCTTTCAGACACCAATAGGAATCGGTCGAATAGCAATGTAATTTACAAAAGTGGGATGAGAGTGATAGAGTCCATGTTTACCAATTTATATATGGATTATGTTGTGTTAGCCAAGGAATACCCAGAATCATAGTATGGTCAGTAGAAGATATCAAGTCAAGGGCAAAGTATTCCTTATGTCTTCCAAATTGCAGGCAAAGGGTAGGAGTAGTATTCACCACTGGTTCTGAAGTTAAAGGAGAGCCACCTACTGTTTGAACATGTCCAGGGATCTATTTAGGAACGCAAGGTATTCCTTATTCCTTACCCCATTTCTCATTTAGGAACATCTCACTGGCTCCACAATCCAATAACGCAAATACTTGTTCTTCCTGGTGAGGGCACTATATAATTACTGAAAATATAGAAAGAGCTGTGGTATCTTCTCGAGAGGAGCAGATGGAAAGTATCTCAATGCCTCCCGCCCCCTTCCTCCTCACAGGGGACGGGAGTTGGCATTTCCTGACAGTCTGGTGGGACGGATTGGATCCATTCGAATTAGATGACCCGCACTGCCACAATAAAGATATAAGCCTTTGCATCATCTGTTTTCTCGTTCTGCTTCAGATAATGGTTCGTGAGCAATATCAATTTGCATGGGTTCTTCTTCTGTGGAGGCTGGTTCCTCTGGTTGGTTTTCTTCAGGGCGGCGTGCAGAAGAGTGCATTGCTACTGATTGGGACTGCAACCCGGACCTTCATTTCTCCAGTCTACGTTCTTGTAAACGGTACTCAATATTAAGTGCCCGGTCCATCAGTTCTTTCAATGACTCTACCTGGGTGGAATGCACCAGTTCATCCGTTATTTCATCTCGTAACCCTCGACGGAAGAGTGTCACAAAAGTGCATTCAACCCATGTGGTTTCAGCCGCTAGTTGTTTGAAATTGAAATTTGCCTTCCCCTGCCGTATCTTTCATCGCTACTTAATATGTGTGCACTTGTATATGTAGACAGTTACCCATGACTCTCCTTAGGAAGGGAAAAGTACTGGGGACAACATACAGGAGGAGAGAGTCATAAAGAGAACAGTATAGCAGGAGATATGAAGCAGATGCAGAAGGGATGGAGATGGAGGTAATGTAGAAAAATATGCGAGGGATTGATAAAAGTAGAGTAAATAGAGAACAGTGAATTTACCAGAAGGAAAGATAAGGAGAGGTAGAAAGAGGAAGATTTAGGTAGAGAAAGAGAGGCAGAGAAATCGACAAGGCTTTACAGCGCAGTAAAGAGGTAAAGATATATAGCAATAGTGAGAAGGAAATGTAGGGAGATGCAGAGGAATAATCCAAGGGGTGAAGTAGCGAGAGACTGTAGTAGGGGGAAAGAGAGAACAGAAGAGAGAGATGAACAGAAACAAGAGAAATGTGGTATAGAGTGAAAGTAGGAATCTGAGAGAAATATGTGATACAAAAAGAGAAGTAAGGTGCATGCCGATGTATAGAGTTGTAAGAAGAAGTGATAAGGTTGATAGATCTATAGAGAAGGCTGAGAGAAATAGTTGAGGTGGAGGGATGAGTTGAAATGGAGAAGGAGGTCCAGAGAGAGAGAGAGATGTGTGCATGTGTGTGCATGTGTGTGTATGTGTATGTGTGTGTGAGGGAGAGTGAGAGGCAGGAGTCGATGAGAGAGAAAAATGTGTTGAGGTAGAGAAACAGAGGTAGTCTTAAAGGAGTAAGACTTTTACAGAGGTGAAGGAAAGAAAACAGAAGGTAAAACCAGAGAAAGAGGAAGGGAAGATGTGAGATTGTAAACTAATAGTGAGGTAAATTATAAGGTTAGGTTGTGAGAGAGAGGGCATTGGGATACAGAGAGGTGAGATAGTGAGGGAGAAGTGATGTAGTGAGAGAGATGAGATAGAGAGGTGAGAGGAGTGATAAGGAAGAGAAAGGCCTGACAGAGAGGCAGAGAAAGGTATGGTAATATTGACATGGAGAAAGATAAAAAGAGCAGTGAGGTAAAGACAGAGCTGAGGTTGTGTGAGAAGTGAAATTGATGGAGGAGAGATACAGGGAGTTCAGATGGAAAAAGTGAGGTACAGAGAGAGGGATGAGGTACAGAGACAATAAAGTACAGAGAGAGATGAGGTATAGAGAGAATTGAGGCTAGGAGAGGGAATCAACAGTGATAGATATAGGTGCAGAGAGAGAGAGATGGTCAAGAGCTTTTGAGAGAGGTAGAGGGATATGTTGAATGATATTTATTGGGCGTATTGTGAGAGAGGTAAGGGAGATAAAGTACCAAATCCTATTTCTAGACAAATTCTTAAACATCCCATATATTGAATATTTGCAGTATAATGTAGCACACATACAATGTGTGAAATGTTTGCTGAAAGCAAAATATTCTTTACATTAGTGTCTGCTTCAACGAGGAGTTAGTTTTGAAGCAAATCCTTTTCTGGCTATGTAAGTTTGCTTCAAAAAATATAAGTGCATGCTCTAATCCACTTACATTACACGTAAGTGATGCTAAAATAATATAAATCAGCACAGAGTGCTATTTGTGTTATGAAAAGGGCAGTTTTCCAGGCAAAATAATTTTTCTACTGGAATGCAAGTACCCTTTCAAGAGTTTGTGTTGCTTTGCATGACTATGTATGACTTTGTCCTAGCAAACCCCTCAGTAAGCGTGACCTTGTATCTCTTAAGTATCCCAGGCTATCAAATTACACAAATCTGTTCTTTTAGCAATGTGATCATGGCAGGAATTTTGATTGTCAAATTCACTTTTCTGGCTATTTGGGAGTTAAGGGCCCTGGGCAATGGTTCACTTTATCCATATCTTGAAACATATCTGGACAATGCAGCCTTTATATTCACCCCTTACATTCAATAACACCAACCTTTGGCTTTTGAACAAAACTTTGGGCTCTGGCATTTATTCTTTCACAAATTAAGCACTGAATGAAGCAACGTAAAATTCAAACAACACTATGTTGAACGAATCTTCATTGATGCTCATCCATGAGATTTACTAACTGGCAATATTTATTGTACAGCAGTGGAATATTCCATGAATATTGTAAATATACAATATGTAGCAACTTCACAGAATTAACTGGCATAATTTTAAGGCAATGGAATAAACTACACAATTGGTTCCAAAAATACACAAGCTTTGATCTCAATTATCTTCTTAGAGTATTTCTTTAATTTTCCAGGAGATTATTATGAGAAGACAAATGCCACATTGGAATGTATGAGTAGTCTTTTATTTTTAAATACCATGGTCCTTCAGTAAAATCTTATGTTCAAAGTGGTCCTGACTATTTCCTAATTTGAGCCAGTGGTTTCTGGTGCTCGGCACCATCATTTGTCAACTCTGGCACATTTAATAGTCTGCCACATGGTGGTGCTGTTTGTCTAATTTACAGTCAAGCACAACAGCAGTTCTTTATTAAGTCAATACACATTACAAATTAATAATACCTGCTGCCAAAGACAATTTTATTGCTTTGGTGGCCATGAGTAGCCAGAATGGTCACACTTGTAGGAATCTGATGGTTAATATTTGCATTGTTACTGTATTTAGTAGCACTGATAGCAGCATTGGCCAGTGCGAGTGTGCTCCAGAAGAGGGCCCTGGCACCAATTGCCTTACAAACACTGGTCCTGCCACTCTGAACCACAAGACATGTTTGATATAAATCGGAGCCCGTCAGTTAGTTCAGTTTTACAATATGGAAGCAGGAGGTTGTGGTGGACAGTCGGACCAAACAACTGTGACTCCACACAATCACTGTTGTGCTAGGTGTTTCCAAATATTGCTGAACAATATCAAATCCAAAATTTAGATTGTGATTGTTCCAAGGTTTCTAGTCTAAAGGAACAGGAGTCTCTTGGCTCCATGTTTCTGAAAGCACCACATCAGAGTCCCTGACAGTCTATGTAGTTGTCAATGTTCAGTCATCTAGAGTAGGTTGAAAGCTTATTTGTCCTACCCTTGCCACGTTCTTAAGTCCAATCAAACAGTCTGGGAAGGAGTTTTGCACCATAGAGAGATTTCCTGAAAGAGTATCCCTTGCCCTTCTTCCAGAATTCACTTTCAAACTTGGGCCCAGATTTACAAGGCACTAGCGCCTCCTTGCGCCATATTAGTGTAATTTATTTAATGCCAATGTGAATCAAGGAGGAAATTTGTGCCGTGCCATATTAACAACTTGGCGCAGTGCATGCATTGTGCCTCTTTGCGACCCCTTGTGCCACATTATGCCATCAGGCATAATGTACGGAAGGGGGAATCCTGGCATTAGGAGGCCTGCAAAAATGGCACAGTGAAATCTACAAGATTTTACTCCACCATTCTTGGTGTCATTTTTAACACCTGCTCAATGCAGGCGTTTAAGTGATGCACCCTTTGTAATGAATGAGCCCCCTTGCACTTAGCTGCACTAGCGTCAACTTTTATTACGCTAGTGCAGCAAAGCGCTACAATAGCGTAAAAAATGTTGATGCTATTTTCTTAACAAGATCCATGGTGTGTCATATTGTAAATACGGTGCAACCAAGGTTTTGTTAGCGGGCTGTAGGGGCACACAAGAAAAGTGGTGCATCTGGACCGATGCATCACTTTCTTGTAAATCTGGCCCATGGTGTCTAAGGGTCTGATTTAGATCGTGGCAATAACGATCCTGCCATTGACTTATCGACTGAAAACCTGTCCACCGCTGTGACGGTCCACCCACAGTATTTAGATGTTTACATTCCCATAGACGGAAGCTTGCAATTGAACATATGTGTCTGCCAAGAAACACCGTCCACGTCGACGGTGGGAGAGGGAATAGTGGATGCGAGGAGGTCCCCAGCCACCCTTCCCGCTGTGTAGATTTGGATGTGCCTTACCGCCAAGATAAAAGTGGCAGTCCAACCTCCATTTCTCAGTTTACGAATTGGGGGGAAGGGGTAAAAACTCACCTTTTTTCCCTATTCCATCCACGTCTTTGAATGGACATGACTGGACAACACCTGCCATCAGTCCTGCTACTGACCCGCATCACCAGGCTCAAAGGTAGGAATGCCACATTGCCAGGGTATGTTGGGTGGGCACTGCACAGGAGGACGGGACCACAGCAGGCATATACACGTCACAGTTATTTCTTTTAATTACTGTGACATGTATACATAGGGTACACAATGGTGTCACACATGGCACACTGGTGCAACACATATATCGCACACATATACAATTGTCATTGTGGTGTCATCATTCATTGCAAAAGGAATGCTGACACCACAATGACGATACACTCACACTGGACAATGGTGTCCATGTGTGTGCATTGCAAGGGGACCTGTGAGGGTAGGTTTGTGCTATCTGTTGTGTATGTGAGTCAGTACATGTATGTGTGTATGTGTGTGTGGATTGGCTGATTGAAGTGGAGGGAGCAGGAGTGGGTGATGTGGTTATGTCTGGATGCATGTCACTTGAATGTGAGACCAATGTTTTTTTAATGTTGTGTTCCTGTGTGACACATTCAGAGTGTTGTCTGACAGACATTGTTGTGACGTATGTTGTGTTGTTGTCCTTGTGTGTGAGTGTGTTTGTGTAGCTGAGTGCGTAGTTGTATTGGTTGTTGTTGTCATGTGTCAGTACAGAGTCAATGGTGTGAGTGTGTTGTGTCATGGATTTATGTCAATGTGTGTTTTCGGCAAGTACAAGTTGTGTTGTGCTGAAATTGTAATGGATGATTGTGCGTTTGCGGTGTTGTGTAATGCAGGGGGACATATATGGCTAAGGCATAAACATAAAAGCAACACCCAGAGCAGAGTAGTATTAATCAAAAGTCACTAAGAAGTATCCATTAATTCTAGTCCATGGGGAAAATCAGTAAAAAAGTGCAATATTTATTCCATAGTGGGTGAGCAGCCGACACGTGTTTAATCTCTGACAACATTTTCAAGGCTGCAAAGAAAGAATACTGTATGGAAAGTATAAACACTTGATATTCAATTTGAGAGCTATCAAAAAAGACCCGAAATCCTACATCCAAAACTAATTTAGACCAACATTAATATTTCCATGTTGGTGGAAGTTTTATTGGCAAAGCAATATAAAAGACACTAGAATATAATCATGTATAAGATATATAATAAACATCATGTAGAAAAGGCAAACCAACATCAACACCACTTGTGCAAACAGACAGTGAAAAAAGAGCAGAAACTTGTTAGAACTCAATAAAGTTGTTACAACTCAATTTCCTAAAGTATTACGTGTTGAAAGCTCATGGCATAAAAGCTGTGCGGACTGTCCAAGATAGTGTAGTAGTACCAAAAAGTCCAACACAAGTAATCAGGACAAAATACAAGCTACTACTCGTGCATCAAATTTGTCGAAGAATGGCTAAAAACAAAAGAGAAAAGCAGTGTGTCATGAGCGAGCCAATCAGAGTACACTCTGTGCCATCGGATTATGCCAGGAGAAAATTTGTCACATAACATACCTGGCAAGGAAGTTCATGTGTGTCAAGCCGAAGTCAGAGACAAACATAATACGGAGTGGCCATGATAAGTCTTCCTATAGTATGTATGGGGAATAGAGAAAAGCAAAAAGGCAGTAAGTCTTAAAGGTCTCAAAATGCCTTTGCAACAGTAAGTGTTGCGTTAAAGTGTTATCCGTACACGGCAAAGCAGATCTAATTGATCTCCTTACCTGCTGCCATTGTACAAAAGGAAGAGTGAAATCAAAGTGGACTGATGTAAGACACTCGCCACCCCTGGCCTAAACCCTATGTTATAGAAATCAAGAAAGGACAATTTGACACCAAACACCAGGGGAAACTGCAGAAATGACAAGCGCTATCTTGAGCTTGTCGCTCAATAGGCAGTCATTGTCATGAGTTTAAGGTAAAGTAAATGTGAGAATCACAAAATGTGTGTGGCGTATCTTAAGAACCCCAAAATTGAAAAAATCTTATGTTGTAAGCTTTCAGAGACCACATTTTCACAACATAAATGTATAACATGTCACTAAAACAAAGAACGCGTCACTAGTGAGAAATGCCACTTGTACTCAAAATTCAGTACTGTTTGAAACCTTATCAGAGGTGTCAAATTAAAGGTATAAGAGGCACACACCAGTGTAGCTGGTATAATGTACAAAGGTCAAGAAACCTACGGGAAGGAAAGCAGGAACTGCAAAGTCCAGAGTAAAGCACTTGTGGCATTAAAACGTCACAACGAGAAAAAAGGGTGACAAAAAGATGCTAAATCATAAAAACAACATAGCAAAAGTTAAATAGCATGACAGTTGGTAAAAGGTGTCATAGTATCACTGTGAGCAACACATTACAAGTGCGACCAATAAGTTGTACAGACGGTCATGGAATATTCTCTGTGAAGTGGGACATAGTGGCCAATCAGACCAAATGAGAAAGGCAGAAGCACTATAGTCATGGATGCACCAGAACTGTAAGTGTGTTTATTAGTCAGAGGAAGCCAAAAGGGAAGAAAAGACAATCCAGTACCGAACAGAACACACACACACCTATCTATATACATATATATATATATATATATATATATATATATATATATATAGTATCACAAGGATACTATTCCCTGTAATAACCAAAACAAGAGCATACCAGAATAGAAAAATGAGGAGGACAAAACAAGCCAGTACTAAACAGTATCAAAACATAGATATGTGAAAAATACCACACTGGTTCTAATCATGGTGGTAAAACACACGGAAACACAGCAGTAACACACAACTTAAGGAATGTCCAAAAGCACATGCAGTTCGAAGTCCACATTGAGTCCTGGACCACAGCTCTCAGTTTTGTGATCCAATTGGTCTCCAGTCTGCAAAGTGTCCAGATTTTGTCACCTCCTCTTGGATTTTCCATGGCCATTCCTATGATGTGGAATCTCAATTTCACCAATTCACAAGTTCTATGTTGCATGTTATAATGTAACACAAGAGGATAGCTTTCATCACAGTTCCTAATGGCACAAATGTGAACTTGGATTCTTTCTCTAAGTGGTCTTATTGTACTCCCTATATTTGACATATGGACACAATACAGTAAACCACAAACTTAGAAATACAATTACTGTAAGCACTGATGAGATATTTCACCGGAGTGTTATATTGAAATTGTTTCAGTTTTTGGATGTTACTCTATTAGAACAGACTAACATGCTCATGGACACGATTTCCCTAGTTTTTGATAACAATGTGTTTGTTCATAGTGGCAGCTGCTTTCGACAACGTCAAGGTGTGGCAGTGGGTTTAAAATGTTCTCCCTCATTTCCCATCCTCTACATGGGGTGGAAAAAAAACAGTTGTTTGGTCTGACTGTCCACCAGAACATATTGGACATGTTGTGTTTTGGGGAAGGTGCATAGACGACTTACTGATTATATGGTCTGGCGACACTGAATCACTCTCTAAATTTGTTTCTTTCTTAAACAGCAATCCCATTAACATTATGTTTACTCACTTTCACAGAAGAAATGCATAACATTTTTGGATCGCACACTATACTATGAGGGTACCAAGAGTCTGTATTCCATATTTAGAAAACCCAATACATACAACTCCAGTTTACATACTAGCAGCTCACATCCTCAAATCTAACCAAGTCAAATCAGAGTTTATAAAGTGCAACTACTCACCTGCAAGGGTCTCAAGGCGCTAAGCGGATTTGTCCTCTGAACTTCAGTCAAAGACCCAGGTTTTAAGGTCCTTCCTTAATTGGAGTAGGGATGGTGAATGCCTGAGGTGCAGGGGCAGGGTGTTCCAGCTCTTTGCCGTGCGATAGGCAAAGGATCTCTCACCAGCCGAGGTCTTCCGTAGCTGGGGTACGGTGGCTAGTGCTTGTCGAGCGGAGCTGAGAGGTCTGGAGGGGGAGTAGAAGGTGATGCTGTGATTGAGCAGCAACGGCTTCCATCCCGTTGTGAAAATTCTTCTTGGCAGTAGTGGGGTTTTCGGTCAGTGATATGATCAGCTGGGTATCATCACGGTAGGAGACGATATTTAGTCCATGGACCCTGATGGTGGGTACTAGAGGGGACATGTAGATATTGAAGAATGTGGGGCTCAGGGAAGATGTCTGCGGAACTCTGCAGCTGATCTCCATAGGTTCTGACAGGTTAGACGGGAGTCTGACTCTCTGTGTACGGCCAGATTGGAAGGAGCGTATCCATTGTAGGGCCTTTCTGTGGATGCCGGCTGCATGGAGCCTGGAGCAAAGGGTGAGGTGTGAGATCATAAATCACAAATACAAAGCATTTCCTCTGGAGAAATGGTCAGTGGTGAAGTGAGATGTAACTGTAGTAATGAAGTAGTTTTTAATACTGAACTCAAACATTTGGAAAACAGATTTCTATCTAGAGGCTACCCAGCCGCAGTAGTTGCGAAGTTATATACACTTTGTAGATACTTGCACTTGCAGGAAACCACAAATATATTTCAGTGGACAAGAGCTGGAGGCAAGGAAGGCAAAGAGGAAGAAGTATGACACAAGCTCTCATGATTGCTCTCTGCCATCCTTCATCTGACACACAACATTCATACAATTGAAACAATGTTTGCAACTATGTTAGAGTAACACTAATGGCTGGCTCACCAGAGGTGATTGCAAACTCTTTCTATTCAGAACACAGTCTGATGCTTGCAGGTATTCTATAACTCATGATCACTAAGGGCCATATTTATACTTTTTGACGCACAACTGCGCCAATGCAATTGTGCGTCAAAAATTTTAACGCCGGCTAGCGCCATTCCAAAGCGCCATGCGGGCGCCTTATTTATTGAATGACGTTAGCCGGCGCAGCTGACTGGTGTGCATCAAAAAAAATGACTCACACCAGGCAGCGCCGGCGTAGGGGAAAATGGAGCTTGGGCATCAAAAAATGGGGCAAGTCAGGTCTGAGGCAAAATTTTGGCCTCAACCCGATTTGGGCCATTTTTTTTTACTCCCATCCCCCATTGAAATGACTCCTGTCTTAGCACAGACAGGAGTCATGCCCCCTTGCCCAATGGCCATGCCCAGGGGACTTATGTCCCCTGGGCATGGTCATTGGGCATAGTGGCATGTAGGGGGGCACAAATCAGGCCCCCCTATGCCACAAAAAAATAAAAAAAATAATACTTACTGGAACTTACCTTAAGTTCCCTGGGATGGGTCCCTCCATCTTTGGGTGTCCTCCTGGGGTGGGCAAGGGTGGCAGGGGGTGTCCCTGGGGGCATGGGAGGGCACCTCTGGGCTCCTTCCGAGCCCACAGGTCCCTTAAAGCCTGCCCTGACCAGGCGTTAAAAAATGACGCAAAAGCGGCTGGACGTCATTTTTTAAGGCCCGCCCACTCCTGTGCGTCATTTTTGCACGGAAGTTTAAATAAGGCGCACATGCCTTGGAGTCATTTTTTAGAAGGGAACGCCTACCTTGCATATCATTAACGCAAGGTAGGTGTCCACGCTAAAAAATGACGCAAACTCCAAGATCTTTGGCGCTAGACGGGTCTAACGCCAAAGTATAAATATGGAGTTAGCTTTGCGTCGGATTTGCGTAAAAAAAAACGACGCAAATCCGGCACAAACAGAGTATAAATATGCCCCTAAATGTCTGACACATTTACTTATCATAAGAATATGAACACATGGGGAGAGGGCAATTGCATTGGACTACTTATTCTGGAAAAGGAGACAAGTAGGTATTATCCTTGGGAGCAACTGTCTACCGTAAAATAATACACCTCCCATGACATAGAATTGCAGTTACCAAAATCAATCTGAGCCAAAGAAGTGAGGGGTGCCAAGCCCTCTTGAGCCATTAGTGTGTATAGTCAGCTGGGGCCTCATATGAGAATACACCAAGGCTGTCCCTCAAGAGCACCATTTCTTCAATTTGAAGAGTCCCTTGGGGACAGGAACTCCAAAACTGTATCAGAACAAGGGAAATGGAGAGTGCATTAGCTAAATAATAAAATGGTAGGTATGTAGCATCTACAGAGGTGATCAATGACTATATTCTTTAGAGTGTGGTACGTGGAGTGTACCGGCATACTGGGTCATATAACCTTGCCAGATTCCTTATGTTCCACTGCATAAATGAGCAGCATTCTTATAAAACTATGTATATGAAAAAGGCAAATGTTTATTTTTATCTGTATAAGATTATGGACTTAAGCTGCGTTAATATTAGAAGTCTGAATATTCAGACACGTAGTTGAATATCTAAGGACTGCTTGTGTTACGTTCTACTTTATTGATGTTCCCTTACTGTAACCACTCAAGCATTAGATGATGGGGTATGTGGACAAATATAGGGGATAGGTAGGAGCTCACCTTCTCCAGTTTGCAAACACACAACCAGAGAGCATTGACTATTCTTAGTAAGAGCCATTATATTTAATTAGGATCAAAAGTAAAGAATTTTATGAAATGAAAATTCCTTATCGTAGCATGTCTCTTACTGAGCCCAAATTCACTTTGTTCTAGGCTACTGTCTGTAAACCTTCAGATGCTGGCTAATTTGTGATGCTGGTGATTGACAATTTATTCATATTTTTCAAGACAAATAGCCACTAAGAAGAGTTCAATGGATCTATCTCATCAGAAAAGTGAGCAAAACTAATATATGACTTGCATCTCAACAAGTGGGAATGTGAACATTTTCGAACTGGCCTCTATCCCCCAAGAAAAATATTTGCAGAAGCTGTGATACATGAGGGGTACACTCATAAATATTCAAACATCATGTCAAAGAAAATTCAGGAAAAAGTTTATGAGTAAAAGGGTAGAGTGAATAAAATAAGAATATACATTTTCAAGGCCTGTTTATATTTATTGGTGAAGTGCATAATGTATAATTATGCTCCACTCCATAGTTTCCTATTGACTATATGAGAGAAGCAGTGAATGTAAAGCTGAACAAATCTTGCACTGTAGTTTCCGGCTCTTCTCAACTAAACAAAATTCTTGGTAATGCGATGCTGCTGATTGAAGATATTTCCATGGAAATACCCTAAGTGATATTTCCTTTATACATAAATAGTGTTGCCATGGTGGGACAAAAATTAACCAGACAATTAAATAAAAATGGAAATCCTCCTGGGGAAGAAATTACTCTTTGTGTTTGTGTATTAATGAGGTTCCTTTCAAACATTATCCATTACCTGTGATAAATATTATGCTGTCCCCAGTTGTGTGTTCTCACTTTCGCCATAGCTAAATTAAAGACAGTCAGGTTTATAATTGAATAATGATTTGTTTTATAGGCCTTGGTGTGAAAAGTCTAGTGCCTTAATTATTATCCTATATACCACACATTTGGCCTTACTCTCCATGCTACATCTAATTGAAGAGATCATTGTTGACCGAGAACACGATTCTGATTCTGTGATCATAAATGAAATTAAAAATACCCTAAAGCCTCATTTCCCAACGAGGGTATATGTAAAACAGTTTGTCCACTCCATTGAATCAAATACTGAGAAGTCATGGGTACATGATAATGGAATCAAAACGGATAACAAATTAAGATTCGTAGGGAAATTCCTAATAGACATTTAAATGGGAGACAAGTAAAAGACAGGCCTTTATTATCCTAAACACTGGACCCAATATCCTTATGTGTAAGCTTTTCTTCACTTTGACTTCTCAAATTGGATGTAGTTTGCTGAGTAATCTGTGTTGAACAACTGAGTACAGTTAATATTAAGAAAAGAAGAAAAGGTAGGAAATTAACCATGAAAGCAACTCGAGGCAGACTCTACGCTTACATAAATATAAGTATCTATTGTCTCTAAATTACACAAGGACAAATCTGTTCATGTCATTCCAAACCACAACAGTTTGGTTCCCTCTTCAGTAAGGGCCTGTTAAAAGTTTGTATGCATAATAATACGTTAGTTTATTAGAAGAGTGCAGCTGAACAAACAGATAAAATAGAAAATCAGTAAACAATAAAATACATGGTCATATCCCACAAGAATAAGGTTAGAGTGGATAAGAAAGTAAAACAGCAAAAATGAGTAATAGTTCCCTTGTGATCAGAGATAGGAGGTATTCCACATAAACATACTATTTGTCGAGGGTCTATTTTGTCCCCTGAAAATATCTACCCAGGTCCCTACTTCAAAGAGTCGCCTGTACATGTTTAAGAAGAAACTACACATTCATCAGAGATATTTCATACAGAGTGTATTTTGAAGAAGGTTTGATTGGGAAGTAAAACTGGTAGTTCATACCTTTGATGTATACAAGATATGTATTTACTAGGACTCCTTCAATGGCCCTGAGGAGTAGATCTATAAAGATCTAAAGCAAGGTGAGATAAGGAGATCACAGCCTGAAGGGGTTGTGAAATTAAATACTGGACTTACGCCAGCTCTGAGCTAGAGTGCATTTATATCTGCTTTGGATCGTTTGTGGCTGTGGTAAAGTTAGAAGTGCAGTTTGCGAATAGGAATTGGCTTACTCTTTTATAGGTGGTGCACATCCCTCCCCAACCCCCTCCTTAGCCTTTCTTAAACCCCTCTTAACTCCTACCTAAACTCCTTTCATTTAATAGTAAGAAGTCCCCTTTTTCTACTAACTCCCCATGGCCCCACCCAGATTTACCACTAGAGAGTAAACATACATGTGTGAAAATCATCTTGTAGAAAAGATAAGAGAGGTGGAGATTCCAAACCACAGGTTTGTGAACTGGATTTTGAAGTAAGTAAGTACTACTATTGTGATACTACTTTATGTACTACAAAATGCAATTTGTAAATTGGTCTCCCCTGTGTGCTAAACCCAACCCATCTCATAATCCATGACCACACTCACAGCTAAATTAAGATTTCTTTTTACTCATGGTCCCTCTACTCCCATGTAAGCCTCCCAAGAGACTACACACTAAGGTCATCATCAGGAATTTGGGCCAAATTACTCAAAAACACAAAAAATGTCATTTTCTAAAGTAATAGGTCCAATTTAGTAAGTAAAGTGCTTTGAGACCCTTCAGGGTGAGTAACACGCTTAACAAATTACTGATTGATTGATTGATGGTAGTATTATTGCTGGAGTTCTGGTTGACGTTAAATGATTACTGCCTACTAAGATTACCACCTCACTCCCGGCCATTACTGACACATTCTCTAACACTAAACTATCTACAAATCATTGATTTCAGATGTGCTAGTCTAATTATTTCCATGGAAACAAAGCAAATGACAATACCAAGTAGGCATCAGGCTGTCAACACATGGAGTCAGATGCTCACATTGCCTCTTATTCAAGCTATGTACAAGCTGACATGTCATGCCAGGTCAACAAAGGGCATTTTTATACTCTTACGGTGCTCTCAGACTTAAAACAAAGACCAGTGGAATCTCTAACTACAGGAGCACTACCGAATGACATGCAGAAGAGCGACGTGAATTGTAAAGTCCCTACACAGCAGCTGTGAACTTCTGACCACAGAAGGCTGGTGAGAGGTGACAATAGCAGTAGTCATTGACCTAAACATGGAAATCTAATTGATTCTTCAGTTTCAAACATTCCTCAATTCTTTGTAATAATAATTAAAATGAATAAATAATGGCCATTTGTTATGTTAGCCAGAATGTTCCTGGGAAGAAGAGCCAAGAGAGAGTCCTCAGTGGAGAGAACACATGCTTGTGTGAACAGGAAGTTAAAATGCCCAAAGTGCTGGACATTATTTTGTTAAAAAAGGGATAGGGGCTCAGGAGTAGTGCTGGATGACAGAAGATCATCAAGGTCATTTAGGGGTACCAAGGGTTGCAGTTGAGATACCTGGCACTGCCTTTGTGACTTCTGTCTTCAGAGGTGGCACCATCAATGCAAAAAACACAGGGTTGGCTCTGAATTCCTTATTTTCTGACTGTTCTATTTGGTGGAATAATAAAAGAGTATTATTCTAATATTCACTATTTGTGATATAAAAATAGAACACACTAGATTTGGTGGCAACTATGATATGTAAAAATGATTTTAAACCTATGTTGTGTGCATGCTTGCAGGTGGGAGTGTGCTTCAGTGAGAGATAAAGAGTGTGTATATATATTAGCAGGTGTATCTGTATGTCTAAGTGTGATTGTGTGAGTGAAAGTGACTGAGAATCAGTGACATAGTGATTGAGATTGTGTGAGATTGCAGCAAAAAAAAATACTATTCTTTGATGGAAGGCCATATTGCACCAAAATTGCTGTGCTGCCTCGTATCAACTGAAGGATGAAAAAAATGTGCCATATCTATTAAGAAATGGTGCATTTTCTTCTCACCCCATAGGCTGGCACACTTTTACACACATGTGTACCATAGTGAAAGGGTGTGTGAGTTGTTTAAAGCATAGGTTTCATAATGGCAGGGGCCCCACCCGGTACAACAACTATGTTTTAAGGCTTTTCCCACTTTATATTTGTGCTGTAAAATGCAGCACACTCGTAAAGTAAGAAAAACAAGAAGAAATTAAAATATTTCTCCTACTTACGCCTTCCTGGAAGAGGTGTAAAGTGTTGGCAAAAAAATCCTGTCTACCAACAATTGCAGATATTGATTTGTATCAAACCCATGTGTGGATCCATTGAAACACCCATGCACTACTAATGGAATGCCCTGTTATTAAGGTTTTCCTTGAGGGAGCCGCAGTGAGGGGAGCAGCATCTCGCTACATCAGATGCGCTGACATTGGCCGACGCACTGTTTGGGCGTTAGAGTCTCAGGTTTATGCGGCGGGACAGCCCCAGCGGTCCTGACAGATGACACAGACCTACGGCTGGATATATACTGGCCTCACTCTTGGAAGCGATGCAACGCTCCCTTAGAGAACTACAAAATAAGGCCCGCCTGTCGTTAAAATCTCCAAAGACAGCGCGCAATACGAAAATGAAGCGCATTTACCCCCGGCCAGGATGCCAAATAATGAGCCCACTACAAGTACAACCAGACCTCAAATTTGAGCTAATATTGACTTCCAATCTTATAAGGACTTAAACTCGATGGGCACAGACCAGTTAAACCTCACAGAATATGGCATGCTAGCAAACCAGTCTATTGACACAGAAAGAGTAGGGAGCAAGACAATTTGGTAAACCAGGACCCAGGCAACCAGTCAAAAAGTACTCCGTTCACTACCTCACTAGTAGAGAGGGGTAATCCTTAAATCTTTCACAGACGGAAGCAAATCATAAAATTGAGATACAGCTAAGCTCGATAAGTAGTAATAATCAGCAACTTAATTCACGTATAGTGGAGGTTAAACAGTGAGTCTCAGATTTGGAAGATAGCAGAACCCAACTAGCACCCTCGGTCTCCAAATGTCAAGCCGATCTTCTGGAAC